>NC_088375.1:191922631-192229342 GCF_037993035.2 Macaca fascicularis
TCACACGGCCAGTGTCATTCACTCATGCTCTGCCAACATGTTTTTATTTAAATTTTTTTGTTTTTATTTAAACAAAAAATGTTTTTATTTAAATTATGTTTTTATTTAAATTGCTTTGTTCTAAGTAATATGAAATCATAGGGCTTGTAAAAATTATTTTGAATAGGTGATTCCATTCACACCATTCAGAATTCAAAAAAGTGCCAAAGGCTATAAAATGAAATCTCCCTTTCACCCTGTCCCCAGTCACCCAGGCCCCCCGGGTTAGAATGTCACCTTTCTTGTACATTCTTTTTTTTTTTTTTTTTAGACAGAGTCTGCTCTGTCGCCCAGGCTGGAGTGCAGTGCAGTGGCGCCATCTTAGCTCACTTCATCTCCCAGACAAAGTGATTCGTGTCCCTCAGCCTCCCAAGTAGTTGGGACTACAGGCACGCACCACCATGCCCGGCTAATTTTTGTATTTTTAGTAGAGACAGGGTTTTGCCATGTTGGCCAGGCTGGTCTCGAACTCCTGGCCTCAAGCTGGGATTACAGGTGTGAGCCACCGCGCCCAGCCTCTTGTGCATTCTTTTAAATAGATGTGTATATTCTCCTTCTGCCCCCAGCCAATTTTTTTTTAAAACACAAAAGGGAGCATACAATATACACACTGCTCTGTTTTTGGTTTTGCTTTTGTTTTTTGGGACAGGGTCTCACTCTGTCACCCAAGCTGAAGTGCCATGGGGTGATCACAGCTCACTGCGGCCTCGAACCCCCAGGTTATGTATTCCATTATATAACTATGCCACGCCACGTTTTCTGAAATCATAGATTGATGTCACTGCATTGCTTGTTTTTAATCTATTCTAATGTGTTCCAGAAAAATACAGTATATACTTTGCATCCCATAAGCCAAATGCAGGTAATTCCGCAGGCAGAAAGCCCAGCACGTGGTGGGCCTAGCAGTCGCTGTTTAGTGAACCCTCCTGGTGATGCTTAGTGCCTTGCCACAGCCTCTGATTTAATCCCAGTGTCCACCCTATGAGTTAGACTTGACCTGGTGTGTCACTGGGATCCCCCAGAAGTTTGTCAGCTGCTCACTACCCACTCAGAACAACAGCTCTGGGCCTGAAGGCTCCCCAGAGACTTGAGAGAGGGAGACTCGGGGCAGTGCCAGGACATACTGGGGGAGGGGCTGTCTTTCCAGTTGGGCAATGCAGAGAACTTAGAGAGAATGGAGTCCCTGTGGTATGAGGGAAGCCCCAGCATGTGGAATAAATGTCCCGAGGCAGGCTAAGGGGTCAGACTAATGGGAAGGAAGGACACAACGCACACACAGAGGGGGCTCTGAGCTGTACGCTCCTCCTGGGCCAAAGTCTTCTTCCTCTTTCGCAGCCTCTGATGTGAGAGCCTTGGCTTTTGCAATCGTTGCCCTGACTGACAGCTTCCAGAGAATGAAAAGACCATACTGGGAATATGCCTGATAACAGCTACGCCCAGGGCTATCTGTGATGATCTTGAAGTAAAGGGTGCTTCTGGGTTCTGTGGAAACCGAGGCCCAGAAACCCACAGGCAGGCCGTGGCCAGCTCCACTCACTTCCAGTGCCCAGTCTGGTGTGGTGTGCGTAGCGAATGCCAGTCATTTCTTTGGTGTGCCTCCCGCAGCCCTGTTCTCCCACAATCAGTTAAAGGCCTGCCTAATGTCACATTTCCTGATTTCCTCATTTTTATAGCTGAAAAGAGTACTTTTCTCCAGCAAGGCGGACATCCCACTGGCCTCTCAGTCACCTGTGGCTAAGCAGGGCTCTTCACCTGCTGGCCTCTGCCCTTCCTGCTGCCTCATGTCCTCGGCTTCCAGTGGATAGAAGCAAACTGCCCTTTTTCTCTCCTAGCCCTTTGCCCACTGGAAACACCTTGGCCCAACACTCTTACTCACCTTGTGCACTTTTCCAAAGTGCATTCCTGCCTAGCATGTCATCTATGTCCAAATAACCTTGGGAGTCTTATGGTTTGGGGATTGTTGCCGTCAGGAGCACTGGGTAGGGAGTCCGGAGCCCTGAGCTCTCTGCTGCAGACTCCTGAGTGATCTGGAACTTGCCTCACCCTCTCAGGGCTCAGTTTCCTGCCCTGTGAACAGCAGGAAGGTCAGGGCAAGGTGGGATCACATCTCCAATGTGACAAACGAAGCTGTTGCCATTTTGCTGACCATCCAATGGAAGACAGGGGAGAAGTGGAGGACAGGGGAGAAGTGGTGCAAGGGGGACTTAGCTGGAATTCACAGAGCAAACAGGCCGATGGGCTGGAATCAGAAGCCAGCGCCTTCAGCTCCAAATCCAGGTTGTTTCTCCTATATCTGTGCTACTCCTACCAAGTAATTTGGGCCCCCTCACATAGGAGGGTTGGTTCCTGGGCCTCCCAGTTAGAGAGTCTAGAACCACCAGACCCCAGGCATGGCTTCACCAGGGAAATGAGACCCCCACGAATCCGAAGCCTCTGCCTCTCTGAGACCTGGCTACAGAGAGAGAAGACCATACTTCCCCTCTCTCCCCAGGAAATGGTCGGCCAGCCCAGTGTCTTGAAGTCAGCTAGGCTGGTTTGGGCACCTGAGGTCGGGAATAGGCCAAGTTTCCTGGGAGAAAGACTGGTGTGGTGCCAGGAGTCAGGCAAGATACCTGAACACAGGAACCTGCCAGTCCAGGCCCTGCCCTGTAGTAACCTGGGCCCAGACACGCCTATAACAGTGTGGTTTGTTTCTCTGCAGAAGTTGACGGGTCGCCTCATGCTGGCCGTGGGAGGAGCAGTGCTTGGCTCCCTGCAGTTTGGCTACAACACTGGAGTCATCAATGCGCCCCAGAAGGTGAGTACTATGCCATCGTTGGCTTATGGACACGAGCCTGCTCTGTTGCACATCACACATGCCCATGGTCTCACACCACCACCTGAATTAGTCTCACACCACCCCAGAAGGTGAGTACTATGCCATCGTTGGCTTATGGACACGAGCCTGCTCTGTTGCACATCACACATGCCCATGGTCTCACACCACCACCTGAATTAGAGTCATTTACATCAACGCACTGTCTGCCTCTCCAGCCAATTTTCTGGCCCTGACAATGTCAGAGACTCGTCTCTTGCTTTGGAATCTTAGGGCGGCAGAATTCTAGAATCTCAGGTCCCACAGAATCCTGGGGTCTTTTATAGGGCCTCTTGACCAACCCTCCACCCAACTCAGTCGTATAATAATATGTTGGATGATATAATAAACTCAGAGCAAAGCTCAATACAACAATGCTGCATTTCCATGGCATTCTGGGGCTGCAGAGGGTTTTCCTGGGCTTGTCTCACTTGATGCTCACTGCAGCACTGTAGGCAACAGGCACCACTCCCAGCCTGCAGGTGTGGGAAATGGCCAGGGAGAGGAAACCTGCCCAGTATCACCCAGCTAGTCAGAGACAGCTGGTATCCAACACCTGCCTGCCAGGTGGTCCTTGAGCCTGCACTCATACCCATCCACAGGCAGTGCACTTCCTTTTAAGGCATCCAATTGTAGGTTGAAACTGCGTCCTCTCCCTGAAGGCCCTGTGCCAGTCAAAGCAGAAATGGCGTCTTGCCCTGGGGAGCCGCAGGGGGTGAAGGTCTGTGCTGGCTTCCTCCTCCCTACCGTGCATCCTAGATCTGTCCTCACTTGTTTACTTGAATGTCAGGATGGGAAGGGACCTAGATCATCTCCTCCAGCCCAGCCTACTTGCATTAAGGAGGAGAGAAGAGGAAAAGGGGGTAGGGGGTAGGGACAGGAAAGGAAACTAACTGAGCCCTTCCTCTGTACCAGGCATTTTGCTTGTGTTTATGAGATTGGGTGGTGATTTCCATTTTATAGACCCAGAAAACTGAGGTCCAGGCAGATGAAATGACCGACAGGCCCAAGGTCACAAAGCTACTGAATGTTGGAGTCAGAAGCCAAGCTCTTTATTTCCATGGCCGCAGGCGGTCTTCCTAACCAGCTGCCTTGCCAGTTTAAAAATCTGTACCTTCTCAGAGAGGACCAAATGAGTGGGCAGTCCTCACTCACGTCAGGACCACATTTCTTGTCTAGACGGATGCGGCTAGAAAGTGAGTGTGGTGACTCCCAAAGATCAGGGGCCTGTTTGGGGGAACCAGGTAGTGTCTGGAGTTAGCTGGGCTCTTTTCCAAATAGGCACTATGGGCTATGGGCCATGCCCGATGCCAAGGAGCAAGTCACCAGGAAGGCTTGGCCTGCTGAGTCATGCTCAGCTGCCGCGGAGGTGACGGGACTTTTCCAAGTTTGCCGGGCATGGCGACCGTGGGCCCATGTTTGGACCAGCCCCAAGCCCTGCATTTGCTAAGTGCTCTTGACAGCTCTTGCCGAAGTGTGTGCTTCAGAACTGGCTCCCTTTGGGAATCCTTACAAATGGAAAGTCTGTAAGACAGGCTGGGAGGAAACAGAGGGAGGCTGAGCTCTCCACTTTGCTGCACACTAGGGTTTCCAGGACACCCCCAGATTCTGATTTAATTGGTCTGGGATGCTGTTTGGGCATTCAATTAAAAGCTTCTCCACCAATTCAACTGTGCAGCCAAGGTTGACAGTACTGGACTGAGTGATGTCTTGACTGTGATCTCATAGTGAGTTAATGACAGAACTAGGACTCTAAGGTCAGGACAGAGAAGGTGTTTTCCAGAAACAGAACAGGGTTGGGGTGAGCAGGGGGCCTGCAAAGTAAAATGCCCAGAAGAGAGAAAGCCTGGCATGAGTAAAGCATGAGTAGTTTAGTGTGTCACTAGAGTGAACAGGAGGAGGGGGAAGGTTGGGGAGGTCAACACGGTAGGCAAGAGCCAGACCACAAAGGGCCCTGTAAGTATGGCATGGCACAGTCAGAAGGGGCGGTGGGGGTGGGGAGGGGCAGCTAGGGAGCATGGACTTCAGGATGAAGACAATAGGAACTCACTGCCCAGGGCAGACGTGATCAGACTTGCATTGTACGGAAATGACTCAGGCGTCTGGTATGGAGGGGTAGACCTAAGAATGTGAGACTAGAGACGGGAAACCATGAAAGTTGCCGTTGCACTAGTGACATAAAAGCAAACCCTCAGAGGAAGAATGGACAGGATTTGGTCATCAATTCCGTGCGAGGGCAACAGAGAAGGGTTTAAAAATGGTTTCTAGGTATCTGGTGACGTGTGGTTTGAAGAAGGAGCAGGTGTGCCAGGAGCTGAGAGGTGGCCATGGGATGTGCAGGAATGGAGACGTGGGTGACACAGCTGGAGATGTGCAGGAGGCACCTGCATGTGTGGGTCTGTTTCTTAGACCCAGGCTGGAGAAAAGTTGAGAGTTAGTCACTGGTATCCACACAGCGGAGGAAGATCTTCTAGGGAGACTGTGGAATAAAAAGAGAAATGAAGAGTAAGGCAGGCGTGGTAGCTCACACTGTAATCCCAGCACTTTGGGAGGCTGAGGTGGGTGGATCACTTGAGCCCAGGAGTTCAAGACCAGCCTGAGCAACACATCAAGACCTCATCTCAATTTTATAATTAAATCAATAAAAATTAAAAGTAAAAAGATTAAGGCCCCAGAGAACAACCCATTGCTAGAAAAGGACCCTAAGTAGAAGAACAAAAGCTGGTATCTCTAAAACCAGGAGAGGATACCCTCCCAACACAGAGGGAGAATGTAAGCTGTCGAAGGGCCAGGGTATTTGTCTGGTTTGTCCACGGCTGTGTCCTCAGTGCCTAGAACGGTGCCTGTCATAGTAATAGACACTGGTGGATAGTGAGTGGATGAACGGAGTGGAGGAATGCCATCAGGTGCCCCAGGGGTTGAACTGGGCAAGCCTCTCCACATTGCTGAATGCAGAAGAGGCGATGGTGGCCTTGTGGCCATTTGGGCTGACTGGGTGACACAGCACGGGTAGAAGCCTCACTACGATTGGGTGAAGAGTGAGAGGCAGATGAGAAAGGGTGGAGACAGCCCTTCCAAAAGAGTTGGTGGGAAATGGAGAAAAGAGTTGAGGAGGTTTGGAATTATGGTATGGCTAGGAATTTATGTATGTATGTATGTATGCATGTATGTATGTATTTTAATGAAGGTCATTTTAAAACATGTTGGAAGGAATCAGCAGAGGAGAGCGTGAAGATAAGGAAGTGAGGGCGGAGGTCTTGCAGGAGGGAGGTGGTGTCGGAGCAGAAGGGAGGGGCTGCCTTTGGCCAGGAGGGACTGAGATACCGTTTTTTTTTTTGAGATGGAGTCTTGCTCTGTTGCCCAGACTGGAGTGCAGTGGCATGATCTTGGCTCACTGCAACCTCCGCTTCCTGGATTCAAGTGATTCTCCTGCCTCAGCCTCCTGAGTAGCTGGGCTACTGGTACAGGTGCGTACCACCATGCTCAGCTAATTTTTGTGTTTTTAGTAGAGATGGGGTTTCACCAGGTTGGTGAGGCTGTCTCAAACTCCTGACCTCAGGTGATCCACCTGCCTTGGCCTCCCAAAGTGCTGAGATTACAGGTGTGAGCCACCATGCCCAGCCAGGGACTGAGAGACTTCCAAAGATGTAGACAAATCTGAGATGGACTTCTGTGATCCCTGAGGCCTCCCGTCTAATCAGAAATAAGCGAGAGGTTATAACTGTCATGGACTATGGGCAGAACCTCTGACCAGGGCATCACAGGGCTGGTCAGCAGCTCAGAGGGCCCAGGTGAGGCTGTAAACTGCATTCACAGGACCATGTATGGGCACCTGTCCAAAGGTCACTTCGGGAACCAGCCCCAGCAGACCAAAACTGGAGATGTGAGTGGCCAGAACCGAGAACACTGAAATCTAGCGGTGTTTCCTGGGCAAGCACCCAGGCGCTCGGTCTGTTGACTTTTGCACTTTACAAGCACTTCTCACAAGGCTGGCTGCAGTTTTTGCAACCCGGAGACAGATTAGAAGTGACACATGTAACATGTGAAGAGAGGATAGAAGGACCCAAGAGGAAGAAATGAAAGTGAGGCTCAGAGCCCACATGTAGTAACAGGGCAGAGCGACTCCTGTGCCCGGGTAGGGCTGAAGGCCTGCCCTAGGGCGGCACAGATTCCATCCAGTCAACTCTTTCATTCAGCCAGGACTTCCTGAGCATCCACGCTGTGCCAGATGCTGTCCTAGACAGTGAGGAGGGAGAAGTATAGCTGTGAACACAGCAGGCATATGCTGGCCCTCAGGGAGCTGCCTGAGACACAGTCCGAGCCAGGCCCTGTCTCCACAGCAGTGGGAGAGACCCCTTGGAGAAAGCCAGAGTGTCACTAACAGAGGGCTTCAAGGTGCTGTGAGAGCAAACGGGGGGCAAGTAATGCTGGGGCTGGGGAGACAGGGGAGATTTAAAAAAGGGGCTTCACGGAGGACTTGGCAGGCATGCTTGACCTTGAAGTGTGAGTTGACCCCATAGGGCAGGAAGGGCAGGTGTCTGGGCAGTGGGAGTGGCTTCTGCAGAGGTGCAGGGATGTGAAATGTTCTGCTGATGAGGAATCGCTAACTGCCTGCACTGGGCACACCAACTTCCCTTGTCTGTTTAGAAGAACCTCTCTTAGGAAACAGCATTGGGTTGGCCATGGTTTGCCTACTCTTGAAAAGAGACTTTGCCCCACGAATGGTGAGGATGCCAGAAGCTTGTTCTCTTCCATAAAACAGGCCCCAAAGGGCTTCCCCCTGGAAGTGGTTAATTAATTCTACTTGCTTACATGTTTACAAAGCACCTCCCCATAAATTACCGCCTCACAGCAACTCTACAAGGCAGGCGGAGCTGACATTATCTTCCCCTCTTCTAAATGAGGGAACTGAAGCCAGATGAGGTATCTGGAGAGTGAAGGGCTAAGCCAGAGGTGGGCTCCAGGCCTCCCCAGCTCTGCGCACTGGCCCTGCCCTGCTGTGAGTGATGACAGGAAATTCCTGCCATGCATCCCCTCCTGGAGGAGGAGGACAGAGGTGGAAGAGGTGAGCCCAGCCACAGGGGGAGCAGCTAAATGAACAGGGAATCCTGACCATCATACTGGGCTCATCTGAGCACTGCCTTTCCCCTCCCCAAATGACTGAGCTGCCAGTAGAAATAACTGAGTGCCAGTAGACTAACAGCACTGAGAAACCATGAAGTCCTGGCCCAAGGGACCGTGTCAGGCATGTCTAAGAATAAGGCATCCTCAGAATCCAGAGAGTTTGGGCCAGAAAAGACCTCATTGTTTGACAAACAACACTCCTTGTTTGACAAAGGAGGAACCTGGTCTGCAGAGGAGGTGAGGTCTGCCCAAGATGACCCAGCTTGGTGAGTGAAAGAGCTGGAGGCAACACCCGCCTCCCAACCCAAGCCCTGTGTCCCGTCAGGCTGAGCTGGGCTTCGTGCTCCAGGCAGCCTCTCCTTCTCTCTCCTATGTCCAAAGAGCTCTGGTCCCCTCTCCCCTTCATCCATCACCACTACCATAAACCCTTACTGCTTACTTAAGGCTTGTTATACATTGTTTCAGATTATTATACAATCCAGGCATTGTTATACATACTCTAGAAATAGTAATTCAGTTGTTCCTCAAAATAACCCCATTAGGCAGACACCATCATTTTCCCTGCTTTATAAGAAACTGGGTCACAGAGATGTTAAGCAATGAAAGCAAGGACACACAGCTAATAAGTGGCAAGGCTATGATGTAACTCCAGGGAGTCTGGCCCTAGTCTGTGCCCTTGACCATTGTGGAAGATGGGCACAGTCCCAGATGGCTACCTAAACACCCTTTCACTCACCTACAACTGCCACCCAGCTGGCCGTGTGTGCTCTCACTTCGGAGCTGAGTCAAGCTCAGTCATGTACCAGCGTCTCAAGTTTCCCACACACAGTTGCACAATCTCTTACACCATCACATTCTGTCATATCACATCACCCCTCAAGCCCTTCAGTTAGATTCGTGGCTTGCTGGTCATTTAGTGTCAACTCTCCACCTCCAGCGCCGTGCTGGGCACCAGCGACACGGATGCATCAGACCATCTCCATGCTGAGGTTTACTACAGAGGGAGCACACGGTACCTTACAGTTAGCCGTCTAAAGGCAATGATGGAAATGTGAACAAGCACAGTGGAAGCAGGGAAGGGAGAGGAAGAGGGTGCTTCGCCCTTAGAGCCGGGTTTTTCAACCTGGCACTGTGATGTTTCTGCTGGTGTTGCAGAGGCATGTCCTGTGCGTTGGAGGATGTTTATCAGCATCCTTGGCTTCCACCCTCTGGATGCCAGTAGCCAGTGTGACAACCAAAAATGTCTCTGGGCATTGGCAGATGTCCTATGGGGTGCCAAAGCCGCCTCTGTTTGAGAACCAGTTGCAGTGGAGAGGGAGGGGTGGTTCTTAGGAGGAAGGCTTTCCAGAGGAGTATCTGTGCATGCCCTGAAAGGTGATTAGGCCCGAGCAAAGATGTGAGGTGTCGTATGAGGGAGTCACCGCGTGTGCCTCGTGAGTCATAGTTGGGGTAGAGGAGTCACTTTATTGCAAGAGCTTAGAAGGGCTTCGGGTACGGCTGCCGCGGTGGGATGATTCCTCTGTCTGCCGGCAGGCCTGGCCTTGGTTTGGAGGCTAGCCATGTCCGCGCCCTTCCAGGCAAGCAGCCTGGGTGGTCCAGCCCTCTGCAGGCGGGTTGGGGCTCAGCTGTAGCCCCAACCTGGGCCTCTTCCCCCAGGCACCAAAATGAGGCCCCAGGGGACCCAGTGGGGAGGGTTATCTGTCCAGCCCCACCTGGAACATCTGGCTCCAATCTCCCAGCTGACCCTGGGGTGTGGCTGAGAGTTGCTGTGGAGATGAAGGCCCTGGGCTGAGAGCTTGGAGGAGGGGCGGTGCGGGGCCAGCCCCAGCTGGAAGACGGGCAGGCAGGGAACAGGGGTGAAGGCCAGGCTGAGAGGCTAAGCCGGAGAAGCTGGCCCTTTCCTCCTTGTAACTGGTGCTGAAAGCTTGGCTGGCAGTTAGCCCCTTTTTCCCCATAATAGCATCCAGTAGAGCACAGGGAGGGTTGAGATGGAGCTTCAACCTGGCCCAGGGATCCCTGCTGGGGATGACCTAGCCGACCTAGTCCTCCTGGGGTAGAGGAATGTCTAGCAGGAAGGATGGTGAGACCAGCCAGAGGTTCCAAAACACATACCCCTCCCGGCAGTGGTCTAGAATCCTAGATCAAGGGTTGGCAGGAGGGCCACATCCAGCCAGCAGCCTGTTTTTGTCTACCCCGTGAGCTAACAATGGTTTTTACATTTTTACAAGGTTGAGAAAAAAAGAATGTGGCTCACAGACCCTGCCTAATGGATTCTAGCTAGCCTTTTACATAAAATGTTTGCCAGTTCGGCTCTGGAGCACTTTGACTTGCATGTTCCCTATTTACAGGGAACTCACCACCTGTAAGGTGGGCAGCCTCTTACCCTGAAGTCTATAAAGCTCTTCCTTCCCCGAAGCTGGAGTCTGGCCCTGGCGCCTCTGCCCTCTGGGGCTCCAGACCTGCTGGGTTCCTCTGCCAGGAGCAGCTGAGCAGGGCCTGGAGACTAGCTTTACTCCCCGAGCAGGCCCCTAGTTCCTTCAGGTTCCTCCTTCCTCTTACATTCTTAAGGTAATGATTTCTGGCAATTTCAAAATGGAAAACCTTGTCCCTAAGGCTCCTCTGAAGGTGGTGACTTCTCTTCTTGAGAGAGCAACAGTGACAACAGTAACAGCTTACCCATGTGCCAGGCAGTGTCCGCCGTCTCATGCCGCTCTACAAAGGGGAAGTGAGAAGTTCCTTGGTAGACAGGCGGACATGTGGTCTCACCCACAGTTGCCTAGACTGGCAGGGGGTGGTATGGGGATTCCCAGGGTGTCCTTCGGCTTGTGCAGGCCTCCCCCTCACCCCAGGAAAGCCACTGCGTGAGGAATAGCTTCGTGTACCAGAAGCCATCTGGTCCAAAGGATCTCAGCTGCCCACAGTCAACCTGCTTCTCTAGGGTGGTCTCCATGGTGGGTGTCCTCTAGGCTCAGTGAGGCACCTGGACAGAGATCTTTAGTAGCCCCTCAGCTCTCGGCTGGCCGATGCCATGGCAGTCCCCCTGGGAACTGACCAGAACCGCTCCTCCCTCCTCAACACGCTTGCTGCCACCCAGACCCCACGGCTGGGTGAAGAGACCGGGCTGGGAAGGGAGCAGAGAAGCGGGTGAATGGACGAGCCTGGCACATTTGGTGTGTGGGACACCGACTGCATTCTGAGGGGTGGTTCGCTGTGGGAAATGAGGTCTGACTTTGGTGGATAGGAAGAGTCAGGAGCAGAATCCAGATGAGACCCAGGGCAGGCTGCCTGGGTAGAGAAGTAGGACAGACTCGGAGGCAGAATCGAGAGGACCTGGTGATTGGTGGATGTGGGGTGGTGGCAGCATCAAGTGTCTAACTCCTAAGCTTGGGATGGGCATGTGAGGTGGGAGCGTTCAGAACAGGCACGTGCCAGGTCTCACCTCACACATGACCCAGGGCTGCGGAGGCTGCTGGGAGCCCACGGGATTGGGCCTGTGGGATCCTGTCAGGGCATAAGTAGAGTCTTCTTTCCTGAGGTGCACCCAGACACTTCTAGGGAGGATGTGTCCAGAGCTTTTCCCTATGTAGGGTTCTTCTCATTCTCCAGCATTCCCGCCTTTCCTGGGCCAAGAGTCAGCATGGAACCCCATATGAATCCCCAGGGAGGAGAGGGCACAGAGCACCGGAACCAGCAGTAGGAGTGGAAAACCAGGCGTGGCTTCTTCCCAGAAATCTCAGGCACCAAGAGGCAGAAACCCACTCCCCAGCCTCAGCTTGGCCAGGAAGTGCTGCTGTGGGCTGGAGAGGATGAGTCTAGGCCAAGGTTAACATGCAGAGAGCTGGCTGCTCACCCTTCCTCCACCCCATAAAGTGGTCTGAGTAACAGAGCAGCTAGGCAGCGTCCAGGAGCCAGCCCTGGACGAGGTTGGGTCCCTCTGACTGTGTGACCACAGACAGGAGACGTAACTCAGGGTGGAGCTCTGGTCACACCTCACTTATACACCTCTCTTATTAGTTGTCCCAACATCTCGACAGATCTTCAGGCTTATTTAGGTAGTTTCAGGCCTTACTTAGCACCTATTTACTCTTTCTTTGTATTCAATTCAAACAAATTCCATTTGCTGACTTCTTGGCAAATTTCAAAAGGGGTGTGTAGAGTTGTACAAGACAAGCCTCTGAACTACGGAGGAGTGGGGGAATACCTTAGAACTATGGACTGCAGAAATTTAGCCATCAGGAGCCAGTCTGCACAGGCGCAAACACCTCTCTTTGCCCCTGCAGAGAGCCCCAAGGGCAGACACCATTGCCCTGCAGCCCTGCTTGTAGGTCTGGTTGCTCAGGAGAGCAAAGTGAAATCTTTTCAAATTTTCACCCCATAATGGGTCAGGAAAGGTTGGACCCTCAAAAGGGCAAGCGCCATTTATCTGGACAGTTCCCATATCCACCCTCATCCAGAACAGCCTGTTCTTGGTGGAGCCTGATAAACAGGGCATTACCGTTCCCAACCAGTCCTCCTCTGGGGTTAGTTTCGTCCATAGAAGAACACTTTGTGTTTTGTTGCTCTGTTTTTTTCTCAAAATCTACCTTCTCTCTGCCCCCAGCGGAATCAAGGGGTTCTAAGAGGAGAGCCAAACATCTTTAGTTCATCAATTCCTCCATTTACTCACCAGGTATCCCTGGCATTGGCTCTGGGACAGACCAGGTGTGAATCAAGTGTCTTCCTCAGGGAAGACAAACTCCTGGAGTCAGGGAAACCTGCATCTCGAAAGGTTTCAGCAGTAAGGCCAGGGGTACCTTCCAGGCAGGAGTGGTAGCATCTCAAAGGTGTAGAGGAGTGGGAAATGGTATATAGCGCAAAGGTGTGGTAGGTAGGGAGATTGGATTGATACCAGGCAAGAGCCCCGAATTTGAGTTACGAGTTGAAGGCTTGGGGAGACTCTGTTAGTGGTCTGCACAGCCTTCAGGCCACCAGTGTGCAGTGGGGTGATTTTAGGGATGATGACACCAAGCACTGGAGAGCGCTGTGTCACTGATTCCCTGCAGCACTGTGAAGCAGCTACTGCTAATGTCTGCACTTTAGAAATGGGGCCATGGAAACTCAGAGATGAAATAACTTGCTCATGGTCACACTGGAAATAAGGGGTGGAGCTAGTACCTGAATTTAGTTGTGTCCAGATTCAGAGTTCAGGTTTCTGTTCACTGCCCTGCCTGGCATCCTTGGAATGGACAAGCAGATCCTTAGGGCTTGCCTCTCCCCTACCAACTGTCCTCGCCCGTTGGAGCCTGGCCTCCATCAGATGCCTCCAGACTTGGGACAGGTTGTGACAGGGCAGGCAAAGAGATGACTAGAGGCTGAGGACCCACAGCAATGGGAAGGAAGGCACCAGGAGGCAGGCCCAGCATATTCAGTGGGCATTTCTGGGACTGCAGGCCCCCGTTTGGCAAGTGTGCCCGCCCACACCTTCCTCTTTTGCTAGACCTCGGTGGGTTGGAAGGGATAGGGAGGACCAACAGCAGTGATGGAGGCTGCATACCGCTGTGTGTGTATGAACTTGCGGCATGCACACACATGGAGGGGTGTTGGGATGGGTTGGGTTCAAATGGAATTGAGTTTGAGCTGTAAGTGGTAGGGGATGAGGGGCCTGTGAGTTTGTGACTGGCTGAAGCAGGAATATTCAGATTCTGTGAGCATGGTTATGTGTGTGTGATGGTATACGTGCACAAGAAGCCGTTTCTGGGTAACTAGGCCTGCACTCTGCTATACGTGTGGCTGGATGGGTCTGGCCAGTCCCGTGGCACTGAGAGTGTAGTGAGTGTACTCAGGCAGAACCGGTGCTGCCTGCCTACCACATCCCTGGGAGCTGGCCAGGGTGGGGGCAGGGCTGGTGGGCAGGTCTGTCCTAGGACAGGCGTTTCCAGTTCCTGGAACTGCTTCCTTGTGTGGAGCCTTTCCCCGTACCTCCTAGCTGGGCCCTTGGGAGAGGGGAGGAGGCCATGCATGGGTCCTTCAAGGGGGTGCTCGCAGGCCAGACACAAGGGAGCTAGGCCTGGGGAACAGAAAGCCACAGTGTGAGTCTTTCAAGCACATCTGAAGGGTGACATGTGTGAGTCTGTCACACCAGGCCCTCAGTGCGGTCAGGGAGTCTGTACTTCCTGGATGGCGGAGCCCGTCTGTCAAGCCCTGCTTCCTCCCCAGCAAGGGGTTGGGGAGAGGGCCCGGTGGCAGGAGATGGGCCCTTGGGGCTTTGAGACATGGTGAGGATAAAAGGGGCAAGTAGGAAGGCCCTTTTCCTTCTGTACTTCTTTTTTTTTTTTTTTGAGACATAGAGTGTCACTCTGTCACCCAGGCTGGAGTGCAGTGGCGCAGTCTTGGCTCACTGTAACCTCCATGTCCTGGGTTCAAGCGATTCTCCTGCCTCAGCCCTCCCGCATAGCTGGGATTACATGCTTGCGCCACCACGTCCAGCTAATTTTTTTTTACTTTTAGTAGAGACAGGGTTTCACCATGTTGGTCAAGCAGATCTCAAATTCCTGACCTCCCGTGATCTGCTTGCCTTGATCTCCCAAAGCGCTGGGATTCCAGGTGTGAGCCACCACACCTGGCCTTGTACCTCTCTGTTCTATGCCTGAACTTCCACCATTGGTCACTTGCTGTCATCCCAGCAAGTCACACTGAGCCTGTGAAACCACAGGGCACTGGAAACCACACGTTAGGGGAAGCGGGAGAGTTGGCGGGGCTCTCAGATGGACTCCAACCCCTTGTTTCTTGCCTGGGGAAACTGAGGCCCACAGAAATAGAGGGACTTAGCTCAAGAACATGGAGTGAATCTGTGGCAGAGCCAGGCCCCGGCCCTCTCTTAGGGAGGGGTGCAAGGGGAAAGGAAAAGGAAGACTGGGTCCTGGCCCGGGGCTTGCCCACCCAGGCTGCATCTCCCCCTGCAGGTGATTGAGGAGTTCTACAACCAGACATGGATCCACCGCTATGGGGAGCGCATCCTGCCCACCACGCTCACCACACTCTGGTCCCTCTCTGTGGCCATATTCTCCGTTGGGGGCATGATTGGCTCCTTCTCTGTGGGCCTTTTCGTTAACCGCTTTGGCCGGTAAGTAGGAGAGGTCCTGGCACTGCCCTTGGAGGGCCCATGCCCTCCTGCCCAGGGAGTCCCAGATGGGGTGGGAGGTGGGGGAGACTTCCCTGTCTGTTCTAGGGTGTTACCTATGACCCAGCCCCTGGGAGCCCAAGGAATGTGGGCACCGGCCTGACCTGTGACCCCCCCCCCAGGCGGAATTCAATGCTGATGATGAACCTGCTGGCCTTCGTGTCTGCCGTGCTCATGGGCTTCTCGAAACTGGGCAAGTCCTTTGAGATGCTGATCCTGGGCCGCTTCATCATCGGTGTGTACTGCGGCCTGACCACAGGCTTCGTGCCCATGTATGTGGGTGAGGTGTCACCCACAGCCCTTCGTGGGGCCCTGGGCACCCTGCACCAGCTGGGCATCGTCGTTGGCATCCTCATTGCCCAGGTAAGCTAGGGCAGGATCTACCTGCCCGGCACAGCCCCTGCCCACAGCTTCAGTGGCTCTTAGATCTGTGCCCCGCAGGGCAGTTTCTCTTCCACCCAGCCCCCACAGCCCTGCAGAGGACAGCTATGGTACACAGGTCCAGAGAACACAGCACCATGGCCTCCTAGTTGAGAGCAAGATGACTTGACTCTTCTCAATCCCTTTCTTCTCACTCTAGGCCGCCAACCACAGGGCCCGCCTTCCCCCAGCATGCCTTAGGCCATTATGTGCAGTGTACCCTCTCTCCAGGAGGCTTCCCCTTCCCTGTCCCCAAAACCCTCCTGTGGCAGAGTAGCAGCCCCCGTTCTCTGTCCTGGACACATCTGTGGCCTTGGCATTTGTCCTCCCAGCAACACTGTGGGGTAGGTCCTACTTTCCCCACGTGACTGATGAGGAAACTGAGGGTTCAGAGAGGTTGAGCCTCATGCTAGTGGCAGAGCCTCTAGAACTGGGGCTCTTCTGTGAAGCAGCAGCTGACACAAAGTAGGGAAGGCCACTCTGGCAGGACGGGGTGGGAAGGGGGGTCAGGGCAGAGGCTCACAGCCCCTGCTTCCCCCAGGTGTTCGGCCTGGACTCCATCATGGGCAACGAGGACCTGTGGCCCCTGCTGCTGAGCATCATCTTCGTCCCAGCCCTGCTGCAGTGCATCGTGCTGCCCTTCTGCCCCGAGAGCCCCCGCTTCCTGCTCATCAACCGCAATGAGGAGAACCGGGCCAAGAGTGGTACGGGCCGGGCCCTGCCCTCCTCCCCACTCCCTGAGCCCTGGCCTTCTTCCCACTCTGAGCCACCCCCACCTTCCCTCCGGTCCCTCCAGTGCTGAAGAAGCTGCGCGGGACGGCTGACGTGACCCATGACCTGCAGGAGATGAAGGAAGAGAGTCGGCAGATGATGCGGGAGAAGAAGGTCACCATCCTGGAGCTGTTCCGCTCCCCCGCCTACCGCCAGCCCATCCTCATTGCTGTGGTGCTGCAGCTGTCCCAGCAGCTGTCGGGCATCAATGCTGTGAGTGCCCCCACCCACCCTTCCTGTGCCCCAGCCAAGCCCTCTGGTCAAGTGTGCACGGTGAACAAGCCCCAAACTTGAAATAACAGATACGCCTCTGCCAAAGGAGAACCTTCCCTTTAGAACCCAAGCCTGTAAGGACACTGCAGTGCAGTGTCCTTCTGCCTGAGTATTTGTCCCCTTCATTCTTTACTCATCCTGGGTTCCACATGCACTGCTACAGAGGCAGGGAAGGGCCACAATGTCCAGGTAGGCTCCAACAGTTTCTGTTGTCTGGCAGGTCTTCTATTACTCCACGAGCATCTTTGAGAAGGCAGGGGTGCAGCAGCCTGTGTACGCCACCATTGGCTCCGGCATCGTCAACACGGCCTTCACTGTTGTGTCGGTGAGTCTTCGCTTACTGGCTCCCCCAGCCAAGCCCCAGGGAGGAGGCGGTGCCATCTTCCCTGCTGGTCTTTGCAGTGTCCTGTGACTTTCCCGGCTGTTGAGGCGAGGCCTCTGGGTGGGTGGGTTCAGAGGGGCACCAGGCAGGGGTGGCACTGACACTGTCTCTGCCCACAGCTGTTTGTGGTGGAGCGAGCAGGCCGGCGGACCCTGCATCTCATAGGCCTGGCTGGCATGGCAGGTTGTGCCATACTCATGACCATCGCGCTGGCACTGCTGGTGAGTTGCCAGGTTCTGGAGGGTGAGGGATGTGGGGGAGTTCGCCTGGGCTTCAGATCCCAAAATGCCTGTCTCAGCCCCAGGCTGGCAGGCCAGGTGGTGACTGCGCTCTCCCTGGCTGTGGGTTCAACCTTCTGGCTCCTGAAGTTGTCACCTTCCAAACCACACACATCCTCTCTTGAACTTGCTCCTCCCTGCTTGATGGATTCTCAGCACAGCACCTCTGGTCCCAGACCCCAAACTCTCACCTCCTTAAGGAATTACTTTGCCTAATATTAACCCTTTCCAATCTTCATCTGTAGCCTCAATTCATCTTCACAGCAACCCTGGGAAGTACTGCTCTCCTCCCCACAGAGGTGCAGAACCACGTCTTGCCTCATTCAGTTCACACGACTAGAGGTGTAGTTCAGTTCTTCCCATTTTATGGGGGAGGAAGCCTAATTCCCAGTGAGGTTAGTAACTTGTCAGATAAAGGATGAAGCCAAGAATCAACCTCAGCCCCAAGCCTGTGACTGTGACCGCTATGCCAACCCTGTGCCTGGCACTCACACACAGGCAGTTGTTTATTCAGCCTCTGGGCAAGGAAAGCACCATGACCATCATTTTACAGCTCAACCTGGGCTTGGAAAGTTTGGTGGTTGCCGAAAGGCCGGACAGGCAGCAAGTGGAAAGACCGTAACTTTTCCACCCGGGCCACCTCAAGGAGAATGGTTATATGAGAACCATATGCTTAGTGCTTACTCTGTACCATCCGGAGCTGGGCACCGCACAAACCTTAGAACCTGAATCCACCCCACCCCCAGGAATGTTCTTCTGCATCCTGCCACAGGCAGACTGCACTGCAGGCACAGCCAGGGGACCACGGGGCCTCTTAGCACCCTCCACATGCATACCACATTACCACTCCCAGGGGGTGGGCTCACACTTGGAACCAACCCGCAGGACTTAAGTCATTTTGTTCAGATGAGGAAACGTAGGCCCAACGCTGGATACACAACAAATCCAGGACCAGCCCCAGGCTTCCTGCCTTCTAGCATGGCTCTGCTCTGGGCTGCCTCTGTAGCTTCTGTTTCCCCTGAGGATCCATCACAACCCAGTCTAACTTTTCCCCTTCTTCGTCATCCTCAACAGGAGCAACTACCCTGGATGTCCTATCTGAGCATCGTAGCCATCTTTGGCTTTGTGGCCTTCTTTGAAGTGGGTCCTGGCCCCATTCCATGGTTCATCGTGGCTGAACTCTTCAGCCAGGGTCCACGTCCAGCTGCCATTGCTGTTGCAGGCTTCTCCAACTGGACCTCAAATTTCATTGTGGGCATGTGCTTCCAGTATGTGGAGGTGAGAACCCCACTGTCTCTATACTCACCATTTCTCGCCTGCACGCATGACCCCACAGTGCTGTGCAAAGTGCTGGCCCAGCATTCTCATTAGGAATCATGCTGAGGAGGAAATCGAGGGTAGGAAGCCCAGGTCACATGACCAAGAATGCTGACCTCAACTCCAGGGTTCTCCCCTTAGCCTTGAGTGGTGCTCCTGGAGCCTATTACACGCTAGGTGCAAGCGTGATCTCATTTAATTATGATAGCCTTCCTGGGGAGGTGAATGTTCCCTTTTTCAGCTCAAAGGCCCAAAGGTAAAGTGACTTATCCAAAGTCCTACAGTCAGGATGTAGGGTCATGACTCCAACCAAGCGTGTCTGTATGTCTTTCAGCAACTATGTGGTCCCTACGTCTTCATCATCTTCACTGTGCTCCTGGTTCTGTTCTTCATCTTCACCTACTTCAAAGTTCCCGAGACTAAAGGCCGGACCTTCGATGAGATTGCTTCCGGCTTCCGGCAGGGGGGAGCCAGCCAAAGTGACAAGACACCCGAGGAGCTGTTCCATCCCCTGGGGGCTGATTCCCAAGTGTGAGGCGCCCCAGACCACCAGCCCGGCCTGCTCCCAGCAGCCCTAAGGATCTCTCAGGAGCACAGGCAGCTGGATGAGACTTCCAAACTGACAGATGTCAGCCGAGCCGGGCCTGGGGCTCCTTTCTCCAGCCAGCAATGATGTCCAGAAGAATATTCAGGACTTAACAGCTCCAGGATTTTAACGAAAGCAAGACTGTTGCTCAAATCTATTCAGACAAGCAACAGGTTTTATAATTTTTTTATTACTGATTTTGTTATTTTTATATCAGCCTGAGTCTCCTCTACCCACATCCCAGGCTTCACCCTGAATGGCTCAGTGCCTGAGGGTGGGGACTATGCCCTGTCCAGACACTTGCCTTCTTCACCAAGCTAATCTGTAGGGCCGGACCTATGTCCTAAGGACACACTAATCGAACTATGAACTACAAGGCTTCTATCCCAGGAGGTGGCTATGGCCACCCCTTCTGCTGGCCTGGATCTCCCCACTCTAGGGGTCAGGCTCCATTAGGATTTGCCCATTCCCATCTCTTCCTACCCAACCACTCAAATTAATTTTTCCTTACCTGAGACCAGTTGGGAGCACTGGAGTGCAGGGAGGAGAGGGGAAGGGCCAGTCTGGGCTGCCGGGTTCTAGTCTCCTTTGCACTGAGGGCCACACTGTCACCATGAGAAGAGGGCCTGTGGGAGCCTGCAAACTCACTGCTCAAGAAGACACGGAGACTCCTGCCCTGTTGTGTATAGATGCAAGATATTTATATATATTTTTTGGTTGTCAATATTAAATACAGACACTAAGTTATAGTATATCTGGACAAGCCAACTTGTAAATACACCACCTCACTCCTGTTACTTACCTAAACAGATATAAATGGCTGGTTTTTAGAAACATGGTTTTGAAATGCTTGTGGATTGAGGGTAGGGAGGTTTGGATGGGAGTGAGACAAAAGTAAGTGGGGTTGCAACCACTTCAGCGGCTTAGACTTTGACTCAGGATCCAGTCCCTTACACGCACCTCTCATCAGTGTCCTCTATTGCTCAAAAATCTGTTTGATCCCTGTGACCCAGAGAATATATACATTCTTTATCTTGACATTCAAGGCATTTCTATCACATATTTGATAGTTGGTGTTCAAAAAGACAGCAGTTTTGTGCCAACCGTGATGCTCAGGCTTGAAATGCATTATTTTGAATGTGAAGTAAATACTGTACCTTTACTTGACAGGCTCAAAGAGGTTATGTGCCTGAAGTCGTACAGTGAATAAGCTAAAACCCCTGCTTTCAACAATGGTACTATACAACCCCTACTCCATTAACTCCACCCACCTCCCGCACCCCTCCCCCCTACACACAAAATGAACCACGTTCTTTGTATGGGCCCAGTGAGCTGTCAAGCTGCCTGGTGTTCATTTCATTTGGAATTGCCCCCTCTGGTTCCTCTATATGCTACTGTTTCCTCTCTAAAGACAGCTCATCTTCCTCCTTCACCCCTGAATTCCAGAGCACTTCATCTGTTCCTTCATCACAAGTCCAATTTTCTGCCACTAGTCTGAGTTTCATGAGAAGATGCTGATTTGGTTCCTGTGGGTCCTCAGCACTATTCAGTACAGTGCTTGATGCACAGCAGGCACTCAGAAGATACTTCAGGAAATAAAACACCAAGGATATTTGTCTCTAGAGGGTCAGCTGACAAAGGAAAACTGGTACTTAGCAAATGGAAATACCTATATGCATTACCATTAGGTATAAAAATCTATGAGAACATCCATCTGCATCTCACAAAGGAGAGCAGATTGAGAAGGATGTGCCCTGCCTGAGCCTGAGGACAGGGCGGTTAACTGATGAAGGGCTGAGGCCAGGTGAAAAGAAGCCTTATCACGTGCTCCCAAAAGACTTCTGTGGAAAGGAGTTATCCGGGTCCCCGTGCAGCAGAGGGTTGGGGACAGGGCGAGAAGGAGAGGCTGGGGCCTAGGCTGTCAGGGTTGCCACTCGGGTATCTTACTCCTACGACGCTCCTCACTCAGAGGCTGTCCCCACTGGACCGGAAAGGAAACAGACGGGGTGGGGTGGGGATGGGTGGGAGCCCCGCGCCGGTGGCCGTACGCGAGGGCCCCGAAAGTTGGCAGAGCCAGGCAGCAACCCGGAACCGCCCCGGCCGGGGGATCCAGACCCCGGTCTGAAAAGGCCCGACAATCCACTCGCAGCTCCCTCCCGCCACGTCCCCGAGCACCGCCATTTCCCAAACTGCAAAATGTCAGCGCAGGCGCAGGGAGCCCGGCCCGCCCTCAGCGTGTCCCAGAGTGCCGTGGCGGCACAGCTGCCGGTCGGTCCGCTGACGCCTTTCCTCTAGGGGCCGCAATCCACCCCGGGGTAGAAGATTTGGAACCAAGGTTCGGCCGCCTACTGCCGGGGTCGATGGCGCATCCTCCCCAGACTTCACAACGGTCCCCAAAGCCCGGCCGCCGGCGGCGCCCGGACAAGATTGGGGAGGGGCGGGGCCAGGTGGCGTCTCCACCAATCAGAGACGATTTTTTGGGCCCGACGAGGGGCGGGCTCCAAGACTCCACCAATCACACCCTGGCGGTTCCAGGCGCTGGCCCTTGAGGACGACCCGGACGCCTGCTTGTCAGGCGATGCTGTTTACTCTGGAGGGGGTGACGGTGACTTGTGTATCGCTGGGCATCCCTGGGGACGTAGCTCACCCGGGTTCCTATCCTGCATAAGGTGACGCCTACGGTTTCTGACGAAAAGGGGTAAATAGATAACGGGACTGTTCTCCGGGCCACCATCTTTTCCCAGCAGGCCACCATCTTTTCCCAGCAGTGCTTAGTTGTTTCACTGACAGTGTTATGAGATGTTTCATTTGAAATCTTAGACGCAAAATCTCCTCTCCCTGGAAGCCTTCTGGATCAGGTTTTCCCGGGGACACTACATCGGCTTGTATTTCCTCCATCAAAGCGCTCTCCACGCTGTACCGGAATTGACTATCTTTCCACCACACTGGGCGCGCGGGCGGGGTGGGGGCAGCTGCCGCAGGTACAGGACTGAGCCGTTCCTTGGTCCCCACTTTCCACCACAGACTCTGGTCAGGATTATTGAATGAATGAAGTAGAATTTAGAAGCCAAGAAGTTCTGAAATCTGAGTTCTTCCAGTGCAATTTTAGGTAGACGATCTGACAATTCAGGATGCATTTAATAATAGGGAAAGGATATTCATTCTCTTCTGTCAACTACATTTTTAGTGGCCCCTTTTTCATTCTGTGATTTTTATTTCATAAGTCTCCTACAATTCTGGCCCGTCTGTCCGTTGCAATTGCTGCCCCTAGTGCTGGCCACTCATCACCTCTCCCAGGATCACTGCAACTGCCTTCTCACTGGCTCTGCTTCCTCCTTCCTCCTCATTCTCCACACTGCAATCGATGATCTTCCTAAAATTCAAATCTAGTTATGTCTCTCTCCTACTTAAAAACCTTCGTGGGTTCCTCATTTCTCTCAGGATAATGTCTGTGTTTCTTAACCTGGAAATTCAAGTCATTCATGATCAAGCTCTCTCCCTCACGGCTGGCCCCACTCGACTCCAACCCTATCCTCCAGCCATCCATCCACTCTGTTCTCTGATCACATTCTCCTTCTCCTCTGGGCCTTTGAAGTTTCCTCCGAAGAGATTGCCCTCCCACCTACTCCTGTTATCCACCAGCTGATCATATCCCACCACAGCTCAAGGAGTGAGAGAAGGGAAGCTGTGCTAGTTGGGAGTTTGGCTCATTCATTCATTGGCACACTCCTGCCAACTAGTGGCTGTTTTGTGAACATTTCGATCAAGGCAGGGTTTAACCTCACCCTTCCAGGGTTTCAGAGATACTACATTGCTTTGGAGGGAACCCTTGACTGGTCCTACTACAACAAATCCATCCGGTATCCCTGACCCTGGCTTCCTAAATGATCTTCCTAAAAATGTGTTCTGACCACATTATTCTATGGGTTAATACTCCCCACTTTCTCATGATAAAGCCCAAATTCCTTAACCACATTCTGGCCTTTGCCGACCTTATCTCCCAATACATTCCTTCCACACCCTAATCTCCAGCGAAGCTGATGTACTCATGTTCCCAGGACAGCTCCTCACCCTAAAACTTTTTGTTTAAGCTCCTTTCTCCTGGTCTGCCTTTGGTCTCTCCTTAGGATTATCTGATATCAAAATACCAAATTAGCTGTCACTTTATGAAGCATTTGCTTAATTATTTGAACCGTTGCCTAACTGAGCACACACTTGTTGCCAAGTTTCCTCCTCAGTTATGCTGGGTCTTGGAAAAAATATGGTTTCTGGAGTCAGAAATAGCTGATTTAGCTATTTAGCTCTGCTATTTACCAGAATAATCTTGGGCAAGTCACTTCACCTTTCTGATCTTCTGTTTCTTTGTCTGTTGTAATACTAAAATGAAATAAGATAATATATATTGTAATGCAGATGTCAGCTGAAGTTACATCATCTTCCCCCTTCCAAACGCTTCAGAAAGTCTGGTAATCACCCCCAAGGTTTCTGTGAATTCCCAGGGATCTTTTGTTTTCTTTCTTTCTTTGTTTTTTTTTTTTTTTTTTTTTGAGAAAGAGTCTCCCTCTGTCACCAAGGCTGGAATGCAGTGGCACGATCTCGGCTCACTGCAACCTCCACCTCCTGGGTTCAAGCAATTCTCTGCCTCAGCCTCCTGAGTAGCTGGGATTACAGGCCCCCACCACCACACCCAGCTAATTTTTGTATTTTTAGTAGAGACAGGGTTTCACTATGTTAGCCAGGCTGGTCTTGAACTCCTGACCTCATGACCTCATGATCCACCTGCCTTGGCCTCCCAAAGTGTTGGGATTATGGGCGTGAGCCACCATGCCTGGCCCCCAGGGATCTTTTATATTCCTTTTTTTTTTTCTTTTCTTTTTCTTTTTCTTTTTTTTTTTTTTTTGAGACGGAATTTCACTCCTGTCATCCAGGCTGGAGTGCAGTGGTGCCATCTCGGCTCACTGCAACCTCCACTTCCTGGGTTCAAGTGATCCTTCCGGCTCAAGCCTCCCAAGTAGCTAGGATTACAGGTCCCCACCACCATGCCCAGCTAATTTTTTGTATTTTTAGTAGAGATGGGGTTTCATTATGTTGGCCAGGTTGGTCTCGAACTCCTGACCTCAGGTAATCCACCTACCTTGGCCTGCCAAAGTGCAGGGATTACAGGTGGAGCCACAGCACCTGGCAGGATCTCTTCTATTCTTAAGGTTATCTCTGGTTCTGACGGTCAACATCCCCTAAACCAACAGGTGCAGGGTTTCTACCACAAGCTGTTTCCTGTCATGGAACTCATATCTTCTTTAGTTTCACTTCATTCATTTACTGAGCACCTCCTGGATGCCAGGGATGCAGCAATAAGAAAACAAAGATTTGCCTTCACGGAGCTTACATTCTGTTGGGGGAAACCCAATAAGCAACCAACAATGTGTGATAAACTTAGATGGTGATTTGTGTTAAGGGGAAAAAACCACCCTAAGGGGATGAAAGCGGCAGTGTGGATGGGGGTCAGTTTTAGATGAGATCATTTGAAGCCTTCCCTCAAGGAGTGATATGTGAACACAGACCTGAATGAGATAAGGAAACAAATCATACATGTATCTGGGAGAAAAGCCTTCTGAGCAAGTTCGAAAGTACTGAGGCAGGACCATGTGAGCAGACCAACAAGGAGGCTTGGGTAGCTGGACCAGGGTGACACAGATGAGGTCAGAGAGGTGGCAGGATGCTAGATCTTGTAGGGCCTCTTATATCACATGAGGACTTTGGGGTTGGTTGGTTGGTTGGTTGGTTTTTGAGATGGAGTTTTACTCTTCCAGGCTGGAGTGCAGTGGGGCGATCTCAGCTCACTGCAACCTCTGCCTCCTGGGTTCAAGCAATTCTCCTGCCTCAGCCTCCCTAGTAGCTGGGACTACAGGTGCCTGCCACCACGCCCAGCTAATTTTTGTATTTTGAGTAGAGACAGGGTTTTGCCATGTTGACCAGGCTGGTCTCAAACTCCTAACCTCAGGTAATCCGTCCACCTCCACCTCTCAAAGTGTTGGGATTACAGGCATGAGCCACCGTGCCTGGCCAACTTTGGGTTTTATTTCAGTGGTGATCCACTGGAGAATATTGGCCAGAAAGGTGACATGATCTGATTTACTTTTTTTTTTTTTTTTTTTTTTTAGACAGAGTCTCACTCCGTTGCCCAGGCTGGAGTGCAGTGGCATGATCTTGGCTCACTACAATCTCTGCCTCCCAGGTTCAAGTGATTCTTGTGCCTCAGCCTCCTGAGTAGCTAGGATTACAGGCACCCACAACCACGCCCGGGTAATTTTTCTGTTTTTAGTAGAGATGGGGTTTTGCCATGTTGGCCAGGCTGGTCTCAAACTCTTGACCTCAGGTGATCCACCTGCCTCAGCCTCCCAAAGTGCTGAGATTACAGGCGTGAGCCACTGTACTCAGCCTGATTTACATTTTTAAAGGATCATCTGGCTGCTGTAAACTGTAGGGGAGCAAGGGTGGAAGTGGGAAGAACAGTCAAGAGGCAGTTGCGGTTGTCCAGGTAAGAGGTGATGGTGGCTTGCCTCAGGTAGTAGCAACAAGTAGATGTAGTCAGAGGGGATGTATTTTGAAGATTCAGCCTACAGGATTTGCTAATGGGGTGGCTGTGAGGTTTGAGAAACAGAGAGAAATAAAGGTTAGCCAAATTGACTGGATAAATGGTGGTGCCATTAACTGAGAAAGGGACCACTGAGAAAATTGGAATCAAAAGTTCAGTTTTGGATGTGTTAAATTGAATCCTGGTAGACATTCAGCTAAAGACGTTGAGTAGGCAGTTGAATATACTAATCCAAGGCTCGTATAAACCTTTTTAGAAAGTGGGGGAGAAGGGATTTAAATCATAACAACATAACCTAAAATTGAATTTTAGACATCTAAGTCCCTTGGCCTCTTTCCCAGCTCAGGCTTTGGGCCCAAACTCCAACCAGCTTGCCCAGTCCTCACTTTGCTTGTCAAAGGCCTTGACTAATGCTTTGAAATGACAGCTGGTAAGGACCTGTCAATTTACTTGGGCTTTCCTTTACCCAGTTTTTATCAGGGAGCAGGGGAATCACAAATTTCCCCTTAAAATGTGCAATCTCTTACAAAAGTTATTCCATACATGTTTGCATAAAGCAGTAGGTGAGAAGGTTTAAGCACGTTTATTAAGTGGTAATGGATTTCCTTTCTTCTCAGACTCACTGTTTTTGTCCTGTTCTCCTCATAAAGGACTGGATCCCAGTGCCTCACAATTGTCATGGACAAAGAGCTTGATTTTGAATTATGGTTCAAGACGAGGGTGGTGTTGACCCCAACCTAGGATATCAGTTTTTCCATCTTCCTCCGCTGTCTCAAAATGAATTCCACATCTCTGTCTTTTTTCTAGAGTAGTTATCTTCAAATTTTTTTGCTCACATACTTCCCAAAAGAATTTTGAGGCCAGGCCTGGTGATTCACACCTGTAATCTCAGCACTTTGGGAGACCAAGGCGGGTGGATCGCTTGGGCTCAGGAGTTGGAGACCAGCCTGGACAACATGGAAAAACCCTGTCTCTACAAAAAATACAAGAGTTAGTTGAGTGTGGTGGTGCACGCCCATAGTCCCAGCTACTCAGGAGGCTGAGGTGGGAGGATTGCTTGAGCCCAGGAGGTCGAGGTTGCAATGAGTAAGCTATGATCACAGCATTGTACTCCAGCCTGGGTGACAAAGCAAGATCCTGTCTCAAAAAAAAAAAAAAAGAATTTGAAAAACTATCTCTTTGCTTATTTTTAGATTGAAGTTACAAATTTATCTTCTTAAATTCAAATATTTGCAGGAGATTTAATTTCTGCTATGTGATATTGCCATTTTATTTTATTATTATTATTTTTTGAGATGCTGTCTCGCTCTGTACCCAGGCTGGAGTGCAGTGGCATGATCTCGACTCACTGCAACCTCCACCTCCTGGGTTCAAGCAGCATCCTGAGTAGCTGGGATTACAGGTGCCCGCCACCATGCCCGGCTAATTTTTGTATTTTTGTTTTAGTAGAGATGGGGTTTCACCATATTGTCCAGGCTGGTCATGAGCTCCTGACCTCAAGTGATCCACCTGCCTCGGCCTCCCAAGGTGCTGGGATTACAGGTGTGAGCCACCGTGCCAGGCCGATATTGTCATTTTACAATAAAACTCTTACATTACTCTTCTTTATATATTCAAACAATATACCACACTGTTACTATATCATATCCACAAAATAGGAGATTTTGCATATATATTATTAGATTATACATAAGTATTTCAATATGGGGGGTGCTAATACAAATGGTAGTATGTTTTAATTTCCACTTGTTCATTGCTATCATATAGGAAAGCAAATTATTTTTGTATATTAACCTTGTATCCTGCAACATTGCTATAATTAATTGCTTATTAGTTCCAGGGGTTATTTTGTAGATACTTTTGGATTTTCTATATAGACAATCATGTCATCAACCAACAACAATAGTTTAACTTCATCCTTACTGATCAGCATACCTTTTATTTCATTTTCTTTCTTGTTGCATAAACTAGGACTTCCAATACAATGTTGGAAAGGAATAGTGAAGAGGACATCCTTGCCTTGTTCCTGATCTTAGCAACAATAATGCTTCACATTTTTCACCATTAAGTATAATATTTAGCTGTAGGGTTTTTGTGAACATTGTTTAATCAAGTTGAGGATGTTCCTCTCTATTTCTAGATTCCTGAGAGTTTTTATCAGGAACAAATGTTGGATTTTGTGAAATACTTTTTCTTTTTTTTTTTTTTGAGACAGACTCTCACTCTGCCGCCCAGGCTGGAGTGCAGTGGTACAATCTCGGCTCACTGCAGCCTCCACCTCCCGGTTCAAGTGATTCTCCTGCCTCAGCCTCCTGAGTAGCTGGGATTACAGGTGTGTGCCACCACACCCAGCTAATTTTTGTATTTTAGTAGAGACGGGGTTTGACCATGTTGGCCTGGCTGGTCTCAAACTCCTGACCTCAGGTGATCCGCCTGCCTCAGCCTCCCAAAGTGCTGGGATTACAGGCATGAGCCACCATGCCCAGCCAATTGAGTTTTTAATGTTGAACCAGACTTGCATGCCTGGAATAAATCACATTTGGTCATGGTATATAATTTTTTTTTAATGCATCATTGGGTGTGCTTTGCTACTATTTTGTCGAGGATTTTTGCATCTATGTTCGTGAGAGATGGCCTGTATTTTTCTTTTTAAATTTTATTATTTATTTATTTATTTTAAATTGATAAATCGATCTGTAGTTTTCTTGTAATGTATTTATCTGGTTTTGGTATTAGGGTAATGCTGGCCTCATAGAATGAGCTGCTTCTATCTTCTGGAAGATGTTTAGAAAATTGGTATAATTTTTTCTTAAATGTTTGGTAGAATTCACCAGTGGATCCATCCAAGCCTAGTACTTTTTGTTTGAGGAGTTTATTATTTATTGATTCCGTTTCTTTAACAGATGCAAGCCTGTTTCAGATTGTCTACTTCTTGTGTGAGTTTTAACAGATTGTGTCTTTCAAGAAATTGGTCCATTTCATCTGGGTTATCAAATCTGTGGGCATAGAGTTGTTCATAATATTCATTTATTATTCTTTTAACATCCATGGGATTTGAATTGATCTCTCTTTCATTTTCAATATTCATAATTCATGTCTTTTCTCTTTTTTTCTTAGCTAGCTTTGCTAGAAGCTTATGATTTTATCGATTTTTACAAAGAAACAGGTTTTGGTTATGTTGATTTTCACTATTGATTTCCTGTTTTCAATTCATTGATTGCTGATATAATTTTTATTATTTTTATTATTTATTTCAATCTGATTGCTTCCAAATTGTGTATAGAATCCTAGAATGAGCCATTTTGTACTGGGTAAATGGAACTGTGGTAAATAGGCCTTTAGAGCCTGGGCAACAGACTGAGACCCCCATCTCTAAACAAACAAACAAACAAACAAACAAAAAACAAAACCTTAACCTTAACTTTGGCTTTTTCTCTTTCAACACTTTAAGTATTCCACTCCATTATCTTCTTGCTTATGTGATTTCTGAGGAGAAGTTGGATATAATTCTTATTTTTGCTCCTCTGTAGGTAAGTGGCTTTTTATCCTCTGACTTCCTTCAAAGTTTTTTCTTCATCTTTAGTTGTCTGCAGCTTGAATATTATATGTGTAGGTGTAGCTTTTTTGTTTGTTTGTTTATTTTTGGCATTATTTTGCTTGGTGATTCCTGAGCTTCCTGGATCTGTGGTTTGGTGTCTGGCACTAATTTGGTGAAATTCTCAGGCATTATTGCTTCAAATGTTTATGTTGTTCTTTTCTATCTTTCTTCTTCAGGTATTCTCATCATGCCTATATTACATTTTTTGTGATTGGATATTCTTTCTCGTTTTTTTTCACGTTTTTTTTCTCTTCACTTTCAGCTTTCAAAGTTTCTGTTGACATATCCTCAAGCTCAGAGGTTCTTTTTTCTCCAGCCATGTGCAGTGTACTAATCAGTCCATCAAAAGGTTTCTTCATTTCTGTTAGTGGTTTTTTTCTTATCTCTATCATTTCTTTTTTATTATTTCTTATAATTTTCATCTTTCTGTTTAAACTGTCCATCTGTTTTTGCATGTTATCTACTTTTTCCATTAGAGCTCTTAACATATTAATCATAGTTGTTTTAAATTCCCAGTCTGGTAATGCCAACATCCCTGCCATGTCTGTGTCTGGCTCTGATGCTTGCACTATTTGTTCAAGCTGTGTTTTTTTGCCTTTTAGTGTGTCTTCTAATTTTTTTGTTGGAAAAAAATGAGCCATTTTGTACTGGGTAAATGGAACTGTGGTAAATAGGCCTCTCACTCTGGGCAACAGAGTGAGACCCCATTTCTTTTTTTTTTTTTTTTTTTTTTTTTTTTTTTTGAGACGGAGTCTCGCTCTGTCGCCCAGGCTGGAGTGCAGTGGCGCGATCTCGGCTCACTGCAAGCTCCGCCTCCCGGGTTCACGCCATTCTCCTGCCTCAGCCTCCCGAGTAGCTGGGACTACAGGCGCCCACAACCGCGCCCGGCTAATTTTTTGTATTTTTAGTAGAGACGGGGTTTCACCGTGGTCTCGATCTCCTGACCTTGTGATCCGCCCGCCTCGGCCTTCCAAAGTGCTGGGATTACAGGCGTGAGCCACCGCGCCCGGCCGAGACCCCATTTCTAAACAAACAAACAAACAAACAAAAAACAAAACCTTAACTGAGCCTGCCTGTAGTCCCAGCTACTTGGGAGGCTCAGGCAGAAGAATCACTTGAGCCCAGGAGTTCGAGGCTACAGTGAGCTATAATCGCACCACTGCACTCCAGCCTAGGCGACAGAGTGAGACTCCGTCTTGGAAAAAGAAAAAAAAAGATATAGATCTTTAGTAACGTAACAGTGCGGTGTTGCAGGAGGAGAAGTGTTCTGCAGTTCTACTATTAGGTCTCAATCTTTTGGTAAGCCTGTGGGTCTGGACTGCGAACTTCACCAGTGCTTCTCAGCTTGTGTTTTTTCCCCTTAGGTGGGGGCAGAACCACTAGAGGAGACTGAAGTTGGGTATCTCCCTTCTCCTACAGGGAAGCCTAGAGGAAGCTGGAGTTGGTATTTCCTTTCCCCCAGATGGGAAGCTACAGCCTGTTGGAGTTGGGTATTTCCCTTCCCCAAGATAGGTTAGGCTCTGGCAAAATTATTTCTCCTAAGGGTAGACCTTTTTAAAAACAACAGAATGTTCTGGCATACTACAAATGGTTTATTTCCCCTCCCTTTGCTAGAAGCATGAAGGGATTTTTCTCTGAGATTCACTGTGAGGATCTGGTAGAGCTCTGAGAGATAAAAATCACAAAAGTGTTGAGGGTTCTCCATAATCAATACCCCTGAAATGTGTTTTTTTTTTTTTTTCTTTGAGACAGGGTCTTGCTCTGTCACCTAGACTGGAGTGCAGTGACATGATCATGGTTCACTGCAGCCTCAATCCCTCTAGGCTCAAGCGATTCTCCTGCCTCAGCCTCCTGAGGAGCTGGGATTACTGGAGTGCACTACCAAATCCAGCTAATTTTTAAAGTTTTTGTAGAGACGGAGTCTTGCCATGTTGCCTAGGCTGTTCTTAAACTGTTGAGTTGAAGCAATCCTCCCACCTCAGCCTCCCAAAGTGTTGGGATGACAGGTGTGAGCCACCATGCTTGGCCCCTGGTGGAGTTTTTAACTCCTTGAGTTGTCCACACTGATTCTCTAAAAATTGGGTCAGTTACTGTTTAGGTTTTCCTATTCCTGTTTTCAAACCTCCTGTAGAGGCTTCTGCTCATGTGTTGCATTTCCAGTAACTTGTGACTCTCTGTATTTTCCTGTCTCTCCAATTTTGGAGGCAGCAATCTGCCTAGTGGTCTCATTCCTCTAACAAATCTAAGAAGAGATGTTCACCTATTGCTTGGTTTTGTTGTTGTTGCTCAGCTTTTTAACTTGTTTAGATGGGAGTATTATCTTCTAAGGTCCTTACATGCTGGACTGGAAACCAAATTTCTCTCCATTTCTGAAGGACAGTTCTCCTGAATATTATTCTTGCTTGGCAGGTTTTCTTTTAGTGCTCTGAATATATCATCCCACTCCCTTCTGTCCTGTAAGTTTTCTGCTGAGAAATCTGCTGATAATTTTATAAGAGCTCCCTTGTACTTGATGAGTCACTCTTCTCTTGCTGCCTTCAGAGTCTCTCTTTGACTTTTGACAGTTTGGTTATTATGTGTCTCAGGGTTGGCTTCTTTGGATCATACATTGTATCCCATAAGTCCCTTAGGCTTTCTTAATTTTTCTTCATCTTTTTTCTTTTGTTTCCCCTGACTCAGTAATTTCAAATCATCTGTCTCAAATTTCCTGATTGTTTCTTCTGCTCACTTAAATCTGTTATGATCCCTTCTAGTGAATTGTTCAATTCAGTTATTGTTTTTTTCAACTCCAGAATTTCCATTTGGTCTTTTTTTAATAGATTTTGTCTTTTTTTTTTTAGAGACAGGGTCTCACTGTGTTGCCCAGGCTGGTCTCAAACACCTGGGCTCAAGTAGTCCTCCTGCCTCGGCCTCCCAAAGTGCTGGAATTTCAGGCATGAGCCACTGCACCCAGTCTCTGCGTCTTCGTTGGTATTCTGGTTTATACATATCACTTCCTGGTTTCATTTATCTATCTGATTGTCTTGTAGCCCGCTGAGCCTCTTTAAGATGATTATTTTGAATTCATTGTCAGGTAATTCATAGATCTCTGTTTCTTTAGAGTTCCATTTCTGAGACATATTTGGTCCTCTGATTGGATCATGTTTCCCACTATCATCATATGTCTTGTTATCTTTTGCAGGAGTTGGTGGATTTGAAAAAATGACCATATCTTCTAGTTTTTATGGATTGTCTTCATAAAGGGGAAAACCTTTAACATTCAGCTCAACCAACAGTCTGGGGGAGTGGTCTCTCAAACCTTTTCTGGAGATATGTATTCTTGGGCTTGTGCCTGTAATTTCCCAATTCAAGAGGTTTGCTGATGTCTTTTCAGAAGCTTGTAGTCTCTTCCTCCCTCTGGTGTCTGTCTACAGTACTGCAAGTTCTCAGGGTCTACAACAAGCTGTTGATACCTCTTATTCTCGGCAGTTCCCAGGGATTCAGAGTATTTTTACTTTATCAGCACTCAGTGTCAGGCAAGACAGAAACCAGTCCCTCAGGGAGCCCTCTGAAAAGCCTGAATGTTGGATGCACATTCTACTCTTCTGTTTCCCTTGTAAGGTAGAAGCATCAAGTTGAGCATTTACTCCTGAAAGCACCAAGCTGTACTGGCTTTGGGAAAGGGCTATTGTAAGTTAAATGAAAATGGGTTTTCTTACCCATTTTAATATAGCTGTTCTTGACTTTGAGCTTGCCTCAGGTACTAGTTTCTAGAATTCTCATAAAAGCTTTTTGGACCATATATTAAGTCAGTGTCTACGGAAGAACAAGGTCTGAGACGTCCTATTATGCTGTATTACTGATGTTACTCCTCTCAGGAAGATTCGTTTTTGAAAAGAGTACATGCAGAAGGTAAAGATCGGGATTTGGAAATTGATTCCCTTAAAGCTAAATATGTTCACATATTCCTTGGAAATGTTTTTGGACATCCCCAGTTATGAATACCCAGTTTGAAGATAACCTTTTTGGAGGATTCACATTAGTATTCTTCTGGCTGCCTTTGGGATTTTGTTTCCTAAGTCTGCCTTGAATGTGCTCTCAAAATACCTACTTCCTATACTGGGTGTCTTCCACCCCCAAGCTGGGCACCTCGTCAGAGGATGTGTCTGGCAGACTTTGAATGGTATAATGGTTAATTTTATGTGTCGACTTGACTGGGTTAAGGAAGACTCAGATAGCTAGTAAAACGTTATTTCTGGGTATGCCTTGAGAGTATTCCCAGAGATTAGCATTTGGGTCAGCATACTGAGTAAAAATGATTCACCCACACTAGCGTTAGCAGGTATTATCCAACTCATTGAAGGCCCATCTGAATGGAATAAAAAGGTAGAGGAAGGGAGAATTCTCTCTCTCTCTTGAGCTGGGACATCCATTTCCTTCCCTTGGACATTGGAGCTCCTGATTCTTAGGCCTTCAGACTTCAGGAGTCAGAGCAGCAGCCACCTGGGTCTCAGGCCCCCAGCCTTGGACTGGGAGTTACATCATTGGCTCCCCTGGTTCTCAGGCTTTCAAACTCACACTGAATTTCACTACCATATTTCCTGGTAGTATATCATGTGACTTCTTGTGCAGGCAGTATATCGTGGGACTTCTTGGCCTCTACAATCACTTGAATCAATTCTTATAATACATCTGCCCTTAATATCTATGTAAATATCCTATTGGTTCTGGTTTTTTCAAGAACGCTGATGAATGCAGATTTTTATACTGAGAGTGGTTCTAGAGGAACAGAATTTTAAGGATGAGTTTTCTGAACTGGTTTTGGGGCTTATGGAATTGGCTCTTCAATCTCCTTAGATTTCAAGATGCTAAGGACTCTATATCTAGTAGTCTATTGCATGAGCTATTTATAAAGATATGCATTAGATGGTCCTAGTTTACCAAATATAAGAAGTAAGAACCTAAGTAACTCTGTATATGATACTTTCAAACATTTTTGGAAAACCAAGGAATATAATGCTATTGGTTGGTTGCTCCTAATGTCATTGAACAAAATGGTGAAAGAGGAGGATGAGCTCAGAGATTCAAATTACCAGCTTGAGCGTCACATAAATGGTCTAAGAGCTTCTACATGTGCCCTGAGGGAGAGCCTTATCTCCTATAACCTCAGGACTGAAATTGCTACAAATGAAACAGAAGATCTCATCTTGTAATTGGCTGAATTACAATGCAAATGGAACACCCAGCCTTACAAGGTGCCTACTGTTGAAGTGAGGGTATTGATTGGGAAATAATGTCCCATCCAATATGTTAGGATGAGGACTTAGGGGAAGATCCTAATGAAGCTGAGGACATTGAGTCCTAAATTCTGATAAGTCTCCTTTGCCAGTGGAAGAGTTCTTTCCACCCCCAGAAAAAGTTGCCTGCCTACTCTCAGCAGAAGTGGCTTCCCCAACCCCAGCAAAAGTGGCCTCCTCACTCCCAACAAAAATGGCCTCCCTGACTGCAGTGGTACTGGCTTTTCTACCTCTGCCCGATGGGATTAATCCTAAATTGCCTGAGGGATGGTAGTGGCCTCCACTAAAGCAGTTGCTAAGCAAGATCATGTTGATTCTTCTCAGGACTCATCCTCACCACTCCTCTTTCTTCTACACCCCTAACTAGACTCAAGTCCCAGCAGGCCCCTAAAGTGAGGTATGGCTCATGAGAAGGTACGTTGTATTCCAAAAGAATTACTTGAGTTTTCTTCTTATACAAGCATAAATTTAGGGAACATGTGTGGGAATGGATATTAGGAGTATATAATAATGGCAGAGGGAACATAGAGTTCGATGGCCTAATTTATTATTTTTCAATCCTGCTTCTTTACAGGCTTAATTTATTGATGTGGGCCCACGAAGCAGAGATTCTGCATTTAATGTTGCCGCTTGGGGAAGTTAGAAAGGGCTCTAGTTGTTTGGTTTTTGGCTGAAAAAGGTGGCCCATGATGATGCAAGTTGGAAATGCCCGATCTCTCTGGTTTAATGTAGAGGAAGGGATTCAAAGGCTTGGGGAAATTGGAACATTACAATGGATTTGTCATTTAAGACCTACTAACCCATATGAAGAGAGTCCAGAAGACATCTTGCACAATACTTTTAGAAATAAATTTATGAGAGTATAATCCCAGCACTTTGGGAGACCAAGGCGGGCAGATCAGTTGAGGTCAGGAGTGTGAGACCAGCCTGGCCAACATGGTGAAATCTCGTCTCTACTAAAAGTACATACACAAAAAATTAGCCGGGTGTGGTGGTGGATGCCTGTAATCCAAGCTACTCAGGAGGCTGAGGCAGGATAATTGGTTGAATCCAGGAGGCAGAAGTTGCAGTGAGCCTAGATCATGCCACTGCACTCCAGCTTGGGCGACAGAGCAAGATTGCGTCTCTAAATAAATAAATAAATAAATAAATGAAATTTTTGAAGGGATCTCCAACATCCTTGATCACTCTCTTCTGTAGGCCAGATCTTACAGTGGGAATCACAGCCACTGAACTAGAAAACAAAGGCAGTCACAGTAATTAGATTATGTGGTGGCAGGGGCCAAGTAGCAGCACTAAACTGCCAAAGGTATGGTGGGCATAGTTACTATAATGGACAGCAGAGTCAAAGCAGCAATAGGAATAGCCTGACTCCTGCAGACTTATGGCATTAACTAGTTAATCATGGTGTTCCTAGAAGTGATCTGTATAAGCAGAAAGGTTCCAGATCAAGTGAACAATAAGTCTAGCTCAAATCATTTTTAAAAAGAGTCACAACCCTTCAATGAATTCCCAGACTTGAGCCAGTTTACAGACCCAGAACCCCTTGAATTAAGGGAAATCCAGGTCCCCTGGAGGAAGGATCTTGGTGCACTACCAAAAATTTATGCTGTTCATCTTTCCCTCAGCCTTCCTCAAAGGGACCTATAGTCTTTCATCACAGTAAGTGCACTGGGGAAAATAAAATCACCAGACCTTTCAGAGACTACTGGACACTGGCTCTGAACTGACCTTGATTCCAGGAGACCCAAAATGTCACTGTGGTGCTCCAATCAGAGTAGGGAATTATGGGGGCCAGGTGATTAATGGAATTTTAGTTCAGGTCCATCTCTCAGTGGGCTCAGGGGGTCCCCAAACCCATCCTGTGGTTATTACCCCAGTTTCAGGATGCATAAGGAACAGATATACTTAGCAGTTGGTAGAACCTCCACTTTGGTTCCCTGACAATGATATATTATCATGGAAAAAGCCACTAGAAGCCACTAGAACTGCCTCCACCTAGGAAAACAGTAAAACAAAAGCAATACTGCATTCCTTTCATTGCAGAGTTTAGTGACACCAGATGTAGCGGTGGTGATTCTCACTACATCTCATTGAACTCTCCTAATTGGCCTGTGCAGAAGACAAATGATCTTACAGAATTAGAGTGGATTATCATAAGCTTAACCAACTGGTGACTCCAACTGCACCTGCTATACTAGATGTGGCTTCATTGCTTGAACAAATGAACACATCCTCTGGTACCTGGTATGCGTCTATTGATCTGGGAAATGCCTTTGCCACCCCATCTATAAAGCCTACCAAAAACTGTTTTCTTCCAGCTGGAAGATCAGAAATATACCTTCACCACCCTACCTCAGGGGTACATCCACTCGCAGTCCTGCCATAATTTAGTTTTCAGGGATCTTGATCATCTTTTCATTCTACAAGATATCTCACTCTTCCATTACATAGATGACATTATGCTAATTGGACCTAGTGAGCAAGAAGTATACTTGAGACTTAGTGGTAAGACATTTGCATGTCAGAGGGTGGGAAATAAATGCTACTAAAATTCAGAAGCCTTCTACGCAGTGGAATTTCTAGAGGGCTAGTGGTGTGGGACATATCCCTTCTAAGGTAAAAAATAAGTTGTAGCATTTGGCCCCTCCTACAACCAAGAAAGAGGCACAATACCTGGTGAGCCTCTTTGGATTTTGGAGGCAACATATTTCCTATTTGATTGTGTTACTGTGGTCCATTTACAAAGTGACCCAAAAAGTTGCTAGTTTTAAATGAGGCCCAGAACAAAAGAAGACTCTACAATAGGTTGAGCCTGCTGTGCAAGCTGCTGTGCCACTTGGCCCATATGATCCAGCAGATCCTATGGTGCTTGATGAGTCTATGGCAGATAGGGATGCTGTTGGGAGCCTATTTGGCAGGTGTGCATAGGTGAATCACAGTGCAGGCCTTTGGGATTTTGGAGCAAGACCTTGACATTATTGGCAGATAACTACAGCCATGAGTCACTTAATGACAGGGATATGTTCTGAGACGTGTTGTTAGGCGATTTTGCCATTGTGCAAACATCATACAGTTTACTTACACAAACCTAGATATCATAGCCTACTGTACAACTAGGCTATTGCACCTAGGCTATAAACCTGTACAGTATGTTACTGCACTAAATACTGTAGGCAACTGCAACACAGCAGTAAGTATTCATGTATCTAAACCTAGAAAAGTACAGTACAAAATACAGTATTATGATTTTATGGAACCACGGCAGTATACGTGGCCCATCTGACTGAAACATTACACAGTGCATGACTGTACTCTTCTTTTGAGAGACAGCTCTTAGCCTGCTACTGTGCCTTAGTAGAAACTAAACACCTACCATAGGCCACCAAGTTACCATGTTACCTGAGCTGCCCATCATGAACGAGGTGTTATCCAACTCACCAAGCCATAAAGTTGTGTGTGCATAGCAGCTCCCCATTGTCAAACAGAAGTGTTATGTATGTAATAAGGCCAGAGCAGTCCCTAAAGGCACTAGTGAGTTACATGAATAAGTGGCCTAAATGCCCATGGTCGCTCTTGCTACACTTTCTTTCTCTCTCTCAACATGTACCTATGGGCTCATGGGGAGTTCCCTATGATCAGTTGACAGAGAAAGAGAAGGCTTGGGCCTGGTTTAAAGATGGTTCTGTACAATATGCAGGCACCACCTGAAAGTAGACAGGTACAGCACTACAGCCCCTCTCTGGGACATCCTTGAAGGACAGTGCTGAACGGGAATCTTCCCAGTGTTAGAACGACAGGCAGTGTGCTTGATTCTACACTTTGCTTGGAAGAAGAAATGGCCAGATGTGCGATAATATACTGATTCATGGGCTATAGCCAATGGTTTGGCTGGATGGCCAGGGACTGGGAAGGAACATGGTTGGAATATTGGTGACAAAGGAATATGGGGATGGCGTATGTGGACAGACTGCTCTGAATAGGCAAAAGACATGAAGATATTTGTGTTCCATATGAATGCTCACCAAAGGATAACCTCTGCAGAGGAGGATTTTAATAACTGAGCGAATAGGGTGATCCATTATGTGGTTATCAGTCAGCCTCTTTCCCCAGCCACCCATGTCAACACCCAATGGGCTCATGAACAAAGTGGCTATGGTGGCAGGGATGGAGGTTATGTGTAGCTTAGCAGCCTGGACCTCCACTCACCAAGGTCAACCTGGCTATAGCCACTTCTGAGTGTTCGATCTGCCAAGAGCAGAGACCAACACTGAGCCCCCGATATAGGACCATTCCCCAGGATGATCAGCCAGCTACCTGGTGGTAGGTTGATTATAATGGACCATTTCCATTATGAAAGGAGCAACATTTTGTCCTTACTGGAATAGACATTTACTCTGGATACAGATTCACCTTCCCTGCATGCAATGCTTCTGTCAGCTACCATCCAGGGACTTTCATCTTGCCTTATTCACCATTGTGGCATTCTATGCAACATGCTTCTGTCCAGGAAACTCAACTCACAACCAAAGAAGTGCAACAGTGGGCCCATGCTCATGGAATTCATTGGTGTTGTCATGTTCCCCGCAATCCTGAAGTAGCTGGCTTGATAGAATGGTGGAATGGTCTTTTGAAGACTCACCTACAGAGCCAGCTAAGTGGCAATACTTTGCAAGGCAGAGGCAAGGTTCTCCAGAAGGCTGTATGGCTCTGAATGAATGTCCAACATACAGTACTGTTTCTCCCATAGTCAGGATTTATGGTCCAGGAATCAAGGGGTAGAAATGGGAAGGGCACCACACACTAATTCCCTAGTGATCCACTAACAAAAATTTTGCTTCCTGTTTCTACAAAGGTATGCTCTGCTGGATCCAGAGGGAGGACTGCTTCCACCAGGAGACACAATTGAACTAAATTCCATTGAACTAGAAGTTAAGACTGCCATCCAACCACTTTGGGCTCCCGTCATGCCTCTGAGTCAACAGGCCAATAGGGGAGTTATGGTGTTGGCTGGGGACTACCATGACTACCATGGGGAAATGTGACATAAAAGAGGTAAGAAAGAATATGTCTGGAACACAAGAGATCCCTTAGAATGTCTCAGTATTACCGTGTCCTATGGTTAAAGTCAATGGAAAACTACAACAACCCATACCAGGCAGGACTATGAATGGCCCAGACCCTTTAGGAATGAAGGTTTGGCTTACCTCCCCTCCGCCCCCAAACCAACCCTGGCTTCCTAGGTTAAGAACCAAGACCAGCTGAGGTTCTTGCTGAAGGCAAAGGGAATACAGAATGTGTAGTTGAAGATGGTAGTTATAAGTCTGAGCTACAACCATGTCATCAGTTACAGAAAAGAATACTAATTGTCAAGAGTATTTCATTCCTATTTTTTTAAAAAATGTGTGTATGTATACATATATTAAACAAACATCTTTGTTTTCTTTCCTTTGTTATCCCTTATCATGTAACATAAGATGTATTGAGTTTATACTAGTATTCTAAGTACTAGTATTGTTAATACTTAAAATACGTCTTAGTATTTTAAGTATGGGATATCAGAAGACTACACATCACTCACAGACTACTTCCTCTTCTGGAAAAGGGATTACTGCATTTTTTGTTGCATGCAGGATGGTTGTATCATGTTAAGTGGAATTATGACCTTGTTATTGTTATTATTTGGAGACTAACTATGGTTTAAGGAGATACATATGGATGCCAAGTTCCTAAGGGGCAGACTTGTAATGGTTAATTTTATATGTCAACTTGACTGGGTTAAGGGATGCCCAGACAGCTGGTCAAACACTATTTCTGGGTGAGTCTATGCTGGTGTTCCCAGAGAAGATTAGCATTTGAATCAGCAGACTGAGTAAAAAAGATCCACTGACACTAGTGTGAGCAGTTATCATGTAATCCATTAAGGGTCCACCTGAGTAAAACCAAAAGGCAACCGGGCACAGTGGCTCACGCCTGTAATCCTAGAACTTTGGGAAACCAAGGTGGACAGATCATGAGATCAGGAGTTTGAGACCAGCTTGGCCAACATGAAGCCCTGTCTCTACTAAAAATACAAAAATTTAGCTAGGCATGGTGGCAGGCGCCAGTAATCCCAGCTACTCAGGATGCTGAGGCAGGAGAATCGCTTGAGCCTGGGAGGTAGAAGTTGCAGTGAGCCGAAGCTGCATCACTGCACTCCAGCCTGGGCAACAGAGTGAGACTCTGTCTCAAAAAAAAAAAAAAAAAAGACAGAGGAAGAAAGAGTTTTCTCTCTCCCTTCTTGAGCTATGACACCCATCTTCTTTTGCCCTTGAACATCAGAGCTCCTGATTCTCAGGCCTTCACACTCCAGGACTTATACCAGCAGTTCTCTGCACCACCCCCCACCCACCTCCGGTTCTCAGGCCTTCAGCCTTGGACTGCTAGTAATACCATCAGCTACCCTCATTCTCAGGCCTTTAAATTTGGACTGAATCACACCACATACTTTTCTAGTTCTTTAGCTTGCAGACAGCATAATGTGGGACTTCTTGGCCTCTGCAATCATGTGAGCCAATTTCCATAATGAACCTCTATTAGGGTTCTCAAGAGAAACAGAACAAATAGATTATATATTTGTTCTCTTTCTCTTGAAAACCCTAACAGAAGTGGTGAGAAATGGACAGCTGTCCTCAGCCCAGATATAACAACATCAGGGTTTGTGTTTGTCCAGGAGGGTAGGCTACTCCCTCTTCACTCCCAGAAGAAGTCCCCCTCCACCTTTATCTCAGACCCACATACACTGAGAAAGGAGTGTCACAGAGGCTATCTTCCCTTATTAGCTCCTGCCTCCAGGGAGGTAGGAGGGAAAGGGAACATGAGCTGTTCTTTCCTGGGGTCTGCATGGCTCCTCTTCCAGCTCTGCTCTTATTTTCCCATACTTTCACTTAAAAAGATTTTTTAAATTCTACTTCTTTTCTTTTTATTTCTTTTTTTAAAAAAATTGTATCTTTGTTGACAGTATAACATGAACGTAATTTCCACATTTTTAAAAAATCCACATAACTCTTTTAATAAATAAAGCATATTCAGGACTTAGATTTTAAATCACATGTACAGGTGAGAGAAAACTTCTAGGCCTAAACAGGTAACAGTGAAGCAACAACTGCTGGAAGGAGTGGTATGCCACATGTGCCTTAAGCCTCCACAGTGGGAACTGCAGGGCTGAGAATACCAAACACATCACCTCTAGGCCAGACGGAGAGCGGAGACCCAGGAAGCCCATGCAGCCACCATCTGCCCCCTCCCCTAGTGCTGCAGAGCCAAACGGATGCTGTGTTACTTTCAGATGAACTAGAGGTGGGTCCTGATCATATTACATGAAGCCTTCCGCCACTGTGAACAATTAGGCAAGGTGTTAGTGACAGGGGGCATCACTGATAAATACAGAGCAATATTGGGGCAGTAAAGAGGAAGCTACAGAAACATTCGTATTTCTTCAAATATCAGAATCTTCCACATCACAGCAGGAGAGCCGAGAACGAGCTCCACCTCCTGAGGCTTAGTCCTAAAACTTCCTACTGGCATTTGCACCAAACAAGGCTCCCCGGACTTCTGGCATCATCTGCTGGGCTATGAGATCCAGCCGGCTTTTTGGGGTGTTGGAAACCTTTATTTTATGATCCCCATTATAGATCTCAACTCCACCAGCTATGTCCTCCGGCAGGTAGGACTCCTGGTCAATTTGGACATCAACATTGTTTTTGGTGGCAATTTTGTACATAGGGATTGCCTTTTGCACCGCAGCCTTTACCAGAGGGAAGTCTTGTTTCCTGCAACGAACAATCATTTGGTGCTCCAGCAACTGGTACTAAACCCTGGAGAACCAGTCCATCTAGCAGCACTTGGTACCTGGTTGTATCTTTCACTACCTTGCTGAGTCTCTGTTTTGCTTCATTTAGTAAGTCTGTAATAAGGTCATCTCTCGCTCTGAGGATTTTGAGCCTTGCTTGATTCATCAGATTGGACATCTGAATTTTCTTCTGCTGCTCAATCTGTTTCTCTTTCGTCTCATAGTATTCCATAATCTTTAGTCTTTGGGTTTGCACAAGCCGACCTTTCTCTATGTTCAACTCTTCTTCTGCCTTTGCATCTATTTCTTCTGCTTTCTAATTGGCTTCTTGTTCAATGAAAGCCATCATATGCTTTACCTGCTTCTGCATGTCAGCATCGCTGAGAGCCATGGCAAGAGCAACGCTAGGCTGGAGAGCAGCAGGCTCGAGTTTAGGTTTGAATGGGGAAGGTGGGAGGATTAGGCAGAGGAAACCCTTGCACAGATCTTTACTTTATCAATTTCCTTTACTTTATCAATTTCCACACTTTCTAAGCAAGCCTTGGCTTTAAAATGACCACAGTCAGGTTTTCCAAATGAGTGCAGTGTTTTATAGATGTCTTTCCTCTGCACAGCCAAAGTAAAAAGTATGCGCAATTCTACTAAACTGAGTCTGAAGCCCAGACACCCTTCACAGCCTCCCTCTGGAACTGGGCAGTAATGCTTCCATCTCAGCAGTCATGCTGTCTTTGGGAAAATGCACTGTTTCACTGGGTGCCTGGCAGCGTGGGTCTCTGCTTTATCCCAGTCTGCCCCTATGTCTGTGCTTTGGTGGGTATCTCAATCTCTATTTTTAGCTAGGTTCCTGACATTGTTAACAGAGTAATGGGTGTAACCCTGAATCAAGACCGGGGCCTATCCTGGGAGTCTTCTTACCTGCTCATTCCCATGCCCCAGGCTCCGGGTGTCAAGAATTTGACAGGGATGCTCAATAAATGAAAAATAAGAACCTTAAACCCAACCAACATCATACATGGCAACCCAAACCTTCTCCAGGACTCAGTCTATTACCAAAGCTCTATGCAATCCATAATAACCTAGATCTAGGCCAAAACCAAATCACAGTAACCAATACCCTTCATCCAGTCTCTTCCTCTAGACTAGTTACTCTTTGTTTTTTGTTTGTTTTTAAGACAGGGTCTTGCTCTGCCACCCAGGCTGGAATGCATGGCACAATCATGGCTCACTGCAGCCTCAGCCTCCCAGGCTCAAGAAATCCTCGCACCTCAGCCTCCCAAGTAGCAGGGACTACAGGTGCAAGTCACCACACCTGGCTCAGACTGGTTGCTCTTTGAAGGCCACTGGAACACTGTCCCCAAGACAGATCAGCTTAACACAAAGAAAGTTATCAATAAGCGTTTAGTGAATTTGACTTTTCCTCCTTACACTACAGAGCTGCCACCTACAATTCCCTAAAAACACTTTTCCAACATTTCTTCTCTTACGTAACAAACCCAGTCTCCTGTAATCTAGGTTTTTTTCATTTAGACAAGCATTTACGTAGGTCACTGAAGAAAAACAATACAGATATCCCTTGCCTTCGACATGCAGTCACAGGAGAAATAAACGACGCTCAATTAAGTTATAGTGTAGTATCATGATTCTTGGCCAAAAGAAAGAGAAATGTCAGCAGTAAATATGAATGATATAGTGAGGTACTACAAAGAACTTTAAAGTAAGAGAGGTAAAGTTGCCCCCTATAGTGGGCATCTATTTTGGCTGCCTGCCATCCAATCACCCTTTTCAAGGAAGGTCGCTCCTTCCCTACTCTCAGTCCATATGTTTATGGAATAGTTAACTCCAGCCCAAACTCCAAGGGTCAATTTTTGACCCCAGGCATGACCATTAAAGCATCACCTTCCCCTGGTCACAGTGATCAGTTCCAGAATGGACCCATGACCTATTCATATCAGTGAGATGAAATGATTCTTTTGTGAGAACAATTAGAAGAGAGGCAGTCCATGTTTTAGCTGTACTTTAGCCCAGAGGGATAGCTCCAGCTGTCTTGTAGCACAAAGGGAAAGAAAGCCTGTCTCTGAATGGAGCCAACACAGTCTGTAGCTACCATTTCTGACGCTACCATGTCTGAAGTCAAACTTTTCAGCTACATGAGCCAAAAAATGCTCTTTTCTTAAGCTGAAATTGACTGCTTAGCTATAAAATCAATCTATAATACATATAATCAGACCTTGGTAAAGTTACTTCAAAACATTTTATTTAATTGTTCCCAAGTCACCTGTCTCTTTAGGGAGTTGGTCAGTCAAGGAAGCCATATGTTAAGTGGGGACACAGGTTTTAGAGCCAGACATTCATGGAGCTGACTCTGGCTTCTTAACCTTTTTGAGTGTTAGTTTCTTCATCTGTTAAATGTAGATAACAATAGTGTCATGTAATTTTTTTTTTCATGTCTGAGGGCAGATTCTGTGAGCACAAAAAGACTACTTACAGCAGCTTAGGTTTTAAGTTAATATTTGATTTATTAATTTAAAACTCAATACCTAGGTTTATTTAAGTCTTAAAATTCAGTTCATAAGTATACTATTCTATCTGTAAGTCTATTATATATAATCTATTATATAGATTTACAGATAGAATAGTATACTTATAAACTGAGCTTATATAAAATAATAATTCAGTTTAAGGGGATCTTTTATTATTGTTCAAGTAACTCAGGTAGAACTATCTAAACTCTTTTAAACAGTCTCACTTATAAGCTTATACAACACAATTATATTAGAATTTTAAACTGAATTTGTAAATTTCATATATTCTTTTTTCATTTTATACCTGTCAATATGCCTAACCAGTCAGGTTCATCACTGAGGAGGCAGGACTAGATTGCCACTCTGACTCTGATGGACAGAGCAGCATGTGGAGGCTTGCATGGTGAATTTTAGCTCCAGAACGACTGCAGGAATAAGTCAGGAATCCTGTGAGGACCCACAGACCCTCTGAAGGAAGTGAACTGCTCCTGCAGGACCTGGGAGACACCCCAAATACTGTGAGTGCCCAAGCTGCGGAAGTGGGAAAGGGAGATCCTCTGCTTTTGAACACATGCCGCCACTAAGGAAACCAAAGATCTAGTTTTTGGGAGAAGATTTCGACCTTACCTGGACCTGAGTCAATTTAGAGAGCCGAGTGAAATACAGGGGTAGAAGAAGCAGTGGGAAAGGCCCTGGGAGCTCGCTGAGTCCCTAAGCAGGCCATTCCTGCCTGGCATCACAGGACTTGTTTGAGAGGGTGGCCAGAGGTGCAGGAAAAAATGCCACGGAGAGAAGAAAGTCTCCAGATGCACTTTGTAACAATTTGAAGCATTTGAGAAGCCTCCTGACCAGAACTTGGGGGAGGGTGTGAATCCTGCTTGCAGACTCCACGGGTTTGGGAAGAACTCAAGCCCTTGTCTTTCACACCTGGGAGGCAGGTAGCCTGGGGCAAGTTCCCAGCCCTGCTTACCCATTGCCTGGAAACAGACTCAGTGCCATTAGCGGGGCATAGTGGGAGTGAGACCGGCCCTTTGGATTGTGTGGGAGCTGGATGAGGCTTGTGACTGCGCTTTCCCCCACTTCCTGGACAACCTGCGTGACTCAGCAGAGGCAGCCATAATCCTCCTAGGAACATAGCTCCATTGACCTGGGAACCTCACTCCCATCCCCCACAGAAGCCACAGCAAAACCCACCCAAGGAGAGTCTGAGCTCAGACATCCCTAGCCCTGCCTGCACCTGATGGTCCTTCCCTACCCACCCTGGTAGCTGAAGACAAAGGACATATACTCTTGAGAGTTCTAGGGCCCCACCCACCACCAGTTCCTCTTCATACTACCACAGCTGATGCTCTCTAGAAAGCACTACCTCCCAGCAGAAGGCCAGCCAGCACAAAAATAGAGCATTAAGCCACAAAAGCTAAGAACCCTCACAGTCTATTTCACCACCCTGCCACCTCCACTGGAACAGGAGCTGTATCCAGAGCTGAGAGACCCAAAGATGGTTCACATCACAGGACTCTGTGAAGACAACTCCTGGTATTACCACAGAGCCTGGTAGACTTGCTGGGTGACTAGACCCAGAAGAGAGATGACAATCACTACAGCTCGGCTCTCAGGAAACCACATCCATACGGAAGCGGGGAGAGTACTACATCAAAGGAACACCCCATTGGACAAAAGAATCTGAACAACTGCCTCTAGCCCTAGACCTTCCCTTTGACAGAGCCTACCCAAATGAGAAGGAACCATAAAAGCAACCCTGATAATATGACAAAACAAGACTCTTAAACACCCCCCAAAAGTCACACTAGCTCACCAGCAATGAATCCAAACCAAAAAGAAATCCTTGATTTACCTGAAAAAGAATTCAGGAGGTTAGTTATTAAGCTAATCAGGGAGGCACCAGAGAAAGGTGAAGCCCTATGCAAGGAAATCCAAAAAAACGATACAAGAAATGAAGACAGAAATATTCAAGAAAATAGATAGCATAAAGAAAAAACAATCAAAACTTCAGGAAACACTGGACACACTTAGAGAAATGCAAAATGCTCTGTAAAGTCTCAGCAATAAAATTGAACAAGTAGAAGAAAGAAATTCAGAGCTCAAAGACAAGTTCTTCAAATTAATCCAATCCAACAAAGACAAAGAAAAAAGAATAAGAAAACATGAATAAAGCCTTCAAGAAGTCTGGGATTATGTTAAACCACCAAACCTAAGAATAGTTGGTGTTCCTGAGGAAGAAGAGAAATCTAAAAGTTTGGAAAACATATTTGGCGGAATAATCAAGGAAAACTTCCCCAGCCTTGCTAAAGACCTAGACATCCAAATACAGGAAGTGCGAAGAACAACTGGGAAGTTCATTGCAAAAATATCGTCACCTGGGCACATTGTCATCAGGTTATCTAAAGTTAAGATGAAGGAAAAAATCCTAAGAGCTGTGAGACAAAAGCACCAGGTAACCTATAAAGGAAAACTTATCAGATTAACAGCAGATTTCTCAGCAGAAACCCTATAAGTTAGAAAGGATTGGGGCCCTATCTTCAGCCTCCTCAAACAAAACACTTATCAGCCAAGAATTTTGCATCCAGCAAAACTAAGCACCATACAGAAGGACAGATACAGTCTTTTTTAGACAAATGCTGAGAGAATTTGCCATTACCAAGCCACCACTACAAGAACTGCTCAAAGGAGCTCTAAATCTTGAAAAAAATCCTGGAAACACATGAAAACAAAACCTCTTTAAAGCATAAATCTCACAGGACCTATAAAACAACAACAAGAAGGTACACAGGCAACAAATAGCATGATGAATGGAATGGTACCTCACATCGCAATACTAATATTGAATGTAAATGGCCTAAATGCTCCACTTAAAAGATACAGAACTGCAGAATGGATAAGAATTAACCAACCAAGTATCTGCTACCTTCAAGAGACTCACCTAACATATAAGGACTCACATAAACTTAAAGTAAATGGGTGGAAAAAGGCATTTCATGCAAATGGACACCAAAAGCGAGCAGGGGTAGCTATTCTTATGTCAGACAAAACAAACTTTAAAGCAACAGCAGTTTAAAAAAGACAAAGAGAGACATTATATAATGGTAAAAAGCCTTATCCAACAGGAAAATATCACAATTCTAAACATATATGCACCTAACACTGGGGCTCCCAAATTTGTAAAACAATTACTAATAGACCTAAGAAATGACATAGACACCAACACAATAATAGTAGGGGCCTTCAATACTCCACTGACAGCACTAGATAGGTCAAGACAGAAAGTCAACAAAAAATCAATGAATTTAAACTATACCTTGGAACAAATGTACTTAACAGATATATACAGAATATTCCATCCAACAACCCCAGAATACACATCCTATACAACAGTGCATGGACCTTTCTTCAAGATAGACCATATAATAGGCCACAAAAGGAGCCTCAATAAATTTAAGAAAATTGAAATTATATTAAGCACTCTCTCAGACCACAGTGGAATAAAACTGGAAATCATTTCCTAAAGAAACCCTCAAAACCATGCAAATACATTGAAATTAAATACACTGCTCCTGAATGATCACTGGGTCAGAAACAAAATCAAGATGGAAATTTAAAAATTCTTTGAACTGGGCCGGGCGCGGTGGCTCAAGCCTGTAATCCCAGCACTTTGGGAGGCCGAGACGGGCGGATCACGAGGTCAGGAGATCGAGACCATCCTGGCTAACACGGTGAAACCCCCTCTCTACTAAAAAATACAAAAAACTAGCTGGGCAAGGTGGTGGGCGCCTGTAGTCCCAGCTACTCAGGAGGCTGAGGCAGGAGAATGGCGTAAACCCAGGAGGCGGAGCTTGCAGTGAGCTGAGATCCGGCCACTGCACTCCAGCCTGGGCGACAGAGCGAGACTCCATCTCAAAAAAAAAAAAAAAAAATTCTTTGAACTGAACAACAATAATGACACAACCTATTAAAACCTCTAGGATACAGTAAAGGCAGTGCTAAGAGGAAAGTTCATAGCCCTAAATGCCTACATCAAAAAGACTGAAAGAGCACAAACTGACATTCTAAGGTCACACTTCAAGGAACTAGAGAAACAAGAACAAACCAAACCCAAATTCAGTAGAAGAAAGGAAATAACCAAGATCAGAGCAGAATTAAATGAAATTGAAACAAAAAAAATACAAAAAATAAATGAAACAAGAAAATGGTTCTTTGAAAAGATAAATAAAATTGACAGATCATTAGTAAGATTAACCAAGAAAAGAAGAGAGAAAATCCAAACAACCTCAATAAGAAATGAAATGGGAGATACTACAACTGACACCACAGAAATACAAAAGATCATTCAAGGCTACTATGAACACCTTTATGCACATAAACTAGAAAACCTAGAAGAGATGGATAAATTCCTGGAAAAATACAACCCTCCTAGCTAAATCAGAAAGAATTAGATACCCTGAACAGACCAATAACAAGCAGCAAGATTAAAGTGGTAATTAGAAAGTTACCAACAACGAGGAGTGGAGCAAGATGGCTGAATAGGAACAGCTCCAGTCTCCAGCTCCCAGCGGCAGCAACACAGAAGACGGGTGATTTCTGCATTTTCAACTGAGGTACCAGGTTCATCTCACTAGGGAGTGCTGGACAATTGGTGCTGGTCAGCTGCTGCAGCCCGACCAGTGAGAGCTGAAGCAGGGCGAGGCATCGCTTCACCTGGGAAGTGCAAGGGGGAAGGGAATCCCTTTTCCTAGCCAGGGGAACTGAGACACACAACACCTGGAAAATCGGGTAACTCCCATCCCAATACTGTGCTTTACCAAGGGTCTTAGCAAACAGCACACCAGGAGATTATATCCCACACCTGGCCGGGAGGGTCCCATGCCCATGGAGCCTCCCTTGTTGCTAGCACAGTAGTCTGCTATCTAAAGGCAAGGCAACAGTGAGGCTGGGGGAGGGGCACCCACCATTGCTGAGGCTTAAGTAGGTAAACAAAGCCCCTGGGAAGCTCAAACTGGGTGAAGCCCACAGCAGCTCAAGGAGGCCTGCCTGTCTCTGTGGACTCCACCTCTGGGGACAGGGCACAGCTAAACAAACAAACAAAAAAAGCAGCAGAAACCTCTGCAGACGCAAACGACCCTGTCTGACAGCTTTGAAGAGAGCAGTGGATCTCCCAACTTGGAGACTGAGATCTGAGAATGGACAGACTGCCTGCTCAAGTGGGTCCCTGACCCCTGAGTAGCCTAACTGGGAGACATCCCCCACTAGGGGCAGACCGATACCCCACACCTCACACAGCGGGGTACACCCCTGAGATGAAGCTTCCAAAGCAAAAATCAGACAGGTACACTCGCTATTCAGCAATATTCTATCTTCTGCAGCCTCTGCTGCTGATACCCAGGCAAACAGGGTCTGGAGTGGACCTCAAGCAATCTCCAACAGACCTACAGCTGAGGGTCCTGACTGTTAGAAGGAAAACTAACAAACAGGAAGGACACCCACACCAAAACCCCATCAGTACGTCACCATCATGAAAGACCAAAGGCAGATAAAACCACAAAGATGGGGAAAAAGCAGGGCAGAAAAGCTGGAAATACAAAAAATAAGAGCGCATCTCCCCCTCCAAAGGAACGCAGCTCATTGCCAGCAATGGATCAAAGCTGGACAGAGAATGACTTCAATGAGTTGAGAGAAGAAGGCTTCAGTCCATCAAACTTCTCAGAGCTAAAGGAGGAATTACATATCCAGCGCAAAGAAACTAAAAATCTTGAAAAAAGAATGGAAGAATGGATAACTAGAATAATCAATGCAGAGAAGGCCATAAACGAACTGACAGAGATAAAAACCATGACACGAGAAATACGTGACAAATGCACAAGCTTCAGTAACCGACTCGATCAACTGGAAGAAAGAGTATCAGCGATTGAGGATCAAATGAATGAAATGAAGTGAGAAGAGAAGTCTAAAGAAAAAAGAGGAAAAAGAAATGAACAAAGCCTTCAAGAAGTATGGGATTATGTGAAAAGACCAAATCTACGTCTGATTGGGGTGCCTGAAAGTGAGGGGGAAAATGGAACCAAGTTGGAAAACACTCTTCAGGATATCATCCAGGAGAACTTCCCCAACCTAGTAAGGCAGGCCAACATTCAAATTCAGGAAATACAGAGAACGCCACAAAGATACTCCTCAAGAAGAGTAACTCCAAGACACATAATTATCAGATTCACCAAAGTTGAAATGAAGGAAAAACTGTTAAGGGCAGCCAGAGAGAAAGGTCGGGTTACCCACAAAGGGAAGCCCATCAGACTAAGAGCAGCTCTCTCAGCAGAAACTCTACAAGCCAGAAGAGAGTGGGGCCCAATATTCAACATTCTTAAAGAAAAGAATTTTCAACCCAGAATTTCATATCCAGCCAAACTAAGTTTCATAAGTGAAGGAGAAATAAAATCCTTTACAGATAAGCAAATGCTTAGAGATTTTGTCACCACCAGGCCTGCCTTACAAGAGACCCTGAAGGAAGCACTAAACATGGAAAGGAACAACCGGTACCAGCCATTGCAAAAACATGCCAAAATGTAGAGACCACCAATGCTAGGAAGAAACTGCATCAACTAACGAGCAAAATAACCAGTTAATATCATAATGACAGGATCAAGTTCACACATAACAATATTAACCTTAAATGTAAATGGACTAAATGGTCCAATTAAAAGACACAGACTGGCAAACTGGATAAAGAGTCAAGACCGATGGGTACAGTTTGCTGTATTCAGGAGACCCATCTCACATGCAGAGACACACACAGGCTCAAAATAAAGGGATGGAGGAAGATCTACTATGCAAATGGAGAACAAAAAAAGCAGGGCTTGCAATCCTAGTCTCTGATAAAACAGACTTTAAACCATCAAAGATCAAAAGAGACAGAACGCCATTACATAATGGTAAAGGGATCAATTCAACAGGAAGAGCTAACTCTCCTAAATATATATGCACCCAATACAGGAGCACCCAGATTCACAAAGCAAGTCCTTAAAGACTTACAAAGAGACTTAGACTCCCATACAATAATAATGGGAGACTTCAACACCCCACTGTCAACATTAGACAGATCAACGAGACAGAAAGTTAACAAGGATATCCAGGAATTGAACTCATCTCTGCACCAAGCAGACCTAATAGACATCTACAGAACTCTCCACCCCAAATCAACAGAATATACATTCTTCTCAGCACCACATCACATTTATTCCAAAATTGACCACATAATTGGAAGTAAAGCACTCCTCAGCAAATGTACAAGAACAGAAATTATAACAAACTGTCTCTCAGACCACAGTGCAATCAAACTAGAACTCAGGACTAAGAAACTCAATCAAAACCGCTCAACTACATGGAAACTGAACAACCTGCTCCTGAATGACTACTGGGTACATAACGAAATGAAGACAGAAATAAAGATGTTCTTTGAAACCAATGAGAACAAAGACACAACATACCAGAATCTCTGGGACACATTTAAAGTGGTGTGTAGAGGGAAATTTATAGCACTAAATGCCCACAAGAGAAAGCAGGAAAGATCTAAAATTGACACTCTAACATCACAATTAAAAGAACTAGAGGGCCGGGCGCGGTGGCTCAAGCCTGTAATCCCAGCACTTTGGGAGGCCGAGGCGGGCGGATCACAAGGTCAGGAGATCGAGACCACAGTGAAACCCCGTCTCTACTAAAAATACAAAAAATTAGCCGGGCGTGGTGGCGGGCGCCTGTAGTCCCAGCTACTCAGGAGGCTGAGGCAGGAGAATGGCGGGAACCCGGGAGGCGGAGCTTGCAGTGAGCCGAGATCGCGCCACTGCACTCCAGCCTGGGCAACAGCGTGAGACTCCGTCTCAAAAAAAAAAAAAAAAAAAAAAAAAAAAAAAAAAAAAAAAAGAACTAGAGAAGCAAGAGCAAACACATGCAAAAGCTAGCAGAAGGCAAGAAATAACTAAGATCAGAGCAGAACTGAAGGAGATAGAGACACAAAAAACCCTCCAAACAATCAATGAATCCAGGAGTTGGTTTTTTGAAAAGATCAACAAAATTGATAGACCGCTAGCAAGACTAATAAAGAAGAAAAGGGAGAAGAATCAAATAGACGCAATAAAAAATGATAAAGGGGATATCACCACTGACCCCACAGAAATACAAACTACCATCAGAGAATACTATAAACACCTCTACACAAATAAACTAGAAAATCTAGAAGAAATGGATAATTTCCTGGACACTTACACTCTCCCAAGACTAAACCAGGAAGAAGTTGAATCCCTGAATAGACCAATAGCAGGCTCTGAAATTGAGGCAATAATTAATAGCCTACCAACCAAAAAAAGTCCAGGACCAGATGGATTCACAGCTGAATTCTACCAAAGGTACAAGGATGAGCTGGTACCATTCCTTCCGAAACTATTCCAATCAATAGAAAAAGAGGGGATCCTCCCTAACTCATTTTATGAGGCCAACATCATCCTGATACCAAAGCCTGGCAGAGACACAACAAAAAAAGAGAATTTTAGACCAATATCCCTGATGAACATCAATGCAAAAATCCTCAATAAAATACTGGCAAACCAAATTGAGCAGCACATCAAAAAGCTTATCCACCATGATCAAGTGGGCTTCATCCCTGGGATGCAAGGCTGGTTCAACATACGCAAATCAATAAACGTAATCCAGCATATAAACAGAACCAAAGACAAAAAAAACATGATTATCTCAATAGATGCAGAAAAGGCCTTCCACAAAATTCAACAGCCCATTCATGCTAGAAACTCTCAATAAATTCGGTATTGATGGAACGTATCTCTAAATAATAAGAGCTATTTATGACAAACCCACAGCCAATATCATACTGAATGGGCAAAAACTGGAAGCATTCCCTCTGAAAACTGGCACAAGACAAGGATGCCCTCTCTCACCACTCCTATTCAACATAGTGTTGGAAGTTCTGGCTAGGGCAATCAGGCAAGAGAAAGAAATCAAGGGTATTCAGTTAGGAAAAGAAGAAGTCAAATTGTCCCTGTTTGCAGATGACATGATTGTATATTTAGAAAACCCTATCATCTCAGCCCAAAATCTCCTTAAGCTGATAAGCAACTTCAGCAAAGTCTCAGGATACAAAATTAATGTGCAAAAATCACGAGCATTCTTATACACCAGTAACAGACAAACAGAGAGCCAAATCATGAATGAACTTCCATTCACAATTGCTTCAAAGAGAATCAAATACCTAGGAATCCAACTTACAAGGGATGTAAAGGACCTTTTCAAGGAGAACTACACACCACTGCTCAGTGAAATAAAAGAGGACACAAACAAATGGAAGAACATACCATACTCATGGATAGAAAGAATCAATATCGTGAAAATGGCCATACTGCCCAAAGTAATTTATAGATTCAATGCCATCCCCATCAAGCTACCAATGAGTTTCTTCACAGAATTGGAAAAAACTGCTTTAAAGTTCATATGGAACCAAAAAAGAGCCCGCATTGCCAAGACAATCCTAAGTCAAAAGAACAAAGATGGAGGCATCATGCTACCTGACTTCAAACTATACTACAAGGCTACAGTAACCAAAACAGCATGGTACTGGTACCAAAACAGAGATATAGACCAATGGAATAGAACAGAGTCCTCAGAAATAATACCACACATCTACAGCCATCTGATCTTTGACAAACCTGACAAAAACAAGAAATGGGGAAAGGATTCCCTATTTAATAAATGGTGCTGGGAAAATTGGCTAGCCATAAGTAGAAAGCTGAAACTGGATCCTTTCCTTACTCCTTATATGAAAATTAATTCAAGATGGATTAGAGACTTAAATGTTAGACCTAATACCATAAAAACCCTAGAAGAAAACCTAGGTAAATACCATTCAGGACATAGGCATGGGCAAGGACTTCATGTCTAAAACACCAAAAGCAATGGCAACAAAAGCCAAAATTGATAAATGGGATCTAATTAAACTAAAGAGCTTCTGCACAGCAAAAGAAACTACCATCAGAGTGAACAGGCAACCTACAGAATGGGAGAAAATTTTTGCTATCTACTCATCTGACAAAGGGCTAATATCCAGAACCTACAAAGAACTCAAACAAATTTACAAGAAAAAAACAAACAACCCCATCAAAAAGTGGGCAAGGGATATGAACAGACATTTCTCAAAAGAAGACATGCATACAGCCAACAGACACATGAAAAAATACTCATCATCACTGGCCATCAGAGAAATGCAAATCAAAACCACAATGAGATACCATCTCACACCAGTTAGAATGGCAATCATTAAAAAGTCAGGAAACAACAGGTGCTGGAGAGGATGTGGAGAAATAGGAACACTTTTACACTGTTGGTGGGATTGTAAACTAGTTCAACCATTATGGAAAACAGTATGGCGATTCCTCAAGGATCTAGAACTAGAAGTACCATATGACCCAGCCATCCCATTACTGGGTATATACCCAAAGGATTATAAATCATGCTGCTATAAAGACACATGCACACATATGTTCATTGCAGCACTATTCACAATAGCAAAGACTTGGAATCAACCCAAATGTCCCTCAGTGACAGACTGGATTAAGAAAATGTGGCACATATACACCATGGAATACTATGCAGCCATAAAAAAGGATGAGTTTGTGTCCTTTGTAGGGACATGGATGCAGCTGGAAACCATCATTCTCAGCAAACTATTGCAAGAACAGAAAACCAAACACCGCATATTCTCACTCATAGGTGGGAACTGAACAATGAGATCACTTGGACTCGGGAAGGGGAACATCACACACCAGGGCCTATTATGGGGAGCGGGGAGAGGGGAGGGATTGCATTGGGAGTTATACCGGATGTAAAGGACGAGTTGATGGGTGCTGACGAGTTGATGGGTGCAGCACACCAACATGCCACAAGTATACATATGTAACAAACCTGCACGTTATGCACATGTACCCTAGAACTTAAAGTAAAAAAAAAAAAAAAAAAAGTTAACAACAACAAAAAAGAACAAGACCAGACAAATTCACAGCAGAATTCTACCAGACATTTAAAGAAGAATTGATACCAATCCTTTTGACACTATTCCACAAGATAGAGAAAGAAGGAACCCTCCCTAATTCTTTCTATGCAGCCCGCATCACCCTAATACCAAGACCAAGAAAGGACATAACCAAAAAAGAAAACTGCAGACTGATATCCCTGATTAACATATACGCTAAAATCCTTAACAAAATACTAGCTAACTGAATCCAACCACATATCAAAAAGATAATCCACCATGATCAGGTGGGTTTCATATCAGGGATGCAAGGATGGTTTAACATAGGGAGGTCAATAAATGTGATACATCATATAAACAGAATTAAAAACAAAAATCACATGATCATCTCAATAGTGGCAGAAAAAGCATTTGACAAAATCCAGGATCCATTTATGATTAAAACTCTCAGCAAATCCATTTATGATTAAAAAATCAGCATACAAGGGACATACCTCAACGTAATAAAAACCATCTATGACAAACCCACAGCCAACATAATACTGAATGGGGAAAAGTTGAAAGCATTCCCTCTGAGAACTGGAATAAGATAAGGATGCCCACTCTCACTATTTCTCTTCAACATAGTACTGGTAGTCCTAGCCAGAACAATCAGACAAGAGAAAGAAGAAAGAAAGGGCATCCAAATTGGTAAAGAGGAAGTCAAACTGTCACCATTTGCTGACGATATGATTGTTTACCTCAAGAACCCAAAGACCCCTGCAGAAAGCTCCTTGAACTCATTAAAGAATTCAGCAAAGTTTCCGGATACAAGGTTAATGTACACAAATCAGTACCTCCTCTATACACCAACAGCAACCAAGCAGAGAACCAAATCAAGAACTCAATTCCTTTTACAATAGCTGCAAAAATAAATAAATAAATAAAATACTTAGGAATATACATAACCAAGGAAGCAAAAGACCTCTACAAGGAAAACTACAAACACTGCTAAAAGAAATCATAAATAACACAAACAAGTGGAAACACATCCCATGCTCATGGATGGGTAGAATCAATATTGTGAAAATGACCATACTGCCAAAAGGAATCTACAAATTCTATGCAATTCCCATCAAAATACCACCATCATTCTTCACAGAATTATAAAAAAAATTCTAAAATTAATGTGGAACCAATAAAGAGCCCACATTAGACAAAGCAAGACTAAGCAAAAAGAACAAATCTGGAGGCATCACACTCCCTGATTTCAAACTATACTATAAGGCCATAGTCACCAAAATAGCATAGTACTGGTATAAAAATAGGCACATAGACCAATGGAACAGAATAGAGAACTCAAAAATAAACCCAAATACTTACAGCCAACTGATCTTCAACAAAGCAAACAAACACATAAAGTGGGAAAAGGATACCCTTTTCAACACATGGCATGGGGATAACTAGCTAGCCACAAGCAGGAGAATGAAACTGGATCTTCATATCTCTCCTTATACAAAAATCAACCCACGATGGATTAAGGACTTAAATCTAAGACCTGACACTAGAAAAATACTAGAAGATAACATTGGAAAAACCCTTCTGAACATCGGCTTAGGCAAGGATTTCATGACCAAGAACCCAAAAGCAAATGCAATAAAAACAAAGATAAATAGCTGGAACTGAATTAAACTAACGAGCTTTTGCATGGCAAAAGGAACAGTCAGCAGAATAAACAGACAACCCACAGAGTGGGAAAAAATTTTAACAATCTATGCATTTGACAAAGGACTAATATCCAGAATCTACAACGAACTCAAACAAATCAGCAAGAAATAAAACAAACAATCCCATCAAAAAGTGGGCTAAGGACATGAATAGACAATTCTCAAAAGAAGATATACAAATGCCCAACAAACATGAAAAAATGCTTGACATCACTAACAATCAGGGTAATGCAAATCAAAACCACAAGGTGATATCACCTTACTCCTGCAAGAATGGCCATAATCAAAAAATAAAAAACAGTAGATGTTGGCATGGATGAGATGATCAGGGAACATTTCTACACTGCTAGTGGGAATGTAAACTAGTACAACCACTACGGAAAACAGTATGGAAATTCCTTAAAGAACTAAAAGCAGAACTACCATTTGATCCAGCAATCCCACTACTGGTTATTTACACAGAGGAAAAGAAGTCATTATATGAAAAAGATAACTTGCACACACATGTTTATAGCAGCACAATTCACAATTGCGAAATCGTGGAACAAACCCAAATGCCCATCAATCGATGAGTGAATAAAGAAACTGTGGCATATATATGCAATGGAATACTACTCACCCATAAAAAGGAATGAATTAACAGCATTTGCAGCGATCTGGATGAGATTGGAGACTGTTATTCTAAGTGAAATAACTTAGGAATGGAAAACCAAACATTGTATGCTCTCACTGATATGTGGGAGCTAAGCTGTGAGGATGCAAAGGCATAAGAATGATACAATGGACTTTGGGGACTTGGGGAGAAGGGTGGGAGGGGGCAAGGGATAAAAGACAACAAATAGGGTGCAGTGTATACTGCTCGGGTGATGGGTGCACCAAAATCTCACAAATCATCATTAAAGAACTTACTCATGTAACCAAACACCACCTGTACCCCAATAACCTATGGAAAAAATTTTTTAAAATTATAAATTTAAAAAAAGCAAAAAATTTCCATCCCTGATAAGCAAATCCTTCCCAAGTACTCAACTAAAAATTATTATGTATATTAAACATGCAAATTTATTAGGTCTAATTGTCAAATATTCTAATACTATTTATAACCCTAATTAAATTTTCATACACCTCACAGGTCTAATTGATCAAATTAAGTTAATCTATTGGATTCTTCAATATGCCATATTATATTAAAATTACACTTTAAGTACCATACTCCCACACATATGAACTTATTATAAACACAAAATTATTAACATAATAGGTTTGATTTATTTATCATCTCTATTTTTAATTCTAAGCCTTTTCAGGTTTGAAAAGTCACTTACTCACTGAGTTCTAGCATCTCCAGGGAGTTCAGATTACTAGGTCAAGAATTCACAATCATGATAGAGTTACCAACTCAGGGGGCCAAGCTGAGGTGACTGGCTCAACAGTTCATGGCTGTGAGATAGTTACCTTGTCAGGAAAACTGAGGTTGACATCTTAAACAAGTTGAAGCTATAGAGTTGAAAATTTGTTAACACAATAAGGTGATTATTGGTTAGAGATTTGACATTGGGGAGCAGGATCTGAGCTTTGCAGGCTTCCAGAATGATTCTACCTGAGCTACATCTGGATACAGTGAGCCGTTTTCATAGTCACCATGACAACAGGGGCCTTCTAGTCCATATCCTTCTACAGGATTCAAATTATACCCTTCTGTAATTCATCTGGTCAAAGTTTGCAACCTAACTCAGGTTGCAAGAATAGAAACTTCTACCACAATTTGAGTAGATATGTGAGCCTCTTACGATTTTTTTTTTTAAATTTTTATTTTTTTGAGACAAAGTCTCACTCTGTTGCCCAGGATGGAATGCTTTCAGCTCAGTGCAACCTCCACCTCCTGGGTTCAAGTGATTCTTCTGCCTCAGCCTCCCAAGTAGCTGGGTTTACGGATGCATGCCACCTAACCCAGTTAATTTTTGTATTTTTAGTAGAGATGGGTTTTCGCCATGTTGGCCAGGCTGGTCTCGATCTCCTGACCTCAGGTGATTCGCCTGCCTCGGCCTCCCAAAGGACTGGGATTACAGGCATGAGCCACCGTGCCTGGCCATCTTATGATATTTTAATGTAGTTTTTTTTTTAACAACTACGTGGGTGACCTTTCCACCCATCTCCCAAAATTCTGCTGTAATTGGTCTGGGTACAGTCTAGGCATCAGGAGTTTTCAAATCTCCTCTGGTGGCTCTAATATACAGCCAAGGTTGAGAATCACTGATATGCCTTCTCCTTCAGCTCTAAAGACATATTAATTTTATTCCATCAGAGCTTGAATATCTCTCATACCTTGCTTTGTCTGCCACAAAATTGTGTTGATGACAGTAAGTTATAATATGGGATAGTGGTTGAAACTTCAGGCCCTAGAAACAAACCATTTAGGTTTGATCTTGAGTGAATTTCTTACCTTCTCTGTGCCTTAGTGTCACTAATTGTAAAATGGGAATAATGATTGTACTATCATAAACAGTAATGGTGAATGCTGCAGCTCCCAGAACAACAGCCACAATATCAGGAGCAGGAGCGGCAGTGAGGGCACGTCACCTGCAGATATTTTATGCATGGGGTTTGTAAGGAAGAGATAACTGTCACTACTCGCTTGACCTTTCTGACAGTCCGTATGGTGTAGTGTGCAATTATTTTCAGCAAGGGTACTATATTTATGGAGACCACTGCAGATATGAACATAGCAAGCCTCTGAAACAGGAAGAAGCAACTGCTACAGAGCTAACTACAATGTCATCCCTTCCTGCTTCCTCAAGTCTCTCATCAATAGTTGGACCACTTGTTGAAAAGAATACAGGCAAAGCTGAGTCAAGAAATTCAAACTTTGCAACTGTATGAGCAGGTTCAGAGGACTGGGTGAATACTATTGAGTTTGTTCCTGGGCAACCCTACTGTGGCTGTACTGCGCCTTCCTGCACTGAAGCTCCCCTGCAGGGCTCAGTGACCAAGAAAGAATCAGAGAAAAAGCAGACTGCCCCGTGGAAACAAAGAAGCAGCTGTGCCTCTATGCTGCAAATGCTGTTAGAGAACTTAGCTCTACCTTAGGAGGAGGACTGGGGAGGCATTTTCAAGCGATTCAAGCAGAAGACAAAGAGATAATGTCATAAAAGAAAAGATTATCTTGAGTTTCTACAGTCAAGAAAGTTTCTAGGTTTTAGATCTGTTGAACAGTTGTTTCTCCTGTCAACTTTAGCCAAGTCAGTTTAGGTTAATAAATCATGCGGTTGGGCTGGGCTCGGTGGCTCATGCCTGTAATCCCAGCACTTTGGGAGGCCGAGGCAGGCGGATCACCTGAGGTCAGGAGTTCAAGACCAGCCTGGCCCACATGGCGAAACCCCGTCTCTACTAAAAGTACAAAGAAATTAGCTGGGCATGGTGATGTGTGCCTGTAATCCCAGCTACTCCGGAGGCTGAGGTGGGAGAATTGCTTGAACCCGGGAGGCGGAGGTTGCAGTGAGCCGAGATCATGCCACTGCACTCCAGCTTGAGCGACAGAGCAGGACTCTGTCTCAAAAATAAATGAATAAATAAATAAATAAATAAATCATGGAGTTACACATCTATTTTATCTCTATGTTGAAATCAATAGCCTTGTTGTCTGGAATGAACCCAAATGTTCATTCCCCTAGTCCTCTGTATAATTTGGCTTGGATCAGAGTAATTGTAGTGGCTGATTGCTTACATTGTTTTCGTTGCCTGTGCCATTGCCTCAGATGAAGTAATGAGACTAGGCTGGGAAGCCAAAAGCACTGATGGAGTTTCTAATTTTGAAAAATCCTTATGTTTCTGGAATAAGCTATACTTTGACTGTGAATGCATTATTTTTAAATTTAATACTGGACTTAAAAATTAATACTTTATTAAAATTTTTGCATCCACATCATAAATAAGATTGTCCATTTTATTGCCCTTAAATGTTTTTGGTATCAATATTATTTCAACCTCTTAAAAATGTGTTGAAAATTTTTTTCCCCTTTGGAACGACATGTATAAGATAAGAATCATCAGTTCCTTTGAAAGTTTAGCAAAAGCTCACTAGTAAAATGGTCTGGCTTGTGGGCGGATCATGAGGTCAGGAGTTCAAGACCAGCCTAGCCAACGTAGTGAAACCCCATCTGTACTAAAAATACAAAAAATTAGCCGGGCGTGGTGGTGGGCGCCTTTAATCCCAGCTACTCAGGAGGCTGAGGCAGGAGAATGGCTTGAACCCGGGAAGCGGATGTTGCAGTGAGCCGAGATCATACCATTGCACTCCAGCCTGGGTGACAGAGCGAGACTCCATCTCAAAAAAAAAAGATCTGGCTGTAGTGCCTTTAATGATAATAAATAATTTGCAGCATTCCCCTAAAAAGAATACAATAAAATTCATACTCTATAAAACTATAGAGCAGTAAAAATCAAAGAATACATGTGACAACATAGATAAATCTCAAAACTGTAATATTGGACATTTCAGTTTTTTCCAGTTACTTTTGTTATTTTTTGTTTGTTTTGTCATTATGCACAATGCCACTATACACAGTCTTCTACATGTTTCTTGGTGCCCACATGCAAGAGTTTCCCTAGGGAATGTACCTTGTAGTAGAATTGCTACATTGTAGGGTACAAGCATGTTCAACTTTTTAAGGTAATGCCATACGATTTCCTATAGGAATTTTCCAATTTATACCAATATTAGGAACATATGAAAGTTCCTATTATGCCATATTCTAGTTAACGTTTGGTATTATCCAACTTGTGAAATTAGATTTTACTGTGGTCTCAACACACATTTCCCTGACTTTGAATGAACCTGAACATTTTAAAATATGTTTACATATTGTTTATGCTTTTTCTTGAGTGGAAATAATACTACTTTTTGTCCATTTTGCTAACTGAATTGTCTCTTCTTATTGACTTACAGAAATTATTTACATATTCTACATATCACATCTTACTTAGCTTTATGTGTTGCAATTATTCTCTCATTTTGTAGCTTATCTTTTTACTCTTTTTTTCTTTCTTTCTTTCTTTTTTTTTTTTTTTTGAGACAGAGTCTTGCTCTGTTGCCCAGGCTGGAGTGCAATGGCATAATCTTGGCTCACTGCAACCTCCACCTCCCAGGTTCAAGTGATTCTCCTGCCTCAGCCTCCTGAGTAGCTGGGATTACAGACGTGTGCCACCATGCCTGGCTAATTTTTGTACTTTTAGTAGAGGCAGGGTTTCACGATGTCATCCAGGCTGGTCTCGAACTCTTGACCTCAGGTTATCTGCCCACCTCAGCCTCCCAAAGTGCTGGGATTACAGGTGTGAGCCACTGCGCCCGGCCCTTTTCACTCTTTTTATGTGAAATGTTTAATGTTAATGTAGTCAAATTTATTGATTTTCTTTCTTTTAGTTTGTCCATTTTGACCAAATTAAGAAATATTTTCCTATCCAGTAGTCAAAAAGATAATCTTCTACATTGTCTTGTATAATCATTTTTCTGTTTATATATAGGTTTCAAATACTCTAGGAATTGACTTTTGTGTATGTTGTAAGATAGGGATCCGTTTTATCTTTCCCCTTATAATCAAACATCCACACGCCATTTACTTTAGAAGGTCTGTCAATTGTCTCTTGTAAAATTTTTAATTTTGAAATAATTTTAGGTTCACAGGTGGTTGCAAAGATAGTACAAGGAGTCCCTGTATACCCTTCAACCAGTTTCCTCCAATGGTTGCATCTGACATAATTAAGGTACACTATCAAAACCAGGAATAACACATGGATACAATGTATGTCTGTAGTTCTATATCATTTCATCACATGTGTATATTTGTGTAACCACCACAACAATCAAGATACAGAACACTCATATTATTATAAAGATCTCCCTGTGCTACTGTTTATATTCACACATACCCAATTGTCTTTTTATTCTGTTAGAAGTATCTTTCAAAGACCAGAAGTTTTGAATTGAAAAAGAAAACAAACAACCCAATAAAAAATGGAAAAAAATAGGTAAACAGACACTTCACCAAATAAGATATATGGATGCAAATAACCACATAAAAATATTTTCAACATCATTGGCCACTAGGGAAACAAACATGAAAACCACAAGGGTATACTTTGGAAAACAGTTTGATGGTTTTTTAAAAAGGTAAGCATATACTTATCACTTGAGCCAGTCATTTCTAGTTAATTACCTACCCAAGAGAAATGAAAGCATATTGATGTCAACTGCAGCCCATCTAGAGTGGCCACTGCAAAGTCGCTGGCTTTGCAATGGAGGAGACCCAGCTGGAACTGCATGCCCCAAAGAGCTGGGAGCTGGAAACAGGCGGGAGCCCCACCTTTTTCCAAGCTGGCAGGGTGGGAGCCCTGCCATCCCAGGCACAGCTGCAGCCACCCAACTGTGGCTATGGATCCAGGCATCCCTGCACTCTCGGGGCCCAGGAAGCCTCCCTACCCCTGCAGGCTTGGAAGCACCTGCTCCCCCTGCCTGGCCTCTCCCTGCATTCACTGCCTGCTCTGACTTTGGAACAAAGTTGAGGCCAAGCCTGGGCACTGTCACAACCCAGCAGGGTGTGGGAGTGCACTCAGGGTGCTGTTGACATACCAGCGCCCTGCTGCCTCGGCCACCTCCAGACTTTGAGGTTGAGGGAGTTCTGAGGGCATCTAGGCAGAGGTCTGCAGGCACCCCTCAGCACAAACAGCCTGGGCACTGTGGATGACATGACTGATGGTGGCAGGAGACTGACAGGCTCCTGGGCAGGCCCCTGGTGAAGCCTCATCTTCATGCCAGAAACGTCCTAAAGCATGGGAACTGGGCTGTCAGTTCTGGATGGAGTCTGCGGCCTGGAATGAGAACTTATGGTGCTTTTTCTGGGCCCACCCATGGCCACCCATGGATCAATAAGCACACACTTTCTCCCTTCTGAAGCCCATAAAAAACCCAGCCTCAGCCAGGCTCAGACTCATGCAGATGTTGGGACAACCTGCCTGCAGATAGGAGCTACCCACTCTGGGTCTCCTCTCCTCTGAGGGCTGCAGACTTGACAGGACGAACTGCCTGTGGATAGGAGCTACCTACTTTGGGTCTCCTGAGAGCTATACTGTTGGTCAGTAAAGCACCTTTTCACCTTGCTCACCTTCCAGTTGTCTGCATACCTCATTCTTCCTGGATGCAGGACAAGAACTTGGGACCTGCAAAATGGTGGGGCTGAAAAAGCTGTAACACAAACAGGGTTGAAACACATCCTACCCCCTCCCACTGGCTTGCCACATTGCAAGTGATGAGAAGGAGAGAAGAGCTGCGATCCTTCAGGGAGTCCAAACCTAAGGGCTCTCCGAGTCAGGGCTGTGACACCCTCTTTGGGGCTCTGTGGTTCCTGGTATCTCCAAGCTTCCTGGAGCCACCGCATTCCCTGGAGCCCATAGTGGAAGTCGCTTGCAGTATGCCTGGTTCAGCCACAGCCTCACATGGAACCAGCACCTGTGCCAGTGCCTGGAGCTGCCCACCCACAGCAGCTGGCATGCCTGGCTGTGTGCAGTGGCTGGACCCCATGCACTTCTCTCATGCACCTCTCATGCACCTGGCTCGCCCTTGGCAGGCATGGGATCTGGGCCAGTAGCATGAACTGAGCACAGCCTGTCAAGTTGAGTGGACAGAATGAACCTAGCAAAACTTGGGCAAAGGTGCCACTGGCCACAGAGGCTTCTGACTGGAAAAGTGACACCCTAAGGATCCTGTGACAATTTGGCTATACAAAGAATTCTACAGAAATATTCATAGCAGCTTTATTTGTAATAATCCCAAACTGGACACACTCAAAATGTCCATCAAGAGGTGAATGGATAAACATATAAATGTACGGCCATCCAATGAAATAAAATTCAACAATAAAAATGGATATTTATATACACTAAATCATGCATGAATCTCAAAATAATTATGCTGAGTGAAAGAAGGTAGACCAATCGAAACAGGAATACGTACTGCATGATCCCATTTATATAAAATTCTAGAAAATGTAAGCTAATCTACAGTGACAAAAGCAGATTCAATGTTCACCTGGAAGCCAGTGGACAGTGAAGAGGGATGAGGGAAAGGGATCACAAAGGGCATGAAGAAACTTTTGGGTGTGATGGATGTGTTCATTATCCTGATGTGGTGATGGCTTTTATAGGTGCAAACCTATGTCAAAACTTATCAAATTGTGTCAGCTGTGCCTCAATAAAGCTGTCATAAAAGAACCCATCAACGATTTCTTTCTTTTTTTTTTTGAGATGGAGTCTTGCTCTGTCGCCCAGGCTGGAGTGCAGTGGCGCAATCTCGGCTCACTGCACGCTCCGCCTCCCGGGTTCACGCCATTCTCCTGCCTCAGCCTCCCGAGTAGCTGGGACTACAGGCGCCCGCCACCTCGCCCAGCTAATTTTTTGTATTCTTAGTAGAGATGGGGTTTCACTGTGTTAGCCAGGATGGTCTCGATCTCCTGACCTCGTGATCCACCTGCCTCGGCCTCCCAAAGTGCTGGGATTACAGGCGTGAGCCATGGAGCCTGGCCAAAGATTTATTTCCTGCTAATGACACATATCCATCATGAATTGGCTAGGAGTATTGTCCTCATCCTCAGTCTGGGACCTGGGCTGATGGAGAAGGTACTACCTAGAACAATCCTGGTTGCCATAGCAGTGGAAAAAGAGCACTGTTGCAAAATACACACTGATTCTTAGAGCTTCCACTCAAAGAAACAAGGCTACACCTAACTTTTGAGGTGCTTATAACTTTGGAAATATATATTACTAGTGAATTGTAACTCCTCATTATGTGGCCATTTTTGTCCCTAATAATGCTTTTTTCCTTATAGTCTATATTTTCTACACACTAAATTTCTTTTAACTGGTAATTCCTTGGGATTTTTAAAATTATTGTACTTTTAACCTTTCTGTGTGCTTACATTTTAGGTTTACTTCTTATAAATAACATATAACAGGATTTGAGGGTTTTTTTTCTTTCTTTCATTCTTTTTTTCTGTAGCGACAGGGTCTCACTCTGTTGCCCAGGTTGAAGTGCAGTGGCATGATTATAGCATACCGCAGCCTCAAACTCCTGTAAGACGATCCTCCTGCCTCAGCTTCCTGAGTAGCTCAGATTACAAGGGATGTTGCCCAGGTTGGCCTGGAACTCCTGGCCTCAATAAATCCTCCTGCCCCAGTTTCCCAAAGTGCTGGGGTTACAGGAGTAAGCCACAGGGGTTTTCTCAACTAATCTGAAAAAGTTCTGTCTTTTAACTGGTTAGTTCATTTCATTTCACATTTATTTGGACAAATATTTCTATTTGTCCTATTTTTCTTTGGGATTGATTTGTTTTTATTAATTCAGGTTTTCCCCTTTGCTAACTGGAATTCAATTTATTGCTTTAGTGCCTTCCTTACCATTTTCACAGGCATGCTTAATCTCAAAAATTAATATATTAATATTATCATATTAATATTATATATTATATTAATATTATATATTATTATAGTAATATTATTTCCCTTTACCTGAATAATTTCAGAATTTTAAATGCCTTACTGCAAACATCTTCTTCTAATTATTTCAATACATAAACCAGATCAATACCATTCAATACAAGCCCACAAAAGCAAGCAAAGTGTTTTGGTTTTCTTTTTCTCCTAGATCACTTTTTCACTAAGGTGTAGCTCATTGAGGATATCATCTTTGTCCAGAGATCTCAGTTACAAAGGACATGAACAGACACTTCAAAAGAAGACATACATGTGGCCAAAAAGCATACGAAAAAATGCTCAACATCATTAATCGTTAGAGAAATGTAAATCAAAACCACAATGAGATACCATCTCACACCAGTCAGAATAGCTATTATTAAAAAGCAATAATAATAATAATAATAATAGATGCTGGGAAGGCTGCAGACAAAAGGGAATGCTTACACACTGCTGTTGGGAATGTAAATTGGGTCAGCCACTGTGGAAAGTGGTTTGGCTATTTCTCAAAGAACTTAAAACAGAAGTACCATTTGACCTAGCAATCCTATTAATGAATATATAATCAAAGGAATATATTGTTCATAAAATACACATGCATGCATATGTTCATCACAGCACTATTCATAATAACAAAGACCTGGAATTAACCTAAGTGCCCACCCATGGTAGACTGGATTTCTTTATGTGGTATATATACACCACGGAATACTACTGAGGCATAAAAAAGAACAAGATCGTGTCTTTTCCAGCAACATGGATAGAGGTGGAGGCCATTATCCTTAGCAAACCAAGCAGGAATAGAAAACCAAATACCGCATGTTCACATGTTCTCACTAATAAGTGGGAGCTAAATATTGAGTACACATGGACACAAAGAAGGAAACAATAGACACACCAGGGCCTGCTTGAGAGTAGCGGGTGGGAGGAAGATGATGATTGAAAAACCACCTACTGAGTACTATGCTTATTACCTGAATGATGAAATAATCCATACAGCAAACCCCTACAACACACAATTTACCTATATAACAAACCTGCACATGTACCCCATAACTACAAGTTTTTTTTTAAGTTCTTTATAAACTGGAAAGTTCTATGCCAATAATAGGCATTATAATTAGATTTAGCCACAAAATACATGCACATTGTTTTCATTAAAATTTACTTGTATCATCAAAAAATAAATAAATACAAACTGAATCTCTGTAAACTAAAGAAAAAAAGTTGCATGCACCTAAGTGGATATTTGCTGTGTTTTATGTAGCAATTGCACAACTGTAGGTGCTTTATAAACAGTTTTTTAGTCCACGGAATTACCAGAATTGGAAATTCATTTTTGTTTTTCTCCTTCTTCTTCCTCTACATAGAAATATGTTTTTCTATGTTTAATTTTTTTGTCTATAGCTAGTTTGATTTTTCTCTTTTTTCTCTTTTCTTTTTTCTGACCACAAAGATCCAGAAGATATCTGCAACTGGTTTGAAAGTTATATTTTTATACTTCTGGAGGTTTCCCCTAACTTACCTACACTCACATTTATACTTCTTTTTCTTCTGGTTGCCTAAAGCTCATGGTATCTAAATCTTTACTCCAGACACATTAAGAATCTTGGCATGCATTTACCTCTCTCTGTGTCTGTCTCTTCATTACCTCCCTGACACTTTGAAATCATTGGAAGCTTTAACTCTAGATTGTTAGGGATGTATCTTTTTAAAATAGCATTTAATTATTTAGATAACAAAGAACATTTCTAATTTCCTTATACCATTTATCCCATCTATCTATTCTTCAGTTTAATGGCTGCTATCTGGAGGACAACTGAAACAATAGCACTGGGTAAAAAAGCAATATCCTTGGTCTAATCCAAGACACAGACTTATTTCCCATTACATAACTGAGAAGTGTAAAGGGTGCTTTTCAAAAGTTTTGGGCAGTCTTGGTTTTGCTCTTTGAGACTCCTGAACCCCTATCATCTCTTTCTTTCCAAATCTGTGCATTCTAGGGCATAAACAGTCAAGCCAATTATTGCCTTAGCTCATTTCTTTATTTTTATTTTTTTGTGGTAAAAAAATACATAAAATAAATTTACCCTCTCAATTTTTTTTTTTTTTGAGATGGATTTTCATTCTTTTCGCCCAGGCTGGAGTGCAGTGGCACAATCTCGGCTCATTGCAACCTCTGCCTCCTGGGTTCAAGTGATTATCCTGCCTCGGCCTCCCAAGTAGCTGGGATTACAAGCGCCCACCACCATGCCCAGCTAATTTTTGCATTTTTAGTAGAGACGGGGTTTCGCCATGTTGGCCAGGCTGGTCTCGAACTCCTGACCTCAGGTGATCCACCTGCCTCAACCTCCCAAAGTGCTGGGATTATAGGCGTGAGCCACCGCACCCGGTCTACCCTCTCAATTTTTAAGTGTACACTACAGTCTTGTTAACTATGTGCACATTGTTATATGACAGATCTTCAGAACATGCTCACCTCATATGTCTGAAACTCTATAGCCATGGAATAATAACTTCCTATTTCCCTCACCCTATAGACTCTCAACTACCATTCTGCTTTCTGTTTCTATGAGTTTGATTGTGTTAGATACCTCATTTGAGTAAAATCATGCAGCGTTGCAGCGTTTGCTTTTTGTGATTGGCTTATTTCCCTTAGCATAATGTCCCAAAATTTCATCCACGTTGCAGTATATGACAGGATTTCATTCTTTTCAAAGGCTGCATAATCTTCTATTGTATGTGTATTAGAGTTCTCTAGAGGGACAGAACTAATAGGATAGATGTATATATAAAGGGGAGTTTATTAAGGAATATTAGCTCACACAATCACAAGGTCCCACAATAGGCCATCTGCAAGCTGAGGAGCAAGGAAGCCAGTCTGAGTCCCAAAGCTGAAGAACTTGGAGTCTGATGTTCAAGGGCAGGAAGCATCCAGCATAGGAAAAAGATGTAGGCTGGGAGGCTAAGCCAGTCTAGTCTGTTCATGTTCTGCCTGCTTTTTATTCCAGCCATGCTGGCATCTGATTAGATTGTGCCCACCCAGATTAAGGGTGGATCTGCCTTTCCCAGTCAACTGACTCAAATGTTAATCTCCTTTGGCAACACCCTCACAGACACACCCAGGAACAATATTTTGCATCCTTCAGTCCAATAAAGTTGACACTCAGTATTAACCATCACAAATCCGTCCCTTGTCAACTTGAACCCATACACATCTCCTGAGATCATACATAATCTTCAAATAAATTTAAAAAAACCATAATCTTCAAATAAAGACATAATTACACCTAACATAATACAACTGTCCTTTGGGCACCAATCCCCAACCCAAATGCTATTACATAAAATTAACAAAACTTAAATGCTGATATGAAGTAAATAAATCTTGTATCACATGATAAAGGAAAAAAGGGAATAAAAATGAAGAATATTTTCTTAGTACAAGTGTATACATGCACAAACATGTTTTTAACAAAATAAGAAGTACTCATGACAACTACAGTCATTTCTGTAGCTGGTCGCATGGTCATAGCTGGTATTGATGACTACCTTCTTCTACTACCCATTCCTTATTCCCTTTGCCTTCAGCATGCACCTTAGCAGGTCATAGTTTTTTGCCTGGTGGAGTAACCCAAATCTTCATTCCTGAAGAGTCTGGGCCATTTGTAGTCCTGCCTGGATTGGGCTGTTGTAGTTTCCCATTGACCTGAGTCACAGGGCATGGTAATACTAAGAGACACCCTGATGGATTTCCTGTATTTCATGCATACTCTTCCTTACTTCCATGGTAGAGTAGCAGACTGATTTCATCTTGATAGTCTGGGTCAATCACCCCAGCCAACACTGTAACTCTCTTCTTAGCCTGTCGGCTTAAATGTAGGAGGAACCCAAAGTATTCAGGGGGCAATCTTAATTTCCAGTTTAATGGAACTGTTGTTGTGTCTCCTGCCGGCAGCATTCCTCCCTCTGGAACTAAGACTGCTAGGCTTGTAGAACATAATGTCACAGGAACAGAAAGCAACAATTTTGCTAGTGGGTCACTAGGGGTGATGATAAGTTGTGCCACTTCCACTTCCACCCCTTGGTTCCTGGACTCATGATCCTGGCTATGGGAGAAACAGTACCATATATTGAACACTGATTCAGAGCACACACAGCCTTGCAAAGTATAGTCACCTAGTTGGTGTTGTAATTGTGACTTCAAAAGGCCATTCCACTGTTCTGTCAATCCAGCTGATTCAGTATGATGGAGAACATGGTAAGACGAGTGAATTCAATGAGCATGAGCCCACTGCCGCACGTCTTTAGCCGTAAAGTGAGTGCTTTGGTCAGAGGCAATGCTATGTGGAATACCATGATGGTGAATAAAGCTTTCCGTGAGTCCATGAATGGTAGTCTGGGCAGAAGCATTGCATGCAAGACAGGCAAACCCATATCTGGAATAAGTGTCTATTCCAGTGAGGACAAATCTCTGCCCTTTCCGTGATGGAAGAGGTCCAATATAATCAACCTGCCCCCAGGTAGCTGGCTGATCACCCTGAGGAATGGTGCCATATCAAGGGCTCAGTGTTGGTCTCTGCTGCTGGCAATTGGGCACTCAGCAGTGGCTGTAGCCAAGTTAGCCTTGGTAAGTGGAAGTCCATGTTGCTGAGCCTATGTGTAACCTCCATCCCTACCACCATGGCCACTTTGTTCATGGGCCCATTGGACAATGACAGGGGTGGCTGGGGAAAGAGGCTGAGTATGTCCTCAGAACAGGTCATCGTATCCACTTATGAAAATCCTCCTCTGCTGAGGTCACCCATTGGTGAGCACTCACATGGGATACAAATATCTTCACAGTTTTTGACTACTCAGAGAAGTCCTCCACATACCTCTTCCCCAAATTTCTTTATCACCGATTTTCCAATCATGCTTTTTCCAAGTCCCTGACCATCCAACCAAACCATTGGCTACAGTCCATGAATCAGTACATAGTCGCATATCTGGCCATTTTTCCTTCCATGCAAAGTGCACAACCAGATGCACTGCTCAAAGTTATGCCCACTGGGAAGATTTTCCTTCACCGCTGCCCTTCAGGAATGTCTTAGAAAGGGGCTGTACTGCTGCAGCTATCCACTTTCAGGTGGTGTCTGTGTATCATGCAGAACCATCTGTGAACCAAGCCCCAGTCTTCTCTTCCTCTGTCAACTGATCATAGGGAACTCCCCATAAGGCCATCAGTGCAGGCTGGGGGAAAGAAGGCAGGGTGGCAGAAGTGGAGACCATGGGCATTTGAGACACTTCTTCATGTAACTTACTGGTACCTTCAGGACCTGCGCGACCTTGATCACATATATACTACTTCCATTTGATGATGGAATGCTGCTGTGCATGCCCCCACTTTATGCCTAGACAGGTCAGAAAGCACCCAGTTCATGATAGGTAGTTCAGGTTGCATGGTGACTTGACCCATAGTCAAATGTTCAGTTTCCACCAAAGCCCAGTAACAGGACAAGAGCTGTCTCTCAAAAGGACAGAAGTTATCTGCAGAAGATGGCAGGGCCTTGCTCCAAAATCGTAGAGGTCTCCACTGTGATTCACCTATGGGCTCCTGCCAAAGGCTCCAAATAGCATCTCTATCTGCCACTGACATCTCAAGCACCATTGGATCTGCTGGGTCTTATGGTCCAAGTGGCAGAGCAGCTTGTACAGCAGCCTGGATCTGTTGCAGAACCTTCTCTGTTCTGGACCCCAATATAAACTGGCAGCCTTTTGGGTCACTGAATAAATGGACCAGAGTAACACACCCATGTGAGGAATGTGTTGCCTCCATAATCCAAATAGGCCCAGTAGGCATTGTGCCTCTTTCTTAGTTGCAGGAGGGACCAAATGCAGCAACTTATTCTTCACCTTAGAAGGAATATCTTGACAGGCTTCACACCACTGAACCCCTAGAAATCTTACTGAGATAGAAGGTCCCCGAATTTTAGTCAGATTTATTTCCCATCCTCTGGCACACAAATGTCTCACCAATAAGGCCAGTGTGTTTGCTACTTCTCACTCACTGGATCCAATCAGCATAATGATATCAATGTAATGGACTAGTGTGATATCTTGTGGAAAAGAAAATCGATCAAAGTCTCTCCAAACAAGATTATGACACGAAGCCGGAGACTTGATATACCACTGAGGTAGGACACTAAAGGTATGTTGCTGGCCCTGCCAACTGAAGGCAAATTGTTTCTCATGGGCCTTATGGACAGGTATGGAGAAAAAGCATTTGCCAAATCAATGGCTGCATACCAGGTACCAGGACACATGTTAATTTGCTCAAGCAATGAAACCACATCTGGTATAGCAGCTGCAATTGGAGTCATAACTTGGTTAAGCTTATGATAATCCACTGTCATTCTCCAAGATCCATCTGTCCTCTGCACAAGTCAAATAAGAGAGTTAAACGAGGATGTGGTGGGAATCACCACTCCTGCATCTTTCAAGTCCTTGATGGTGAAACTAATCTCTACAGATTAGTTTCTAATCTGTGGAGCTCGAATGGCTTCCATTAGAATCCACAGATTCCATTTCTAATCTGTGGCGCTCTAATGGCTCTAATGGCAGCTCTAATGGCTTCCATTTGGCCTTTCCCACCATAATAGCCCTCACCCTACCAGTCAGGGAGCAAATGTGGGGGTTCTTGCCAGCTGCTAAGTATGTCTATGCCAATTATGCATTCTGGCACTGGAGAAACAACCACAGGCTACATCTTTCTCCTATGTTGGATGCTTCCTGCCCTCAAACACTGGACCCAGGTTCTTCAGTTTTAGGACTTGGACTGGCTCTCCTCGCTCCTCAGCTTGCAGACAGCCTATTGTGGGACCTTGTGATTATGTATGTAAAAAGTATAAATGTGAGTGTAGGTAAGTTAGGGGAAACCTCCAGAAGCATAAAATAGAACTTTCAAACCAACTGTAGATACCTTCTGGGTCTTTGTGGTCAGAAAAAAGAAAAGAGAAAAAAAAAAAGAGAGAAAAATCAAACCAGCTACAGATAAAAGTTAATAGATAAAGTTAAACATAGAAAAACATATTTCTATGTAAAGGAAGAAGGAAAAAAATAGAAAAATGAATTTCCAGTTCTGATATTACCTTGTTGATTTTCTGTCCAGATGATCTGTCCAATGTTGACAGTGGGGTGTTGGAGTCCCCATCTATTATTGTATTGTGGTCTCTCTTTAGCTCTAATACACTTTACATATCTGGGTGTTCTGGTGTTGCATGCATATATATTCACAATCTTCTTTCTGAATTGATCCCTTTAACATTATATAATGACCTTTGTCTCTGTTTTTTTACTTAAAAGTGTATTTTGTCTGATAAAAGTATACCTATTCTCACGTGCTTTTGGTTTCCGTTTGTGTAGAATATCTTTTCCCATCCCTTCACGTTCAGTCTATTACATGTTTAAAGGTGAAGTGATTGGCCGGGCGTGGTGGCTCAAGCCTGTAATCCCAGCACTTTGGGAGGCTGAGACGGGTGGATCACGAGGTCAGGAGATCGAGACCATCCTGGCTAACACGGTGAAACCCCATCTCTACTAAAAAATACAAAAAACTAGCCGGGCGAGGTGGCGGGCGCCTGTGGTCCCAGCTACTCGGGAGGCTGAGGCAGGAGAATGGTGTAAACCCGGGAGGCAGAGCTTGCAGTGAGCTGAGATCCGGCCACTGCACTCCAGCCTGGGCGACAGAGCCAGACTCAGTCTCAAAAAAAAAAAAAAAAAAAAAAAAAAGGTGAAGTGACTTTCTTGTAAGCAGCATATAGTTCGGTCTTTTTTTTTTTTCTAATCCATCCAGCTTTTCTATATGTTTTAACTGAAGAATTTGAAACATTTATATTCAGGGTTGCTATTGATAGGTGAGGATTTACTCTCATCATTTTGTAATTGTTTTCTGATTGTTTTATATATCATTTGCTCCTTTCTTATTGTTTATTCTTGCAATTTGGTGGTTTTCTGCAGTGATAATATTTGAATCTTTTTTTTATTTGTATATTAACTCTACCAGTGAGTTTTATACCTTTCTGTGTTTTCGTAAGTGTTGATACCATCTTTTTGCTTGCAGATGTAGGAGTCCCTTAAGCATTTCTTTTAGGACCAGTCTAGTGGTGATGAAGCCCCTCAATTTTTGCTTACCTGAGAAAAACTTTATTTCTCCATTTCTGAAGGATACCTTTGGTGGGTATTCTTGGCTAGTAGTTTTGTTTTATTTTTTTTCCTTTAGCACTTTGAATATATGCGTCCTTTCTCTCCTGGTTTGTAAGGTTTATGCTGTTGTTACTGTGATGGGAATTCCCTTATATATACTACTTAATACTTTTCTCTTGTTGTTTTTAGAATTCTCTTTGTCTTTGACTTTTGACAGTTTTATAATATGTCTCAGAAAGGACATTTTGTGGTTGAATCTATCTGGAGACTTTTGAGCTTTCCATATCTGGTTGTTCATATTTCTCTCTCAAGACTTGAGACATTTCCAGTGATTATTTCATTAAGTAGGTTTTCTATGCCTTTGCCAGCTCTTCTTCTGGAATACCAAAAACACAAATGTTTATTTTCTTGATGGTATCCTATATGTCATATAGGCTCCTTTCTCTTTCTTTCTTTCTCTTCTTTCTTTCTTTCCTTTCTTTCTCTTTCTTTCTTTCTTTCTCTTTCTTTCTTTCTTTCTTTCTTTCTTTCTTTCTTTCTTTCTTTCTGTCTGTCTGTCTGTCTGTCTGTCTCTCTCTCTCTCTCTCTTGCCTTTCTTTCTTTCTTTCTTTTTTTTGATTGAGTCTCACTCTGTCACCCAGGCTGGAGTGCAGTGGCACACGATCTTAGCTCACTGTTACCTCTGCTTCCTGGATTCAAGCAATTCTTGTGCCTCAGCCTCTCAAGTAGCTGGGATTACAGGCATGCACCATCATGCCCAGCTAATTTTTTTGTATTTTTAGTAGAGATGAGGTTTCGCCATGTTGGCCAGGCAGGTCTCGAACTTTTGGCCTCAAGTGATCCACCCGCGTTGGCCTCCCAAAGTACTGGGATTACAGGCATGAGCCACTGCGCCCGGCTTCCTGAGTTTCCTTAACATCATTATTTTGAATCCCTTTTAAGGCATTTCATAGACTTCCTTTTCTTTGGGGTCTATTATTGAATAATTATTGTGTTCCTTTGGAGGTGTCATGTTTCCTTGTCTTTTTTGTTTGTTTGTTTCTTGTGTCTCTATGTTGATATCTATGCATCTAGTATAATAGTCACTTCTTCCAATTTTATGAAGTAGCTTTCATAGGGGAAGACTTTTTCCTGTAGATGTATCTATGGTATCAATTGGGTAGGGTTTTTCAGTTTTGGTTCTGAGTGAGCATTATAGTGTAGTGTCTGTATGATTCCTACAGCTGTAATCAGTGTCACCAGTATTTCCAAGTTCCTCATTGACTTAGGCTGCAGTTGTTTGTGAAGGCTGTGGTGAAGCTTTGCTGTAGATATGGATTCTGGGTGGGCCAGTCCTCAGATATCCAGGCAGTGCATGCGAGTATCAGTAGTGGCAGCAGTGACCCTAAACGGATTGTCCTCTGGTCCCTGGACAGCATGCACAGGTGTTGGTGGGCCGGTCCTTGGCCCCAAGATGGCATGTGCACTGGCACCAACGGTGGCAGTGGTAGCAGCAGCCCCAAGCAGTTCAGTCCTTGGGCCCCCAGGCAGTGTATGGCCCCTCTGCTAAAGGGGACAGAGTTGCTGTCAGTGATGGTGGCCCTGGGCAGGCAGCTCTCAGACTCTCAGTGGCATGAACTTTGGCTCCTTATGTCCTGGGGGCAATCTACCTGATGTGCTGGGCTGTCTGTTCCCTGGGGTGTAGGGTACTGAGTGGTCTCAGGTGCCAGGAACATGGCCACATCACTGGTTCTAGCTGGTGTCAGGACACTGCAGTCCTCTGAGACTTATTCCAGAGGAAAGTCTCAGCTGGCTGGAATTCAAGAAGGAGCTAAAATGAAATGGGCTTAGCTTAACAGAAAACCAGGAAGGACAGACTAGTTCCTTTCACTGCTAAGAAAGAGAAAGACCCTTCTCAGAAAAGGAATGGAGTGAAAGTCCTAAATGAAACAAGGAGCTCTACAGAATTACAAGTACCAGTCCCTTGGGAGCTCTCCAAATGTTCCAGAAGTTCATCAGTTACAGTTTAGGTTTTCCTACCCTGGCACTGGTTTCCACACAGGTTTCTGTTCTGGTATGTTGTGATTCTCTGTATCTACCTGTCTCTCCAGTTTCAGGGGCAATGATTTGCCCTGTGACCTCACATCTTTTATGGATCTTATGGATCTAAGTAGAGCTGTTGATCTTTTAGTTTGTTCAGCTTTTACTTATTGCTAAAACAGAGGGGTGACTTCTAAGCTCCTTACACGTGGAACTAGAAACCAGAATTATTTTTATTCATTCAGCTGCACTATGTCTTTTAATTGCAGAGATTAATCCACTTAAATTTAAAGTAATTACTGATAGGAAAGAACTTATCATTGCCACTTTATTATTATTTCTGTCTGTCTCGTAGTTACTTTGTCTCTCTTTTCTTCTCTTGGTGCCCTTCCTTTTGTGTTTCACTGATTTTTGTGTGTGTTGACTTGCTTTGATTCTTTTCTCATTTTTTTCTGTGCATCTTCTATGGATATTTTCTTCATGGCTACCATGAGGTTTACATAAATATCTTATAGTTATAACAATCTCTTTTAAGCTAATAACAATTTCAATTACATTAAACTTTACTCCTTTACCTCTCCCCCACTTTATCAATGTCACAAATTACATCTTTTTATATTTTGTATGCATCAAAAGCAGTTTGAGTTTTTGTGTTTTTCTCTCTTAAATTATATACCAGTTATTAAGGGATTTACATACCAACATTACAGTATTACAGTATTCTGTATTTATCTATGGATATACCTTTACTAGTGAGTTGTGTATTTTTGTACATGTTTGTGTTGCTGTCTAGCATCCTTTAGTTTAAATCTGAGGACTCATCCTAATATTTCCTGTAAGGCAGGTGTTGTGGGGATGAATTCCCTAAGCTTTTGCTTATCTTAGTAAGCTTTTCTTTTTTTCTTTTTTTCTTTTTTTTTTTTTTTTTTTAGCATTGTCTTGCCATCACCCAGGTTGGAAGGCAGTAGCATGATCATAGCTCACTCTAACCTCAAATTCCTGGGCTTACGTGATCTTCCCACCTCAAACTCTTGAGTAGCTAGGAATACAGGCTCATGCCATCACACCAGCTGTGTGTGTGGGGGTGTGTGTGTGTGTAGAGATAGGGTCTTGCTATGTTGTCCAGGTTATTCTCAAACTCCTGACTTCAAGCAATCCTCCTGCCTTAGCCTCCCAAAGTGCTAGGATTATAGGCATGAGTAACCATACCCGCCTCTCTTTCATTTTTGAAGGACAGTTTTGCTGGATGTAGTATTCTTGTTTGGCAGGGTGTGTGTGTGTGTGTGTGTTTGTTTCTTTCAGCACTTTAACTATACCATCACATTCCCTCTTGCCTATAAGGTTTCTGCTGAGAAACTCCCTGATAATTTTATAAAGTTACCTTGTATGCGATGACTTGCTTTTTTCTTGCTAGCTTCAAGACTTTGTCTTTAACTGCTGACAGTTTGATTGTAATGTGTGTTCTTTATTGTGGGCCTCTTTGGTTCATCTTAATTGGAGTTCTTTGAGTTTCTTGGGATTGGATGTCCATTTCATTCCTCAGATTTTGGAAATTTGGGTCATTATTTCTTCAATTACATTCTCAATCCCTTTCTCTCCCTCTTCTTCTGGAACTCACATAATGTGTATACTGATCCACTAGATGGTATCCCATAAATCCCTTGGGATTTTAAAATTTTTCTTCATTCTTTTTTTTCTTTTTGTTCCTCTGCCTCACTAAGTTCAATCTGTCTTCAAGTTACCTGATTCTTCCTTCTGCTTAAGTCTGCTGTTGAACCCCTGTAGTGAATTTTTCAATTCAGTTATTGTATTCTTCGGTTTCAGAATTTGTTTGGTTCTTTGTTTCTGTCTCTATTGACATTCTCATTTCATTCACATATTGTTTTTCTGATTTTTCACAGACTGGCTTCATACAGAGAAAGACCTTCAATAAGGTCTTGGCTTCAATAAGCAGCCAAGGTAGATTCTGGGAACCTCCAAATCCTTTCGGTGGGGATGTTACTTCTCTGGGCTCATGCTTGTAATTTCTCAATTACAGACCTTTGCCAGTTTGTTGTTACTTTCAGAAGTGCACAATTTCCTGTTCTTTCTAGTGTCTGTCTGAGGTACTGCAGGTTCTCTGGTAGTACTGCAGCAAGTCCCCCTGCTCTCCTTTGTGCTCAGTGGCCCCCAGGCATTCAAATTATGTTGGCTCCCCATTAGCATCCCAAATTAGGTGACAAATACCAGTCCCTTAGGCAGTTCTCCCAAAAGGCAGAATACTAACACATGTTCTGCTCTTCTCCTTCCTTCCCAAGAGAGAAGCCACAAATTGGGAGCCTTCTCTCAATTGTGCTGAGTGTGTTGACCTCTGTCTCTGGCACTACAGGCCCTCCAGTGTTGCAGCAAGATGTACTTCCCAACCCTATTCTCCCTTGCTTTCAGTGGCCCCCAGGCATCTAGAGTATTCCAGTTCCATTAGTACATCAAGTTACACAAGAAAAGAAACCAGTCCACTGGCAGCCCTCCAAAAGGCCAGAACATTAGATGTATGTTCTGCTCTTCTCTTCCCCCCAAGGAAGAACCTGTGACCCAAGCTGAGCTGTGCTGGTTTGAGGAAGGGACAATCATAGATAAAGTGAAATGGCTCCTTACCTGTTTCAGTGTGGTTTTTTGGCTTCGTGCTTGCCTGGGGTAGTAAAACCTAATTGGTTTTTAGAATTCTACCAAAATAAAGGTATTTGGGTCTGTATATTAAGTCAGTGTTTCTGTGGGGGAAATGGAGGCTGATACCTACCTCCTATTTCACCATCTTGCTGATATCACCATCTCATCTCTTTCTTACGTGACATTTCATTTAATCCAAAACATTAATTGTAAGACACACTGCAATTTTGGAGTAATTATTGCAATGTGGAAGAAAAAGATCTATGGTGATGGTAAGACACCATCTATATAGTAAGATGCAGGCTGGGAACAGTGGTTTGTGCCTGTAATCCCAGCACTTTGGAAGACTGAGGCAGGAGGATCTCCTGAGCCCAGGAGTTCAACACCAGCCTGGGCACCACAGTGAGTGTTACATGCAGCCATGTGAAGAGACCATCAAACAGGCTTTGTGTGAGCAACGAGGCTGTTTATTAACTTGGATGCAAGTGGGTTGAGTCAGCAAAGGGAGATGGGGTGGGGAAGTTTTACAGGATTTGGGTAGGTAGTGGAAAATTACAGTTAAAGGTGGTTATCTCTTGTGGGCAGGAGCAGGGGTCACAAAGTGCTTGGTGGGGAGCTCCTGAGACTCATTGTCCAGGGCAGGAATGTCACAAGGTTGATTCATTAGTTAGGGTGGGGCAGGAACAAATTGCAATGGTGGAATGTCATCTGTTAAGGCAGGAACTGGTTGTTTCACTTCTTTTGTGATTTTTCAGTTGCTCCAGGCCATCTGGATGTATACGTGCAGGTCACAGAGGTTATGATGGCTTAGTTTGGGCTCAGAGGCCTGACATTCCTGTCTTCCTCCACTGTAAGAGTTACCCAAAGCTCGGCGTCCGTGATGGTCCAGGGTGCTTTTGAGATGATCAGGCAGCATCACTCTTCAGCTGTTAAGCCAAGGAGACCTGGGAAGGAGTCAGCCAGACAACCTTGGGTTTTTGCTCCAGCAGGTCTAGGAGCAGCTGTAATCTGAGTTGGATAGTCTGACTTCCAGTGGGGTCCCGCACAGACAGGACAAGGCTTAGGAGGAATCCTGGGCTGCAGGCCTTCCAAGGCCCAGTGGCCAGGCTTCTGTCATTTGAAGCAAGGTCCATAAGGAGGTTTTGAAGGAGTGCCTGGGGGCTGCAGTTTTGTTGTTTTGAGGTTTTTGTGTACTGTAGGCATGGCTGGGGTTTGTCTTACAGTGAAGGCAAACAGTTGCAGCTCTGAAATATGTTGTCGTCGCTTGGCTGTCTCTTCTCTATTGTAAAACACCTTGAAGGTGAGGTTAATTAAGTCTTGTTGTGGGGTTTGAGGGCTGGAATCTAGTTTTTGGGGTTTTTTCCTGTCAGGAGCGGACTGGGTAATAAAATGCATATTAAGAGTAAGCTGGCCGGGCACGGTGGTTCATGCCTGTAATCCCAGCACTTTGGGAGGCCGAGGTGAGTGGATCACGAGGTCAGGTGATCGAGACCATCCTGGTTAACACAGTGAAACCCCGTCTCTACTAAAAATACAAAAAATTAGCCAGGCGTGGTGGTGGGCACCTGTAGTCCCAGCTACTTAGGAGGCTGAGGCAGGAGAATGGCGGGAACCTGGGAGGTTGAGCTTGCAGTGAGCCAAGATTGCGCCACTGCACTCCAGTCTGGGTGACAGAGTGAGACTCCGTCTCAAAAAAAAAAAGAGTAAGATGGCCTTCTGGCCCTTCTGGGTCCAGGGCTGTAAAGCGTCTGAGGGTAGCCACCAAGCGGGCCATGAACTGAGCTGGGTTTTCATCCTTACCTTGAGTGGCTTAAGTTTGTCATAATTAACAACTTTGTATGCTGTCCTTTTTAAGCCCCTCAACTAGGCAAGAGACCATGTCATCTTGTCTAGATATATCTTGGGAGCCTGTTTGGTATCCCCATTGGGGATCCTCCTGGGGAACTGCCCTGGTGCCTTCTTGGAGGCCTGGCTAATGATGCCGGCAGTTGTCAGCATGAGATTGGGCTAGGGTATAAACTCTTTCTCACTCATCTGGGGAAAGGGTAGAAGTCACTCCAGGTTAAATTGTAGGACAGAGTTAAATATTAGAATTCCTGTAATATTTAGTGGGGTCTGATGAGAAAGAGCCTAAATGCTGGCTGATCTGGGAGAGGTCCAATAGGGAAAAAGGCACATGTACCCTGACTATGCCTTCAGCTCCAGTCACCTCTCCAAGAGGAAATTGTTGGGCAGGTGGGGGAGAGCTAGTCGCAGAATGAACCTGTAAGCTGACCAGGTGTGAGGAGGGGTGGTAATAGAAGGGTTATAGGGTTGGGGAGCAGAGGCTGCGGAAGAATTGTAACCCAATTCAGCCTGGTGAGGAGCAGCCAGGGAAGGAGGAGAGACGTCAGAGGGGTCACTGGAAAAGGAGAATTTGGAGGACTCTGAACTTGGGATGGAGACTGAAGAAGCAGATGGGAGAGAAAGAAGGAAAATCTGGGACAAGTTGCATTGGGAGCAGAGACTAGGGAGGGAGGGAAGTGTAAAACAGGCCTGGACGTAAGGCATCTCAGACCATTTGCCCAATTTTCGACAAAAATTATCTAGGTCTTAAAGGATAGACAAATTGAAAGTGCCATTCTCTGGCCACTTGCAACTATTGTCAAGTTTGTATTGGGGTCAAGCAGTATTACAGAAGAAAATAAGATGTTTAGGTTTTAGGTCAGGTGCTAGTCAAAGGGGCTTTAGGTTTTTAAGAACACAGGCTAAGGGGGAAGAGGGAGGAATGGATGGCGGAAGGTTGCCCATAGTGGAGAAGGTAACTTTAAAGAGGAAGGTAGAGACACGGAGAAATGGAGGTGGGCACCTACCAGGCTTCCAGTAGGCATCCCTGACTGAGTCCTGGGCTGTAATGTGAGTGAGCAGGGAAAGCAGGCGTCCCTGCAGTTGACCTGCTACCAAGGGAGTGTGGGTGAATGATCAAGGAAGGTGTCCCCGTGGAGATCAGACACCAGTGGAATGTGGGTGAATGATCAAGGCAGGCGTCCCCGCTATGATCAGACACCAAGGGAAGACTGTCTTCCCAAATCCATGACCGACATCAGAGTTTTTGAGTTCATGGATGAAATGTGTCTCCTTTGTCTCTACTAGAGAGGAAAAAGAACTGGAATTGGAAGGATAGGGAGATTTAAGGGTAGCAAGAGAAGCTGGAGAAGAGAGTGAAGAAGACAGCTTACCCAATTTGAAACTGGTGAGATGTTCCTTGGGCTGGTCTCAGGACCCGAGGTCATAAGTGGATCTCCTCATTGAGGGAGGGTGAGGACAGGGGGGCAGTCTCCCAAAGGAGCTCTCGACCCGGGTTTTTCGGCATCAAATGTTATGCACGTCAGTGTGAAGAGACCACCTAACCAGGCTTTGTATGAGCAACAAGGCTGTTTATTTTCACTTGGGTGCAAGTGGGCTGAGTCCAAAAAGAGAATTAGCAAAGGGAGATAGGGGTGGGGTAGTTTTACAGGATTTGGGTAGGTAGTGGAAAATTACAGTTAAAGGTGGTTATCTCTTGTGGGCAGGGGTGGGGGTCACAAGGTGCTCAGTGGGGAGCTCCTGAGACTCACTGTCCAGGGCAGGACTGTCACAAGGTTGATTCATTAGTTAGGGTGGGGCAGGAACAAATCACAATGGTGGAATGTTATCAGTTAAGGCAGGAACTGACTGCTTCAATTCTTTTGTGATTTTTCAGTTGCTCCAGGCCATCTGGATGTAAACGTGCAGGTCACAGGGGTTATGATGGCTTAGCTTGGGCTCAGAGGCCTGACAGTGAGACCCCCATCTCTAACAAAAATAATTAGCCAGGTGCAGCGGTATACATCTGTGGTCCCAGCTACTGGGGTGGTTGAGGTAGGAGGATTGCTTGAGCTCAGGAAGCGGAGGCTGCAGTGAGCTGTGATCACACTACTGCACTCCAGCCTGGGCAAGAGGGAGACCTTATCTCAGAATATCAAACAACAAACAATGATGCACCATAGTCTTATTGTGGCAATCCAGAGAGAGGGTGGGGAGGTGAGCAGAAATGACAGAATAGGAAGCTACTGACATGTCTTAATGTAACTCCTCACTAAGATTCTCAGTCTCTTGCAAGGATTCTAAACTTATCAAAAGAGCTGAGTTCTGTGACAGGACTAATGGGGACAAAATAGAAAAGGTTTATACAGATCACAGGAATCTCAGGCAAGAGACTATGAGGTCATAAACCCCAGGAATCTGCAGAAATGGTGTGGAAGGTTTGAAATTTCCCATTCTGTGGAATTGGCAATGCTCTGAGGCAATCATACAGAACTCTCTGTGGATCAGGAGGGTCCTAATTGGCACCTAGTTTACACACTTAGCATGTTTCCAAATCACTCATCCCTCTTTAGTTTATCCTCCACACTAGCCCAAGTGCTTTTCCTAAATAAATGATGAATGTTATCATGTCATTCCCAAGCTTTAAAATTCCTTATTGTACACAGTCCAAAATTTCTTAACCTGGCATCCAACACAAGGGCCTCCTCTCCTCCTCACACAGGGCACACTATCAAACATTTCATTATTTCCTAAAACACTAAGCCTTCCCTTCCATCTGAAATAACCTTTACCTTTCCTCTCTTTTCTCTGCTATAAACAACTATTCATTCAGACCAAATTCAATCATATCCTTTCAGATGAAAGGAGTGCAGTGGCACCACTTCAGTTCACTGCAAGCTTCGCCTCCCGGGTTCACACCATTCTCCTGTCTCAACCTCCCCAGTACCTGGGACTACAGGTGCCTGCCACACCTGGCTAACTTTTCATATTTTTAGTAGAGATGGGGTTTCACTGTATTAGCCAGGATGGTCTCGATCTCCTAACTTTATGATCTGCCCGCCTCGGCTTCCCAAGTGCTGGGATTACAGGAGTGAGCCACCGTGCCCAGCCAGGAAGGACTATGTCTTACCCACTTCTGGGCCCCACTGTCCAGTACAGGCCAGGTTAAGGTACTCCCCCGGCTTCTACAGCATCCTGGGTATGACTGTAATGACACCTATCATCCTGCATTGCAACTCTGGATTTGTGTGGCAATCTCCTGCACTAGAAATCAGGGGCCACATTGTCTTCAGTGTCAGTATTACAAGTGACTAAGAGGGAAGTAGGAAAAGAGGGAGAGGAAGAGAAGAAAGAATAGATGGAGTGAGGGAGAAAGGGAAAAAATAAGGGCAATGAAGGAGAAAATAAAGTTTAAAAGGAAGTTAGACAGTGAATAAATGGACTAGTCAGGACTCAAAAGCATTGACTCACACAAAAAAATCTTAGCATATAAGTTACGGTCAAAAAAGGGCAAGTGAGCTGGGCACAGTGGCTCACATCTGTAATCCCAGCACTTTGGGAGGCTGAGGCAAGTGGATCACCTGAGGTCAGGACCAGCCTGGCCAACATGGCAAAACCCCGTCTCTACTAAAAATACAAAAATTAGCCAGGTGTTGTGGCACATACCTGTAATCCCAGCTACTCGGGAGGTTGAGGCAGGAGAATTGCTTGAATCCGGGAGGCAGAGGCTGCAGTGAGCCAAGATCACACCACTGTCCGCCAGCCTGGGAAACAGAGTGAGACTCCATCTCAAAAAAAAAAAAAAAAAAAAAAAAGGGACAAGTGAAATCGGCTGGGGAGTTATGTTCCAAGATCAAAGCAGGGGCCTGGTACATTGGTCGTAGGCCCAAATGGCAGCAGACACTCTTATAAAATCACAGCGGGGACTGGGCACGGTGGCTCACGCCTGTAATCCCAGCACTTTGGGAGGCCGAGATGGGTGGATCACCTGAGGTCGGGAGTTTGAGATCAGCCTGACCAACATAGGGAAACCCCACCTCTACTAAAAATACAAAATTAGCCAGGTGTGGTGGCACATGCCTGTAATCTCAGCTACTCGGGAGGCTGAGGCAGGAGAATTGTTTGAACCTGGGAAGTGGAGGTTGCGGTAAGCTGAGAACGCGCCATTGCACTCCAGCTTCGGCACTAAGAACAAAACTCTGTCTCAAAAACAAAAAACGTCACAGTGGTCGTCACAAAGTCTCCAAGTCAGAAAGGAGTCAGACCAAGCTTCCCAGACTGAGAGGGGATCTGTAGACCTAGCTTGATGGTGGGTATAATGAAGAGCTTGGCCTTGGGATCAGACATACCTGAATTAAGTCCAACTCTGCCAATAGGTCTGGTCATTTAACCTCACAGAATTTTCTTGCCTTGAACATGGGGACATTACTACCTTAAAGGATAGTATGAAGATTAGAGATAAGAGGTGTACAATAATTGGCACTTAGTAGGGTTTAGAAGATAGTGATCTTTATTATTAGGGTGTATGCCAACTCACGTTTGGGTGACTATATGTTTAAAATATATTGTGTGGAGATTTTCAAGGAATCGGAAAACGTGTATGAAATAAAAGTGCTTGGTAAACAATAAAGTACCCTATAAATATAAAGGAATCATTTGGGAAGTCTTTTGTAGTTGGACAAAATACAGGACTTGAATTTGGGCAGCAGTTCAGGTCCTACACTCTACATTTACTTGCTCTGTAACCTTGGGCAAGTCACTTTCTCCATCAGCCTAGTTCTACATATGGCAAATGCAGGTCATTGTTAGTTGCTGTGAGAATTCAATGAGTGTAAAGTTCCTAGCACATCTCTTCCTGGTGAACGGCAGGGTCCCCATGTTAGGCAAGGTTATGGGTGATGTCAGTTCCAAGCCTGGTGCCAGAATCACACTCTGCCAACTGGCTACAAATGAAGAGGGCCCCTCACTCTGGAAGAGTAGGGCCCCAAATTCACAAGAGAGGTAGACAGAGGTCTTTTGTATTTGTTAGAGGAAGGGTTCTTTTGTATTTGTTAGAGGAAAACTGGGTGAACACTAAACTTCCATGTAGAAAACACTGAAATCTGCCATGTGGAGCCAGGCCTAAACCAGGAGGACAGGAAACCAGACAGAATCCGTGCTAAGCTGTTTCAGCCTTGGGGACTAAACTATTGCTACTAAAAGCAAAGACTCTCATTATGGGTTTTAAGATTTCTCTCACCTTATCCCACCCTTCACCCCCTACTCCCTGTCACTGCCATTCTTCCTACGCACAGAGTAAGTGCTCAATCATAACATTGAGGGCCAGGTGTGGTGGTGTGCACCTGCAGTCCCAGCTACTCGGGACACTGAGGTGGGAGGATCACTTGAGCCCAGGAGATCAAGGCTGCAGTGAGCTGTCATCACACCACTGCACTCCAGCCCAGGCAACAGAGCAAGATCCTGTCTCAAGATAAAATAAAGTTGACCTCAAAATAAAGTTGAAAAGGTTCTCATGCTTGGTACTGACTTGCCATAGAGCAAATGGTCCAAGGCCATACTAAGAGGCCACACTGGCTCCTACCTCCAGGCAAGTCTCCTAAGTGGCTCCTCCTTCAGAAGCTAAAAGGTAAATCTGGTGAAAAGAGCAACAGCTGGCAGTCAGGGAGGCCCAAGTTTGAACTCTGCTCCACAACATACTTGCTGTTATGACTTCACAGCAAGTGACTTTATCTTTACTCACTTCCATGTCCTCTTCTTATTCCTTTGAGGGTTGCTGTAACAACTACATGAGATAAAGAATCTAAATGTGACTGATGGAAACAATTGCATGTAGTGGATGCTCAATTAATGTTAGTTCCTTTCCTTTCCCCCTTCTCTTCAAAGGCCCCAGAAACTCAGTCGGCTTTCTTTTGCTTTCCAGAGCATCTACCCATCTGTCTTTCTTAGAATTCAACTCCCTTGCAGAGTGGGTTCAGTGGGACAATCTCCCCAGCTCCCCACTTCCCCAAATAAGTACACGGGTCCTTTTCATTGAAGGGTTTTACTGCTAATCACTCTGGGGAAAACAGAGGCAGGTTGGGGAGGTTGGGGGAGGGATAACAAGTAACAAACATTGGGGAGTGTGAAGGTCCCTGGGTCATGGCTCCCTGAGGGTTTCCCTTTCATTTCTAAGGCAGGACCTCAGATCTCTTCTCCAGACCAAGGAGGCGCCTTCCATTGAGAAGGTCACTCCTCCCAGCCCAGAGATCTAGAAGCAAAGTTGGGGCACAATAGGTAGGAACTAGCAGGACACTGCAGTGCACTCCTACCTAAGCAAGTTCACAGACAATTTGGAGAACCTTCAGATAGTGACACCCATCTCATAGGTACTTCCTCAAAGGCCAGGGGACTGCTGCCTTAATGACACGAGCATGTTCTGAGCCTACCCTATTTCTCTTTCACCCCAAGAAAGTGAAGCCAAGACTGGGTCCTCTGACTTTTCAGCACGAGAAATTGGCCCGGAAAGAGGCAAGGGTTTTTACTCCAGAGTCCCTTATCAGGACTTCCTGAGATCCTGACTTCAGAGGCAATACAAAACCATTCTCCAAAGTGGGATGAAGGGCTTGAGGTCAAGGTAGCAGCAGCAGATGCTCAAGATCTTCCTCCAATAGGTTGGGGTCTCTCGCTCTCTCTCCTTCACTCTAAATGGGGCTCTCCTTCAGCTGGAATCTTTCCCAGCCTGCTCGCCCAAGTGAGTTTTCTGGTGGCGGATGAGATTCGAGCTCCGGGAGAAGTGTTTCCCGCACACAGTACACCGGTAGGGCTTCTCCCCTCTGTGGGTCCTCTGGTGAGCTCCAAAGTTGGAGATATCGCTGAAGGTCCGCCCGCACTCAGTGCACTCATAAGGTCTCTCACCTGTGTGGGTGCGGTGATGCACGCCAAAGCTGGAGCTGTTGCTGAAGCTCTTCCCACACTCACAGCAGATGTAGGGCGCTGGCTCCAGGTGGGTCCGGTGATGCACAGCTAGTGTGGCGCTCTGGCTGAAGCTCTTGCCACAGATGTCACAGCGGTATGGCCGCTTGCCTAGGTGATCTTGCTGGTGTGTGGTGAGGTCTGAGCGCCGCCGAAAGCTCTCCTGACACTTGGGGCATTTGTAGTGTTTCTCTTCCAGGTGGATCCGCTCGTGCCGGATGCGGTTGGAGCTTCTCGAGAAGCTCTTGCCACATTCAGAACACTTGTAAGGCTTCTCACCAGTGTGGATCCGCTGGTGTGTTCTCAGGTTGGAGGTATTATTGAAGGTTTTGCCACACTGGGCACATATAAAGGGTTTCTCATCTGCCTCATGCCTTGGATGAGCAATGGGATCCCCTGGCTCTTGAGCCGGGACAGTGACTTTCTGCCATGGTTTTTTTGGATGAGTTTCTTGCAGTTCATCCGACAGGCTCTCTTGCCCATGCTCCTTCTCCCCAGGTGGGATCCAAGAACCCTCTGAGTCATCCACTCTCCAAGGCTTACCCCCTTCCCCTTCCTCAGGCAGGTGTGGTTCTGGACTCTGCTCCTTCTCACTGCCCATCTCTGAACCCTGAGAATGAACACAAATGGCCAACACCTTTATTCTTTGGGTTGGGCCAGATCATAGGGAATCTTTTGTTCAGTTTGAAGGGTATACACCTTCCCCATGGGACCATCCACTAGAAATAACTTCAATCAACTGGAATACTTGGATAGAACACCTTTACTTGCTACCTTTTAAGTGACAAACTTTCAGAGATATTTAAAGCTACCCACCAGAGCAAAAAGAAGGTACCGGCTTTGTCCACCACCACCAGATGATATTTGTGCCATTTGAATAATGTCACTCTTCTTGATATCACTAAGCAACGACAATCCAGACTATAATTCATGGGCAAGTAAAAGAGCTTTCATTTTGGGATAAGTGCAATTTTTCTGCCTAACTGTAAGTTAACTGTAACTCTTTTTATGTTTAATCCTTTTTGAAAAGCCTTCCTTACAAGTATCCATCTATTTGCCAGATTTCAAAATGAACAAAACAAAACCTCTAAATCTTGAGGCTCTCCTAGGTGACAAGCCCAGCTTTGCCTTTTCTTGAGATTTCTGCCACTGTACCCCTCTCCAGACCACGGCAGAATCTAGCAAGTAAACATCTGGGTTAATACCTGGGACCTCCAGGACCTACTGTGGGGCCTGGGCTGTGTTTCTTCTGATCAGTCAGTGCCCTCCACTACATTCTCAAACACCACACAAAGCCCCACCCACTGCCCCCCCCCCCCACACACACGCATGCATGCACAAAAGCAAGCAGAATCACACATACACACTCACACCATACACAAAGCCACATTCTCATGTGACACAGTCATACTCACATACCAGACACACTCACATTCTCATACCACACACAACAGCCACACAACTACACACCACACACCTACACACCACACACAACCATACATTATCACACCACACACACACTACACACACATTTAGCCACATGCCACAGCCACACACATAGTTACATATATGTCTACACACATATACCCACACACCACACACAAGCACACACTCACATACCAAGTACACACAAAGATAAACACAGACACAAACCACACTCCCCACACTCCACCCCAAAACTAAACACATAAGAGTGCCCAGTATAGGCCTTGATTTGTGCAAACATCAGTAAATGTGTGCTAAGCCTCACAGACTCCTTTAGGTTCCTACAGCCAAGGACAGGGAAAGAGTTGGGGTGAAAAGTACCTCTGATGAGAGTGATAGCATTTCCTCCAGGCCTTGAAGAAATAACGACATTTCAGCAGAGTGGGCTGGTGAACAGAGTGACATGAACAAAGGGATGAGGGAGGGAAGCACAAACTATCACAGGACACTGATGATAGAAAATGAAAGACTGATAATTCCTTCAAGTCTGCAAGTATTTCTGGAAAAAAACACAGAATGAAGAAAGAGGTACTGACTACATTTAGGGCTGGATTACAACTGTGACACATACTAACTCTACTACTCTCTGCAAATTATTCAACCACTCTGAGCTTAAACTCCCTCATCACTAAAATTGTGATACCTACCCACACTACAAGACTTTGTATTAGAAAAAAATGCCTGTAATACTCAGCAGAGTGTGTGACACATGCTGTCAATCAGCAAATAGCAGCTGCTGTTACAACTGTTGAAGACATTATATCCAGGCCCTGTGAAGAACACAAGAAAAAGATCTTTTAAACGATCTCATTAAGAAAAAACTTTTAACTTAAAAATAGCATAAAACTGTATATAACCTTCTAAAATGTGAAATACAGACAGACCCTCAACTCTTTAAGAACCAGAGATTGACAAGCTTTTTCTGTAAAAGGCCAGATAATATTTAGTAAATATTTATGGCCATGGGATATTTATGGCCATGGGATATTTATGGCCATGTAACTATTCAATTCTGCCACTGTATCACGAATCATTAAAGCAGCCATAGATAAGACATAAAGGAGTGTGGCTGTGTTCCAATAAAACTTTATTTAAAACAGGAAGTGAGCTGTAATTTACCAATCCCTGTTAGTGCTCCTTGAAGAATTTAGATAATCAATATGAAAAATAATTGACTTGCTTTACTTCCAAAAACGCAAGTAAACATGAGAAACTATTCCGTGATACTTAGACACTGTTTCCTGACCATCCTTTAAAAAATTTAAGTCACTCCCACACTCCCAGTCCCCCTGCCCCATAGCATATCTTACCTTCTGACATTTTCTTTATGTCAATTATTTATTGTCTGCTTCCCTAAAACATAAGTTCCATGAGAGCTGGTGTCTTTGTGTTTTTTTGGGGGGTGTTTTTTTTTTTTTCAATTTACCAATGTAACCAAAACTCCTAGAGTAGTGGCAGCCATACACAGTAGATCCTTCATAAGTATTTGTTGAATGAGCTGAATAAAACACCAGCTCTGTCTTCAGAACCCAATTCATGGTTACTTGTGTCTATTCTCACCCACTTTTCCTCAGCAATCTCCTGATTCCTGCCTTTCTCCTTTATGCACTCACAGAATCTTGTGCTTGCCTTATAGTGGTTTGCAATTACTTACTTACATGTCTGTTTCTACTAGCAGTTTATAAGCAACTTGAGGAAAGGGACTGGGTCATATTAGTAATCTCCTTCTGCAGCATAAAGCTGGGTGCTCAAATGTCTTTGAATGTATAAGTGACAGAATGTGATCTTAATTTACACCACCATCCCATCCCCCACCCCCTGCCCTGCTCCCATCTGACCCACGGCTACAGTATCTCTATGCTATGAGCTATTTGGCCTCCATTCCAAAATTGCTATTCTGAGAACCTATAATTTACCAAGCTCCAGCTCTACCCAGGGCTGGATGCTAGGTCAATGTAAGAGCAAAAGGATTTAGGATTATGATTACCACTCACAGTTTGTGATACAGTGTAGTGACACAGACCATGAACTGCAGAAATTGTCTTACAATGCAGAAGGTTAAGTTCAGGGGACAGGGGCAGGAACTGGGCCTTAGTCACCTTTGTACCCACTCCTCAGTGTCTAACACAGCACTGGCACATTATTAACATTTTTCAAAGCTCATATCAAGTGCTAAGCTGTGAACTAAGCACCATACATGAATCATCTAATTTCACTTCACATCATCCTTATTTTAGAGATGAGAAAGCTGAGGCTCAGAGAAATTAAGTACCTTGACCAAGGGCCCACAGCAAGTAAGTGGCAGAACTGGGGCCTATGCCCATCACTTCAAAGCCAGTGCTTTTAACCATTATACCAGTACTGAAGGAGAAAAGGAGAGAAGACGGGAAGGAAGGAAATAAATAAAAACAGTACCGCTGAAGTTCACATGACACAGGTGTATCTCCCTGATGAGATCAGGGTTGAGCAGTTTCATGGAAGAGTAGGTATTTGATCTAAGACTTGCAGGATGGGTAAGACTGGGACGCGCAGAGATAGAAAGCCAATTACCTACTGAGACGAGAATGAAGCTGAAGTACAGAGGCACTGTCACATCACACTGCAGAGATTTTGGGGGAAAAGAGGTCTATTGGGCTTTGTCTTCCCGGGGGCTCAGCTGCACAGGGAGAAGCATAGGTGGAAGGGGCTGAGAAGTGGAGAAGGGGCCAGGTCTAAGAAGTAAGAGCCAAGAAGATGGGGCTAGTGATCACAGGTGATGACGGTGAAGGGGCTAGGTTAAAGGGAAGGAGCTAAGCCATAGTGCGGTATGGAGGGCCAAAGTTACAGGTCTTTGGGGCCAAGTCAAGGGCTGCGGGGAGGAAGGGGAGAGAGGAGTTGTGAAAGACCAAGGGCAAAGTGTTGACGAACAGGGTAATTGTACAGGGAAGCTAGATAACGGGTCAAAGATAGAGGAGGACCAAGGAAGCCAGAGGGTAGCAGGAGCTGGTCAGGGAAGAGGGAGCAAAGACTGCCTGAAGTGTCATAGGGCCAGGGCCCAAGAGGCTGGGTTGTGTGTTGTGGGGCGGGGAGAAGCCAATGGCGGAGGCCCAAGGGGACAAGGGCTGGTTTCAGAGATTGCCGGCGGGCTTGGGGCCGGAGGGGTGGGAGAGGAGGAAGGGCTGATTCTAAACGTATGGTCAGTGGCAAGAGTGCCGTATACTCAAACCCAACAGAAGGGCCGGGGAATAGGGTGGGGACAGCCACCTGGCTGCGTCGTCCGGGGACCAGGGCCGAGGGTCGGGGTGGAGGGACCACAAGGCCCCTTGGCTTCCCACTCGGTCCAGGGAGCAAAGCAGCAGCCTCCAACTTCTCGGTGAGAGTGAAGTGGCCGTGTACAGAGTTTCCCGCGAAGTCGTGTCCGCCTCCCCCCGCGACCTCGGGCCCAACCCGGACCCACCTCACTCCCGCTGCTCGGTCAGGGACAGCACCGCCTCCGTAGGCAAGGGAAGGCGCTGGGGCCGGAGCCGGAACCCAGGAAGGATCCTCCCTACTACTCCAGGATTGGTTTTTTAAGATAATCCTTTATTTCCATTGGCTACTATAACTGCCACAACGCAAGCGACCTAGCGGGACCGCCAATAAGCTTTGACCTCCGGCGTGGCATGCTGGGAGTTGTAGTCCTAAGGAAGCGCGTAGACTCGGAGAAAACTTGCGAAGTTTAGAACGCAGCTGAAGAGATTGGGTTCTGTCCTAAGGTGGGATTTCTTTGCGTGCTCGCGCGTTCAACCCCAAGTCTCAGGGCCACTCGTCTGGGAAGTTGTAGAATCTGTATAGCTAACCTACACAACCTCCAAGGGGGCACGTACTCAGAGTTCCTTCTTTACTTTGAGTTGGTAACCCTTGACCGTCCTGTAGACATCCAACGAAGCCAAGAGTATGGCACCGCACTCAAGGTTTAATAACTTAAAATCAAAGGAGGGTAGAGCTGGAAGGGAGTTTAAAGATAAAATAACCCGGCCGGGCGCGGTGGCTCAAGCCTGTAATCCCAGCACTTTGGGAGGCCGAGACGGGCGGATCACGAGGTCAGGAGATCGAGACCATCCTGGCTAACACGGTGAAACCCCGTCTCTACTTAAAAATACAAAAAACTAGCCGGGCGAGGTGGCGGGCGCCTGTAGTCCCAGCTACTCGGGAGGCTGAGGCAGGAGAATGGCGTGAACCCGGGAGGCGGAGCTTGCAGTGAGCTGAGATCCGGCCATTGCACTCCAGCCTGGGCGGCAGAGCGAGACTCCGTCTCAAAAAAAAAAAAAAAAAAAAAAAAGATAAAATAACCCATTCTCCTTATCGGAGAAGCGAAAAGTACCCGTCCAAGGAGCAACCTCCAGGTCTGCCAGCGTCCCTAAGTAGGGATTTTCCCGGGTTCTGCATGCATCCCTAATTAAGCCTGACACTTATTCATCAATCCAGACACAACAAGATCACCAAAGTATCCAGGACTATGTCATTTTTTTCAGGTTTTATTTTTTTAAATAATAAAAGGCTAATGGAATACGTAGACTAACTGCAGGCTTCTCATAGCTGCACAATGTTTCAGTGCACAGAACAAGGAGCATTGCCTTCAGAGCTAGATAAATCAAGTATAAAACCCCGCTCTACCACCTAGCCATTTGGAGTACCAACTTCCTCCCCCATAAAATCCCTGGCAGAATTACTGTAAGGATATTTTATATACATACATATATACTCATGCATGTGTATGTGTGTATACATATACACATACATATATATGTATATATGTTGTATATAGTTGTAAGGTTATATGTACGTATAATACATATATTGAGGTTATTTCTTGATGACATTAACATTCAAATCAGTAGACTGATATGTATATACATATATACATGTATAATACACATACGTATGTGTATATACATATACACATGTGTATATACATATGTATATACATATACACATGTGTATATACATATACACATATACACATTAATATATACATGTGTATATACATGCATACATGTGAATATGTATACATACATATGTGTATCTGTGCATACATATACACATGCATACATGTTACATATATACATATGCACCTATATAATATGTATATATCCACATACATATATACATGTGTATATGTATGTATGTAAGTATTCTGCCTCCACAAGCTGACAATGTGAGTTAGTTTTAAGACTGGGATATTCAGGAACGCATGTTTGGAACTGAATGTGGGTGAGTGAAATATGTGTACCTGATGAACACTATTTGTTTATAAATTGATAAAATAAAATACTAGAGAGCAGACTCGGGAATAAAACTATGGCTTTAGTGTGAATGGTGGCTAAACCTTGCCTTGGGGGACTCAAAGCTCTTTGAAAACCAATCTCTTACCTTCCCCACAACTCTTCATTCGCAATGAAAATAACAGCATACCAAAACACAAATACCAAACTTTTATTTTAAAACTGTAGAAAAGCAAACAATTCCACTGAGTCACTGTGATAGTTAATCTTATGTACCAACTTAACTGGGTCACAAGATGCCCAGTTATTTGGTCAAACATTATTCTGAGTGTTCCTGTGAGGGTGTTTCTCAATGACATTAACATTCAAATCAGTAGACTGAGTAATGCAGACTGTCCTCCCAAATGTGGGTGGGCCTCATGGAATCAGTTAAAGGCCTGAATAGAACAAAAGAGCTAACTCTGCCCTGACTAAGAGAATTCTTCCTGCCTAATAGCCTTTGGACAGGGCCATCAGCTTTTTTTCCCTGCCTTCAGACTTGAATTAAACATCAGCTCTTCCTTGGTGTCAAGCCTGCTGCCATCAGACTGGAACTAAACCATCAGCTCTCATGGGACTCCATCTTGCTGACTTACCTTGCAGATCTTGGGATTTAACCACCTCCATAATCATGTGAGCCAATTCCTTATAATAACCACTGCCCCCCTGCCCCAATATATATTGATTCTGTTTCTCTGGAAAACCTTGACTAATACAGGAACTAACAGAGAACTTCTGACAAACAGAAAGATACAGTTTCTGTTGGATAGAACTCTGTATTCATCTGCAAACTGATAACCAACATCTCCACAATTAGGCCACAGATCTCATTATGTGGTGTGACTTAAAAGTGACTAGGCTTCTGCAATACGCACCCAAAAATCAAGGTCATTATTCCATCCTCACACCTAGTCTACCAACTTCCTATTTGAAGTCAATACTCTCCAACCTAAGAGGCTGTTTGCTACACAGTCAAGTATTCCAGTACAATGGTCTTGTGGGGAAAAAGAAAGCTTCTACGTTGGTGGTTAAAACTGCCACTTTTTCTAGTTGGGCCTCTCTGAATCTCAGAAAGGGCTGGCACAACAGATTGATTCATAAGACAGTCACAACAGACTCAACAGACTGAGCCTCTGAAGGTCTGGGCCAAAGTCAGAGGGCAATACACAGCTGAGCTCTCTGCAGCTGTGCTTCCCAGTAACCTGATTGCTCCTGAGGCTTTTCAGGATTATAGCAACTGTGTTTAAAGTCCCTGTACCTAGTTAATCAACAGGCAGATTAGCTTTTGAAAGCATGTACATTAGCTCTGGATATCACCAAACTACGTTATAAACAGCATTAAGAGAGTAGAAAAGGATGTGTTTTACTCCTCCCCCAACTCATTCCTGAAGAAAGAGGGAAAGAGTGAGTGGTCTAAAACATGCTTGCTTTTAGAAAGCTGACTTTGGGGGCCAGAGGCCAGAAATGAGAGAGAGAAAGAGAGAAAAGCAGCCCTTGATGGGATAAGAAGTCAGGGACTGGGGGCCATAACTTCTTGACTAAAGCTTGAGGGCAGGATGAGGCAGAGAAAGTGTCTTCTAAATAACCCCTGGAGTAGAGAACTCTTTCCCCTGAACCTGTGCTATATCTTGGTAACACATATTCAACATCTCCACCTACACCTAAACTGATTGGTTTCCAGGAATCCTCCCTTCAGGTCACTGGAAACTTCAATTCCTTAGAAGAAAGGCAAGCTTCAGAACTGAGTTCTGGGAGAAAAGTGGTACAAATAGAAACCACAAAAGGGTCTGGATTGGGTTAAGGAGAAGAGACGTTCCAGAATCATGGGGTTGGACCAGGCAACTGAAGTCCAGGGTGCTGGGCTGGATGGTGATGGGAGCAGGTAATGTGGCATATCCCTAAAAAGAAGGAACCTTGAGCCCCTGAAGGGCTGGGCCAAGGTCAGAGGGCAAGGACAGGATTATATCCTTTGGCTCTGGGCCCTTCGGGGGTAGTAAGGAAGAGTTCACCTTCAGGGACACATCTCCATTAGCATGGCCTTTCCCTTCTGGCTTGGGGACAATTGATTCCTCTGATTTGTGTAGTTCTGAACAAATGACTAGAGGTGCCGTGTTTTTTCCTCCATCGTGAAGGCAAGGTTCAAAGAAAGGGCGAAGGGGGCCAGAGAAACTGTGGGTGAAAGTAAAGATGTGGGACTTGTCGGTCACATTATAGAAAGAGATGACTCCTGCTTCATAGTCCAGGAAAATCCCCACACACCGTGGAGGCTCTTTAAGGCGGAAGGAGGTCTGCGGCGATGTGAGAGCTTCATACTCATTCCCACGACTCTGTCGCAGAAGCCAGTGTCCGTTGGCAGGTGAGGCAGTAACCTTCCCCTTCCTGCTCACTGACTCACTACATACCCCAAGAATCCATTTGGTCTTGTCTCCCACATACACCTCCCAGTAGTGGCAGCCGGTTGTGAAGTACTCAGAGCCTAGGATGCTGACGACGAAATCAAATCTCTGGGGGTTGTCAGGTACAGGCTGCCTTCTGTCTCCAAGCCGTACACATCTTTGGTCATCAGAAAGGATGAGTTTGGGATGTGCTGTTTCTGGGTCCAGGGTCACTGCCACTGCAAAGAGACATAGACAGGTGAGGCTTGGAAGCCTAGGTCTTAAGGGATGTGGGGATAGCTTTGGAGGGAAAAAAAATATTTAGGTCTGCCATCACTGTCATTAGCCCATTTTAGTTCACGGATTCCCGCCCCCACCATGTGTACTGGAATCAAATAATTTTCTCTTTCAAAGAACAGGTCTCCTGGTCGATTACTAGGTAATAGAAGAAAAAGTTCTTCTTCATCTGTCTGTGAAGCCGCCTTAATCCTTAGGAAATAACTACCTGCTGTGAGTTAAGTGTGTCCCTCAGAAGTTCATGTGTTGGAACCTTAATCCCTCATTGCTGCAGTGTTCAGAGGTAGGGCTTAGTGGGAGGTGTTTGGGTCCCTCACAAAGGGATTAATACAGTTTTCACAAGGCTGGGTTTATTTCTCTGGAGAGTGGGTTGTGATAAAGCAGATCAGGCACTTTGTCTCCTCTCTGCTTTTGCAGGCACTCACTGCCCTTCTGTTTTTCCAGAAGCAGCTATCACCATACTATGAAGTAGCACAAGGCCTTCACCAGATGCAGTCACCCAATCTTGGACCATCCAGCCCCGAGAACCATAGGCTAAATAAACCTCTTTCCTAGGTAAATTACCCAGTCTCAAGTATTCTGTTACAGCAACAGAAAATAGAGTAAGACACTACCTTTGTCTTTGATGTTCCAAAAGAATCAAATGTGTGATGATAAATATAGGGTTTGATGTTAGGTCCTATAGCCACATAGCATATTTGAATCCCAGCTCTGCCACATGCTAGTTATGTGACCTTGGGCTTGTTATTCATCTCTGAACCTTAGTTTCCTCATCTGTAAAATGGAAATAGTAACAGAACCTGTGTTGTAGAGCTATTGCGCAGACTTGATGAACTAATGAGATAGTGCCTCATTCCTACAGTGAGTACATGATGTTCATTTTGTCACTTAAAATTATTACTTATAATTATCTGCTTTATTTTTATTTTATTTTATTTTATTTTAGGCAGGGTCTCACTATGTTGCCCAGGATGGAATGCAGTAGGTATTCATGGGCATGCAGTCATAACACACTACAGCATTGAATTCCTGGCCTCAGGTGAACCTCCCACTGCAGCCTCCCAAATAGGTAGGACTAAATTATTATTTTTAAATGTTAATATAGAGAGAAGGATTCTTCCTTAAAATTGTGGATTATGAGTGTCACAGTGAGTCTCCTTCCTTCCCGAAATACAGCAAACAGGCTCTTTTTGGAGAGTTAAGTCCATACGCAGTTGAGGTGGTGGCAATAAGCCAGACTGTAAATGTGAGACAGAAGGGTTTGTATGTTCCCAGAATGCCAGCCAAGGTGACCTGGAGTTCTTTCCAGTGGCCAACTCATAATTCGTTGTACTGTGCCTGAAGGAAGATGGTGTGAACAAGAGAAGGATAAAAGCCTAGAAAATTGATAAAGATCCCAAAGCAGTGAAAAAAAAACAGATCCCATTTGAACAGCAGCAAAAAATGCAACCTATTTAGGAATAAATTGAAAGAGAGGTGCAAATCTTTTCATAATGTATATTGTTGGGGCATCTGCTCAACCCATTCCCTTCTTCTCTGAGAATCTTAATCACCACCCCTAAGCAAATTGGTCTGCAGAGAAAGAAGAAAAAGCATATGTGTAGAAAGTGGTGGAAGCAGTGGCTATTTATCTGGTTGTGGGACAGGAAGGACTTCCCAAACCTGAAAGCATGTACACAGGAAAAGATGAATGCATTTGACTACGTAAAAATAAAACACTCATGCATCAGAAAAATACTATAAGGAAATGCAAATGAAAAATAATTGGTGACAAATATGACAGAGAGCTAACATACTTTATCTAGAAAGAGTCCTCACAAATAAAAAAAATAGCCCAAATAGAACAGGAACAGAAAGTCACACAAAGAAGAAATACAAATAATCGATAAACATAGGAAAAATCTCAAAAATCACAGAAAACCCTTAAGAAGACCAAACCTAATATTTATCAGCGCTCTAAAAGAGGGGATACTTTCTAAATCTAAGTACGACCTAAAATCGATCACAAAGATTTTTTTAATTTGATAGGCAGATATACAGATTTGATTTTAAAAATGTTAAATTACATGCATTCCAGAGGAATGAAACAAAATCTAAGGTTACAAAGCCATAGGGAGGATGTGCTCTGAAATGTGGATCTATTTGATTGGTATAACTTACCAAAATGCAACCGGGCTCTTCTCCAGCCTGAAAAATGAGAAAAGGGGATCATTAAAACACTGGAGACATTAAGAACTCCTATAGGGTGGTGGTCAAACGTGGAGGAAGTGCATCTCACCTGAGTTTGCTGCAGCTCTTTTCAGCTCTATGAAAGAAGAAACAAGGGGAATGAGCTATCACTGGAAATATTAGGGCAACAAGAGATAAGTTGGTACGGAAGTTATAAGAACATGGGAAACTTACTCAGTTCACTCCGGAGTTTCTCTAAAGAATGAAAACAATTTGGCAAATCAGAAGGAGGGCCTCTATATAGAGGCCCTCCCATAATGCTACAGTCCCATCCCCACCACGGGCAGATAGATACTCAATAGCCATACCCTGGAACTTCCCCAGAAGATTTGCAAGAGCAATAGATCCCAGCTGTGGACCACGGGAGTATCCCCAGAGATACTGCAGAGGATCAGCAAATTCCTATGTGAGCCAAACCTTATCTGCAGGCTAAATAAGTAACACATCTCACACCTACAGGTAATGACAACATAAATTTATGTAGATGTTGTAGGAAATATTACTTCATTTAAGACTATCACTGAGTATTGGACTTTGTGAGCATGTATATTTTCTCAATATAATAATGCATAGATATGTCACATGTCTACAGATTTATTTTTATTTTTATTTTTATTTTTATTTTGAGACAGAGTTTCGCTCTCGTTGCTCAGACTGGAATGCAATGGTGCAATCTCGGCTCACTGCAACCTCTGCCTCCTGGGTTCAAGTGATTCTCCTGCCCCAGCCTCCCAAGTAGCTGGGATTACAGGCGTGCACCACCACATTCAGCCAATTTTGTATTTTTAATAGAGACAGGGTTTCACCATGTTGTCAAGCTGGTCTCTAACTCCTGACCTCAAGTGATCCACCTGCCTTGGCCTCCCAAAGTGTTGGGATTACAGGCGTGAGCCACTGCACCTGGCCAGATTTTTTTTTAATGCTAAAAAGAGGTCCTCACACATGAAATGATGGAGAAGTACTGCTCCACCATATTCAGTTTAATGAGGATCCCGTCCTCTTGGACCCCATCTAAGGAAATTTCATGCCTGGGTGATAAAAGGGACTTCCAGATGGCTTCACCTATGGGAGGTGCATCTATCTCTTCTTGGTGAAACATTTTTCAATTTAAAGACTAAATAACAGTTGTGTAGGAAAGAGGAGCAGAGAACACTTGAGAAAAGAGACCTTGGAGAGCCAAGAAAGCCCCAGTCCCCATGGCTTGAATTACCCTTACCCCCTCCCTTCTGCCCCAGGAAGTGAAACTGAGATGCTCATCCTAAAGCAAAGGTGTCAGCAGAAGGAGCTTGTGCCATAGATGAGGAGCAGAACTTACTGAGAGCTTTATGGAGTTTTCCTAAAAACCAGAAAGAGAGAGAGGAGTGAGTGATCAGATCCTGCCTCTTTTTCCTCGGGCTGTGGAAGCCTCATCACTCCACCCCAGAAGATTAAAATGATGGTGACGCTTCTATGTCCCTAGTCCCAGCTCCGTGTCCCAGAGTTCAGACCCAGAAATCTGATGGTGCTGGTGACACTCCCCCAGTGACCCAGCCTGCCCGGGACTTTGGTTCCTCCTTCCCCTTCCCCTCCTTTTCATCTGTCTGGTTTCATTTCTGCTGTCTGCATGAGTGTTTCTATAGGTTTGTAACTGGTACATGAGTGTATGCACTGCTGTCCTTTTATAGCCCACCGTTTCTGGTATCTAAATGTAAAACTGGCCAAAGGCCTAGCATGAACTTGTTAATATGGCTTTATTATTCTCTACAGTAACTCCCCTGTGGTTATAAATTTCACAAATTGGAGGTCCCAGAGGATTTGGGGATATATGTGTATGAGACATATGTTTCCGGGGAGTACTTGTGGCTTCTCTGGAGGGCCACATGGCCCACATTTCCCCCTACCCTGCCGGACAATTGAAGTTATACATCCTGAGTCCACCACCAGTTCCCGTGCTAAGGGCCCGGCATGTATTAGGCATTAGGCATTAGGCATTGGAGAAATGCAGCCGAATATGACACGGCTCCTAAGTAGCTTATGGTTTATTGTCACTATGTCCACTACTAACAGCTTCCACTTACTGTCTTCTGTGCGTATACTGAAGTAGGCACTCAATCCTCAACAATGTGAGGTGCCTAGAATTATTATTGCCATTTTATAGGGGGGTGGTCTGAGGCTCAAAGGGACACAAAATTTGCCCAAGGTCTTTCAACTAGTAAGTGACCAAGGAGGTGGGATTCAATCTAAGTCTGTCTGACTTCTGAGTCGGAGGCCCTCGCCCTCACCCCACATTGTTCCCTCCCTACTTGAGCAGAACAGCCAGTGTCTGCCAGATACATGCCACACTTGTACCGGGTTGGAGGAGATGTAAGGAGGGAAGAGAGGAGATGCTGAAATAATTGAATCTGGAGTCATCTGAGCCAGTGACTTGTCTTCCCAGATAGACTTCAACAAGGTGTCCAACTTTGACCCTCAGTGGCCCACAGTAAATGTCCAATTAATGAAGACAAAATGGCAATAAGGAAAAGGAGTTCCAGGCACTGTGACAGATTTCTTTTCTTTTCTTTTTTTTTTTTTTAAGGTTGCCTGTTTTAACACTGAAAACAATCAAGTAAGAGGAAGTTATCTGCATTTTGATGATGAGGAAACCAAAACCCAGAGCAGTAAAGTGACTTATTCAAGGCCAGTAAGTGGCAAACCAATGATCTGAGGTGTCACTGACCCCAGAGCCTGCAACCCTTCCTCTGTATCATACCACCTCTCTCTGTGCAAAGGTTGTGTGGATTCTTGAAATTCCCATACATCCCATATGACCACATTAATATACTTTTCAATAATAAGTAGACTTCTTTTTAAAATGATTGGCGGAAAGGCTAATGAAGGGAGTTTATGGTAATTTAGGCCTATGAATTTTGACTCGGACACCTTCTCACCCACTGCCACCAGCTCCACAGCCCCTTGAGATTGCAAACTAAATTCCAGTAATATCAATGGAGGGTATATGTGTGCATGTGTGTATAGTATTATAGTAATAGAGTTATAATAATGACTGTCAACATTTACATAGAAAATAAAGAATGTGTTTTTTGTTCCCTACCCCTTACTCTTTATATATCGTTACCTTTTTCTTTAGCATGCTCTGAAAGAAGATTGTCTAGAGGAAGAAAGGAAAAGATAATGAGATTTTTTGCCACTGCCTTGAGGGTCCCTGGTTCCTGTTGCATTTACCTGCCCTTGGACGTGTCCACCTCTATCTTCACCTCCACCTCCCTGATCTGGTCTCTAATCAACTCTCATCTGCACAACAGAAATGGCAGCCCAAATTGTCTCCCACATCCTGTCTTACTCCCACTGGTCTCTACTAAACACTGCAGCCAGGGAGAATTGTTCAGTTTTTTGTTTTTTTTTTGAGATGGAGTCTCACTCTGTCGCCCAGGCTGGAGTGCAGTGGCACCATCTCGGCTCACTGCAAGCTCTGCCTCCCAGGTTCACCATTCTCCTGCCTCAGCCTCCCAAGTAGCTGGGACTACAGGTGTCCGCCACCATGCCCGGCTAATTTTTTTGTATTTTTAGTAGAGACAAGGTTTCACCATGTTAGCCAGGATGGTCTCAATCTCCTGACCTCGTGATCTGCCCGTCTCGGCCTCCCAAAGTGCTGGGATTACAGGCGTGAGCCACTGTGCCCAGCCAGTTAAAAAAAAAACCCAGAGTCTTCCTCTGCGGCCCAGGCTGGAATGCAGTGGCACGATCTCAACTCACTGCAACCTCCGTCTCTGGGGTTCAAGCAATTCTCCTGTCTCAGTCTCCTGAGTAGCTGGGATTACAGGCATGTACCACCTTGCTCCACTAATTTTTGTATTTTTAATAGAGACAGGTTTCGCCGTGTTAGTCAGGCCGGGCCTGAACTCCTGACCACAGTCGATCCACGCTCTTCAGCCTCCCAAAGTGCTGAGATTACAGACATGAGCCACCGCACCCAGCCAAGTTTTTCAAAGCACAATTCCATCTGGATATCCCCATTCGTTGCTTTACCACTGCTCTTCTGAGAATGACTAAAATCCTGAATGTGGCCCACCAGGCCTCAGGAGGCCCAGCCCCGCCTAGCTCCCCAGCCTCACCCCTGCCACTTTCCCCTCCCTCCTACACCTCCTCAGCTCCCCAGTGAGTGCTGCTTTCCCCGACCATGCTTCTCTCTGAAGCTGTTCTTTCTGCGGTGGATGGTTTTCCACTCCCTCTTCACTCATGACTTCTAGTCATTCAGGACAAACTTCACACCCTCAACCCTCAAGCTTGGTTAGCTCGTTCTGGTCATAGCCTTCACAGAACCAGGAGCTTTCTTGTGTAGCATTTGTACACATTATTTGTGTAACTATTTAATTCATCTCATCTCCCTGACTACACTGAAAGCTCCAGGAGGGCAAAAACTCTGTCTGCTTTTACTCACTATTTTATCCCCAGAATCTAGTATTGTCCAGGGCATTTAGCAGATAATTATCAAGTATTTGTTGAACAAATAAAAGCTTCCCTCATGTTCAACCTACTCAACTCCCACAGAATAAGATCAAGCAATGAGCTCACAGGCAAAATTCATTAAACATACAGGAAGGCAAGCTATTACAAGTAAGAGGCAGTAAACACTCAAGCCTGTAATCCCAGCACTTTGGGAGGCTGAGACGGGCGGATCACAAGGTCAGGAGATCGAGACCATCCTGGCTAACACGGTGAAACCCCGTCTCTACTAAAAAATACAAAAAGCTAGCCGGGCGAGGTGGCGGGCGCCTGTAGTCCCAGCTACTCCGGAGGCTGAGGCAGGAGAATGGCGTGAACCCGGGAGGCGGAGCTTGCAGTGAGCTGAGATCCGGCCACTGCACTCCAGCCCGGGTGACAGAGCGAGACTCCGTCTCAAAAAAAAAAAAAAAAAAAAAAAAAAGAGGCAGTAAACACTGGAAGCAATGGATTTAGACATTGCCACCATCACCAAGGATAGCAGATAATGGAATTTTCAGGAACAGAATCCAGGTTAGTGAGTATGGGGGTACAGAAATTAACAACAAAATAAACATTTCCCCTGCCCCCAGCCAAGAACACTTACCCACCTCCGTCACATGTTCATAGAGAAGTTTCTCTAAAAGGGAGAGAGAAATGTCAGCTCAGCTTAGGAAGGCCTTTTTCTAACAGGCACAAGTGTCCCAAGATGCACCAAGCTGCCTGAGTAGGACTGACTCCTTGTCACTACAGGTAAGCCGGCATTTGAAAGGATTACAGAGTCTTCAAACCATCAGATAAGGGGAGGAGTGTTGGATTATGTGACTGTGACTTTCAAAGTCCCTTGCAGCCCTGAGAGCCTGTGAAATGTGACCATTTTTTATGAGAGTCTTATCCAATGGATATAATTGGATTTCTTTATTAAAAGGCTGTAATTAATTTCTTAATCAGAAGGCTGGCCTAGTCGGTTATTTTCTAATTTTTCAAAGGATGAGAATTTACAGCTCTGCCCAGGGGCCTTTCTGCAGTTTATTGAACTCCCTTTGCAATGTGTGTCCCCAGGGCACGGCTCTACCAGCTTTCTCCCAGCCAGCTTGCAGGGTCCCCAACCTATGGACAAGTGTCATGTCTACATCTACTTCCGTCTGGCCCTTTCCCAGAGCAGTCACAGTCCCACTTCCCACCAGCCTGAGCTCCCTTACCACTTAATTACCTTTTGATCTTCTTTGCTTCCAGATAAGGCAAAGGCATGCAATGATGAGAAGCACCAGGACAGGCAGGATCACAGCCAGAGCCACTGCTGAGGGGGAGAGACTCCCCACAGATGGGGCTGAAACAGAAACCACCAACGACTGACATCAGGGAGATGTCCAAGAGTTTCTGGCACGTCTCAGATGGCAGGCGGCTCCGGCACATCCCAACTGTCTCCATCACCTCTAGGGAGAGACCTCCAGCCAAGAGGCTCTTTGCTTCTCGTGATAACTCAAGCCCTGGATGGCATTAAAGATAACTGAGGCTGGGAATGGTGGCTCACACTTGTAATACCAGCACTTTGGGAGGCAGAGGCAGGAGGATCATCTGAGATCAGGAGTTCAAGACTAGCTGGCCAATGTGGGGAAACTCCGTGTCTACTAAAAATACAAAAATTAGCCAGGTGTGGGGGCCAGGTGTGGTGGCTCATGCCTGTAATCCCAGCACTTTGGGAGGCCAAGGCGGGCAGATCACAAGGTCATGAGATCCTGGCTAACACAGTGAAACCCCGTCTCTACTAAAAATACAAAAAATTAGCCAGGCATGGTGGCGGGCGCCTGTAGTCCCAGCTACTTGGGAGGCTGAGGCAGGAGAATGGTGTGAATCCGGGAGGCGGAGCTTGCAGTGAGCCGAGATGGCGCCACTGTACTCCAGCCTGGGCGACAGAGCAAGACTCTGTCTCAAAAAGAGAAAAAATTAGCCAGGTGTGGTGGCGGGCGCCTGTAGTCCCAGCTACTTGGGAGGCTGAGGCAGGAGAATGGTGTGAATCCAGGAGGCGGAGCTTGCAGTGAGCCGAGATGGCACCACTGTACTCCAGCCTGGGCGACAGAGCAAGACTCTGTCTCAAAAAAAGAAAAAATTAGCCAGGTGTGGTGGCGGGCGCCTGTAATCCCAGCTACTCAGGAGGCTGAGGCAGGAGAATCCCTTGAACCCGGGAGGCAGAGGTTGCAGTGAGCCAAGGTCACGCCATTGCACTCCAGCCTGGGTGACAAGAGTGAATTTCCGTCTCAAGAAAAAAAAAAGATAACTGAGATGTTCCTCTCTCGGGAATGGTTTCGATGGTCCTGCCTCAAGATGATGACTTAAACAAACTTCTTGACCACAATCTCGTCCTGCCCTATAATTCCATGGAAAAAGAAGCCAGGGACTTCAGAAGACTGAAGGCATTCTCCTCACTACGCACCTGCAGTCTTCCCAGGAGCACCTGCCTGTTTACGCCTGTCAATACCCACTCTGCGCTAGAAGAGCAGGCGGCAACCTCTTTGTTTGCCCTGAGCACTGTGACAGGGGCAAAGCAATTTCTACCATGCTACAGCAGTAGGCCTGAAGCCTAGGCAGGAGAGAAAGGGGAAAAGAAAGAAGAAATAGAGAAGAAATGAGCAGAAGCGGGCTATGGGTAGAAGTGGTTAAGAGCCTAAGCCGAGGGTGTGTCCTTGCTCAATGCTGTGTGACCTGAAGCAGGAGACTGAGCCCCTCCAAGCCCAGTGTCCCTCATCTGTAAAAGGTGTGCATGACAGGACTCCTTATCTCTGAAGTTTGGAGAGATTTAAAGAGATCAGTCATATAAAGCACTCAGCCTCCTAAGTAGCTGGGATTACACACACATGCCACCATGCCCTATTTTTTTGGTAGAGACAGGGTTTTGCCATGTTGGCCAGGCTGGTCTCCAGTTTGTTTCAAGGATCATTGAAAGGTTCAGGCCAGGTGTGGTGAGTCACACCTGTAATCCTAGCACTTTGGGAGGCTGAAGCAGGAGGATCACTACAGCTCAGGAGTTTGAGACCAGCCTGGGCAACATAGTGAGACCTCATCTTTATTATAAATAAAAAAGAAAAAATAAATAAAAGGTTTGAACCCTTTGATCCATTAATTCTACTTCCAGAAGCACATTCTAAAAAAAAAAAATCAAAATCACTTTCCAAAATATGCTCAAAGATGTTCATTGCACTCTTAATTATAATATGAGGAAAATTTGGAAAGCATCCAGATGCCCCAAAACAGGGCTTTGATTAATTTTATTATTCTATAGCCACATGGTAAAATACTATGCAGCCCTTAAAATCATATTACTTAGGGACATGGGCAAAAAAACACAAATGCTCATGACATCGTAAGTGGAAAAAAATCCTGGGCACAAGAATACACATGCATAAACATATACATGCTCAGAGATACATATACACAATAAAGTCTTGCAAGAAAGATACAAAAATGTTAGCAGCCGTCCTCTCTAATTTAAGCTATTAATAGGCCATTTTTCAGTTTCCTTTAAATATTTTGGATTTTTTTCAAATTTTCTACAATATACATGCTTTATTCCTAGAATATAAAAAACTGAAAATTCCTCAAAAAGTTCCTACTAGGGTAGGAGTTTCCTCTGGAACCACCAGCACCTTCAAACCTGTTTCTGCCCCAGCTTTTACTTGCTATGACCGCGGCTGTGGTCTTCTCTTGGCCAAAGGCCATTTTGCGGATGGTTCAGGACACATTCCCCGGTGTGCTGTCCCTGACTCTGCTAGACACCGCTGTTTGGAAGAGCCCAGGTTTTCCAGAGAGTGGGCCTCTGACAGGGATGGAAGTACCCTGCCTTGAGGTTCTCTCCACTTGGCCCAGGGCTCTGGGAACCATCCCACCTATCTACACATCAGCAGGGCCTCCGCCAGGGTGTGGTCCCAGCCAGAGCCCTCTTCCCCCATAACCTCCTGTGATGAACAGGGGCAGCTGTTAATGAAACTTGAATGTCTGTCCTCTCTCCACCCTCTCCCCACACTCCTCCCAGTAGGATAAGCCAGTCTCTAGCTTTATTCTCAGACATTTAAAAATTCACCCATAGCAATAACTGTATCACATGATTCAGATGCCTTTGGGCATCTCAGTCCCCTTTTAAAAATTACTTTTCAGTCGGGCATGGTGGCTCATGCCTGTAATCCCAGCATTTTGAGAGGTCGAGGCGGGTGGATCACCTGAGGTTGGGAGTTTGAGACCAGCCTCACCAACATGGAGAAACCCCGTCTCCACTAAAAATACAAAAATTAGCCAGTCGTGGTGGCGCATGCCTGTAATCCCAGCTACTCAGGAGGCTGAGGCAGGAGAATCACTTGAACCTGGGAGGTGGAGGTTGTGGTGAGTCGAGATTGCACTCCAGCCTGGGCAACGAGAGCGAAACTCCGTCTCCAAAAAAAAAAAAGAAAGAAAAAAGAAAAATTAGCCGGCCGTGGTGGCAGGCACCGGTAATCCCAGCTAACTCAGAAGGCTAAGGCAGGAGAATCACTTGAACCCAGGAAGCGAAGTTGCAGTGAGCCAAGATTGTGCCAATGCACTCCACCCTGGGCAAAAAGAGCGAAACTCCATCTCAAAAAAAAAAAAATTACTTTTCACCCCAAAGGACTCCAACTTTGGAAAGTCTGTCTACCAACTACTGAGTGTTTTAAAGTAATTGATTCATCCCCACTTCATAGTGTGCAACTTCAAATTAGGACCAAAAGATAATCAGCATGTGACCATATGAAGCCAGTGTCATTCAAGCAAATGCAAAGACATGTTTTGGGTTGGGTTGAGTTGGGTTTGGGTTGGTAGACTGATTTTTTAAAATATTGGTAGACTGATTTTTGGTGGACTGATTTTCAGTAGGCTATTTTTTAAAAAAATATTGAAGCTAGTTTGAGAACACTCTCAACTGGGTGCAGTGGCTTATACCTGTAATGTCAACACTTTGGGAGGCCAAGCGGGGAGGATTGCTGGATTGGAAAGCAGTCTAGGAAACATAGGGAGACCCTGTCTCTACTAAAAGTAAAAAAAAAATTAGCCAGGCATAGTAGTATACCTGTAGTCCCAGCTACTTGGGAGGCTGAGATGGCAGGATTACTTGAGCCCAGGTGGTCGAGGCTACAGTGACCTATGATTGCACCACTGCACTCCAGCCTGGGCAACAGAGCAAGGCCCTGTCTCAAAACAAACAAACAGAAAAAAAAAAGAGACAGAGAGAGACAAACACTGTCTTTCCCTTCCTAACCCTTTACGTTCTCAGGAACCCCAGGAGAGGACCCATTAAGTAAATCCTTGTCACAGCAGGGGATCTGTCCCTTGAAGACATTTCCTTACAGCCATGTAATGAGTTCCTTGATAGTGGAGCATACAAAGATGACCCAGGGAGGAAAAGCTATTATCTGATCCTCCAAGCCCTATTTAACCAGGACCTGCATTGTACAGTGTTTTCCAAAGTCTGAGTTCCTTCCTTATCAGAAATGCCTGGGCCAGCTTCACCGCTTCAGCTGAGATCAATGGACATGGCTGGGTAAGGCTGAGCCGTCCTGGCAAGTAAAAACTACATTGCAAATGGAAAAAAAGTCTAGACATGGAGAGACAAAGTAGGTCCTGACTGGGCTTGTCCAACTGCCACAAATGACCCTAGGCACCTCAAACCCATTCTAACCTGCAACCTGCAGGATCACGGTGTCCTCTTTACTCAGATTTCCAACCTGGATCATACATCGGTAAGACCCTTGGTCCTCAAGGCGCACGTCAAGGATCTGCAGAGTGACACTTCCCTCTTGGGCATCTCTCACCAGCACCGTCCTCCCCTTATATTCCGGCATCACATCTTCATCCTGGTCCTTCCCATCCCGGAACATGTGAACAACCTGGGAGCGCTGCGGGAATGGGGACCGCAGCCACCTCACCTCCTTGGGCACCGTCCCAGGCCAGAGGGAGAGAGGACAGAGCAGCTCGGCTGTGCCCCCTAGTAAGGCCACGTGGAACTTGCTGGCATCCCCTGCGCGGCCTGGACAAAGAAAGAGACAAGGCCAACTGGGAGGGAGGGCAGGAGAAAGCTTGGGAAAGGATGAGGAAGCGGGTATCCCGGGGACTGACAGAGCCCAGGAAGGACTCTGGAAAGGATTGCCAGGGCCGGGGGAACAGAACCCCAAAAGACGTAATGTTTCCAACCAAGCTTCTTTATTCTGGGGATGCCAACGTCACATGTACCAGGCAGGGAAAGAGGATCAGAAACTCCTACCTGACACATGCACAGACAGCCGGAGGAAGAGGAGAGGAATGAGGCAGCCAGAGAGCCAGGAGCCGGCAGAACTCGCCATCTCCATCCGAACTAGGACAGACAGAGGGAGACAGCACAGGCGGGCTGATGGGCTTGGCGTGACAGAGGGTATAACCCAGGAGCCGAGGCCGAGACGGTATTGCTGGTGCTCTGGGATCACAAAGGCAGGGGCTCCAGTCCCAGCACTGCTACTTACCTTCTTGTGATATTGTGACCGAACTTCTCTGAGACTGTGTTTCTTCATCTCCAAAATGGGTATAAGAACTGTGCCTCCTTGTGGGATTATGGTGAGGGTTGAAAGAGGTGAATGCTCACACGGAGGCTGGCGTGTTAAGTCTCTAAATGCCGTGAGTGAGGATGACGGTGCAGATGAGATGCATGAGGATCCAGAACTTATACCCAGAACTAACCAAAGAAACACCAGTAATGGCCTCTTTTTACAGTTAGTGTCCAAGGCCAGGCTTGGGAAGTGCCTGTTTCAAGCCAATCTTTGCCCAAGATGCAGCCTGGAGGTTTCCCTGGACAGCCTTTTCAAGTTTGACTCTTGACAAATAACAGATCAAGGCAGTGAGGCCCCTCCATGTCATCCTGAAGGCATTAATCGTACAAATTCAGGGTCTGGCACTAGAAAGACCTGGGTTCAAATCTTAGCTCTGCCTATTACTAGCTCTGTGTCCCTAGGAAGGTTGCATAACATCTCTGGGCCTCGGGTTCTTAATCTATAAAGGGGAACTGTCCTCACAGATGAGTGTGAGGGTTCAAAGAGATACTGCCTGCCAAGCACTGGCCACAAATGCCTGGCAGAACAAGTGCTCATAAGTGTGTAGTTGTTGTTATTACTACTAACTAAGTGAGGAAAATTATCCCTAGCAGGTTCAGATGACTGCGTGCATGAATCACAGGGAGACCCTAAAGGATTTCCTCCTGTAAAGCTCTTTCCCCACCTATTTGCTACTGCCTGAAATTGCTTTAGCAGGAAACAGAATCTCTCATGCCACAAGTGAGGATAAAGTTTAAAATGTAAATGCTCTAGGAAAAGGCAACTCATCTCTTAAATTCTCTCCAAGGTTCAAATCCTTTCCAAAGAGGAGGCTTTTGTATAAGTCAGCAGGCCCAGTCCCTGAAGGTCATGGAAAAGGTCATGGCACACAGAGGACGTGTCAAAGGGAGATTGGGAAACTGAAGATGAAGCTAGTATTGAACACATTCTCATTTTGAAAACCCAATTCTGTTTTCTCACGGCAAAAAGCACACTGGTTTAGGGTTGTTCTTGTCTTTCTTTAAATCATATTTTATACAACATACCCCTCTAATCAAATGACAACATAGTACTAGGCCATAGTGAGGTTAGGATCACATTAGGACACATTTTTTTGTGACTGTCCCACCCACTTTCCTATTGGTTACTAGCCACTCAAAAACTGGACAAGAGAAGTGGAGTAAATGAGAACAGCTCTCTATTTTATCAAGTATGGTTGAAGGTGGAAGTAGGGCCCAGGATTCCCTGGAGTTATTCCCAAAACCCCTCAACTTTCTAGTGACTCTGAAGCACACCCTGCCTGGGTAGACATGCCCGGAGTGACACAGAGCTCCAAGCTAACCCAAGGCTGCCTGAAATCGAATAGGAGGAGACCTCTATGGACCCATATTCTAAGATTCAGACAATCTATGAAGTGGTTAAGAGGGTAAGCTCTAGGCTGGGCATGGTAGCTCATGCCTATAACCCTGCACTTTTGGGAGGCCAAGGCAGGAGGATCACTTGAGCTCAGGAGTTACAGGCTAGCCTGGGCAACATAGTGAGACTCCATCTCTACAAAAAATGGAAGAAAATTAGCTTGGCATGGTGGCACGCACTTGTAGTCCTAGCTACTCAGGAGGTTGAAGTGGGAGAATTACTTGAGCCTGGGAGGTTGAGGCTGCAGTAAGCTGTGATTGTATCACTGCACTCCAACCTGGGTGACAGAGCAAGACCTTGTCTCAAAAAAAATAAATAAATAAATAAAAAGAATGAGCTCTAGAGTCAGCCTGGGTTCAATTCCTGGCTCCGCCATTTCCTAGCTGGTGGCCTTAGACAGGTTAATTTACTTCTCCAAACCTCCTCTTGCTCGCACATGAAATGGAGTTAATAATAGTACCTACCTCATAGATAGGGTTATAGTAGGGATCAAAGAAAACACATGTAAAATGATTTGCACCAGATGCTGGAAATAAAAACCAAATGAAGTCCTTCTGTTAGATTGTCACTCTATGTAAGACGTGCTACCAGGTCCTTTATTTCATATTTTCTTACACAGATGTAAGAACCATCTGGTCACCATACTGACCTCTAGGATTTATTCTTCTAATCTAGTTTGCCAGGATGGCCCCTTCCTCCATCTCTTCTAACACGTAATATATCAATATTATGGTAGTCAACATAGTATTAATGGCTGTGAATTAACACTAAATCATAAATATGTTTCCAAATTATGATATTGCTCTAAATCAATAACAGTTCTTATTTATTGCATTTGTTGGTTCTCTCTATATATTGTCTTCAGTACTGACAACGTCTCAGAAAAGTAGGTATTATTCTGTTTTACACTTAGAACAGGAAAGGCAATCATACACACTTCAGGGTACCGTGCAAGTGAATTGCCAGGATCCTTTCTGGGAGCAGATCGAATGTAAAACATTAACAGATGCATGAATAACATTCATTCATAATGAATAAACAGATGAATGAATGCATGCCTGCATAGCCCTGTATCATGAGTCACAAAATGAGCAAATGACCACCTCACTTTACAGAGTGATTATCATGGAACCCCTTTACAAAGACATTTTCCCCAACAAATATAAAATACGATTTCACTTCCTAAAGTTCAATGTATATGCCACAGTTTGGGGCTTTTTCTGTCTTACTTATTGTAGGAAAATCTGGAAATGATCCAAAACAAAGACAAAAATTTCAAATCATCTGTAATTCCTCCACCCAAAGATAATGTTTCTACAAATATTATTTCTATGCATGTACATAACATTTTGTAAAAAAAAAAAAAAAAACCATGACTGGGCACAATGGCTTACGCCTATAATCCCAGCACTTTGAGAGGCAGCGGCGGGAAGATTGCTCGAGCCCAGGAGTTTGAGACCAGCCTGGGCAACATGGCAAACCCCTATTGCTACAAACAATACAAAAAGAAATCAGCTGGCTATGGTGTGTGTGCCTGTGGTCCCAGCTACTTGGGAGGCTGAGGTAGGAGGATCACTTGAGCGCAGGAGGTTGAGGCTGCAGTAAGCCATGATCGTACCCCTGCACTCCAGTCTGGATGAGAGAGCAAGACCCTGTCTTAAATAAATAAATAAATACTTATACACTGTTTTGATACCTGATATTTTCACCAATTTCACATAATGCAACATTATGTGCATTTCCCAAAGCAATCAAATCTTCTTTCCATGACTTTAGGATTCCATCATGGACACAGAATTTTAGAAATTAGGATATAAGATGTAAAAGCTTTAAAATAATTCTATGTTGTGTATATTTAGGTTGTTTTCCAATACATGGCTGTTATAAACATTGCTATAAGTGGCAGTGGATTGAGGGCTAGAATCAGAGGGCTTAGTCCTAGTCTTGGCTTGGTCCCTTACTGCTCTGTGACTTTGTAACTTTTTTTTTTTTTTTGAGATGGAGTTTCGCTCTGCCGCCAGGCTGAAGTGCAGTGGCACGATCTCAGATCACTGCAACCTCCGCCTCCCAGGTTCAAGCAATTCTCCTGCTTCAGCCTCCCGAGTACCTGGGACTACAGGCGTGCGCCACCACGCCCAGCTAATTTTTGTATTTTTAGTAGAGATTGGGTTTCACCATGTTGGCCAGGATGGTCTGAAACTCCTGACCTCATGATCTGCCCACCTCGGCCTTCCAAAGTGCTGGGATTACAGACATGAGCCACCGCGCCCAGCTGTGACTTTGTAACTTTAAGCAAGTCACTTAGATTCTTAGGCCTTGAGTTTCCCATCTTTAAAATGGGAAGACTTTTCATCTGCACTGACAAATTGCCCTCCAGAAAGTCATATCAATTTACCAAAGTATCATATGAAATTTCTTGTTTTCCCACAACCTTACCATCACTGGATATTATCATTTAAAAAAAAAATTTGCAAATTTGATGAGTAACAAAATGCCATCTCTTTTTTTTTTTTAATTTGATGGTGTTTCATCTCAATTTGTATTTCTTTGATTACTCACCTGTTATTTGGACTTTGTCAATTACCTGTCTATGTAATTTGTTCTTTTTTCTATTAGGACATTTATCTCTTAATGGCTTGCAAAATTCTTCATACACTAACCATTTTTTTTTCCACTACACATGTTGGAAACATTTTCCCCTAGGCAGTTATTTACATTTGAAGTTTGAAACAGTTTAATTTTTAAAACTTCTAAATCAGAAAAAAGATTGTAACAATGTTCTCTTGACAATCCCAAGCAGTTTAATACGACCCTGCAAATCTGCAAATGATCAGTCTAAAAGCATACAGCACAGGGTCCAGCAAATAGTAAGAGCTAAATAAATGTTGGCTGTAGTTTAATAATGATGACAATACTACTTAAATAAGAGTCCTTCAACAAAACCCGTCCAGCTCTCTTGTCACTTGTCTCCTTCTGTGTTTCTTTAGTGATAGCTAACAGCTGGCCCATTTCGCCCTTCAAAATGTTCTTGTGTGTAGGGAGAAAAGGGGATTATTTCTCTACTGAACCTGAGGATCCTGAGAAAGTTAAAGGACTAAAAAGCATGAAGAGAGAGGGGAGAACTCACCACCGTCTGGATCAGGGATGTTTGTTCCTCTCACAGGCAAAGCTGGAGTTTGCAAGCTGGGAACTCTCCTTCCCCATGCAGCGAGACCAGGGAGCAGGCAGGTGCATCAGGAAGGCCTAGGGATGTGGGCCAGGAAAAGTTCATATTTTATGAAATGTGAGAGGCCAGGGCTCTCTCTGCCCCCACAGAACTCCCTTCTAGCTGTCCCTGTAAACCAGCAAGCCACACCCTGTCTGTCTGCCTCTGATAAAAGAACAGAGCAAAGAGGAGGCTCCCAGAAGTGAGGGAACCACTGAGTATGACTGACTGGGTATAAGGGACTTTTGCCCCTCTGCTCCCTTTTCCTCCAATGCTGCCAATAGTAATTCCCTTTGATGCATTTTGATCCTATCACATTCTTTCTGAAAACCTTCCCCTTTACTTTTCAAATCAGAGTAAATTGGAAGATTGGTTTCAAAGACATCCACCAATTAGCCACCTTCTTTAACTCACTGTCTTTATCTCCAGCTACACCCTGACATGTGCCTTCTGACAAGCAAGCTTGTTGTTTTTCAACATGTGATAAATGCTTCCCGCCTGTCTTGCTTTCATAATATCCTTAACTATATATTCATAATTATATCACTAACAATACCTTATACATTTTTATGTCGTGTGAACTTTATAAAGATGGAGCCCATTGTACATAATTCCCAATGATTCCCTTTTTATTCAACATTAGCTTTTGGGTCTAGCAGACATCTGTGGTGGCCCACAACACCTCGGAGATATAAACAACAGTGAGAGGAGTCAAGACAAAATGCTCCAGCCTTGCACCTTCAGCTCTGAGCTGTATTCGATGTGATTCCTCCGAGTGTTCCCAATGGGATTGAGCACAGTGTTCAGAGTGGTAAGTAGTTCCATACTGCACCTTTTATTGACTTTTCTTCCTTTTTTGCTCACTCCCATTTCTGTTTCCTGAATACACTCTTGAACTGAAGGACTTGTCTCACACCTCACACTCTGTTCTGGGGGTGTACAAATTAAGACACTGAAATTAATCCAGGTTGTTTCACCTGGATAGTCATTCACTGCTATATAGTAGACCATTATATAAATCTACCAACAGTTTCTCTTGTCCCTTAATGATAGAAATGTGGGTTGTTTCCAGGCTTTTGCTTTTATAAACAGTACTGCCCTGCACATTCTTGATAGATATTTCCTGCTCATATATGCAAGAATTTCTCTAGAGCACCAGTTCTTAATGTGTGGTCCACGAACCCTGGAAGTCCCTGAGGCCCTATCAGCCAGGTTAAAACTACATTCATCACAATAAAGATGTTATTTGCCTTCTTCATGGTGTTGACATCTTCAAGGACACTGCAAAAGCAATAGTGGGTAAAACAGCTAGCACAAATCAGCAAGTGGCACCAAACTGTAGTAGAAGTTACACATTTTATTAAACCTCAACTCTTAGATACACATTTTTTTAATACTTTGTGTGACAAAATGGGAAGGATGCGTAAACAGTTACGCTGCATATCAAGCTATGATGACTTTCTCGAGGAAAAAACCTTAAGTGATTGTGAGCTGAAGTAATCACTTGACTCATGGAGCACCATTCTTACCTGAAAGTACAGCTGAAAGACAAAGTATCATTATTTAGCCTTGGGTATTTGGCAGGCATTTTCTCCAGATGAGTCAAGTGCACCTGTCACTTCAAGAAAAGCAATTGACAGTGTTTGTTGTCAATGAGAAAATTCAATCTTTTGAGCAAAAATTAGAATTTTGGAAAATTTTTATGTGCTGTTATGGGCTTGATACCCTCACGATAGCAAAAGACTTTTCTGATGAGATTGGTATTGATATTAAGAAATGTGATTTTCTGGCCGGGCGCAGTGGCTCACGCCTGTAATCCCAGCACTTTGGGAGGCTGAGGCGCGGATCACGAGGTCAGGAGATTGAGACCATCCTGGCTAATACAGTGAAACCTCGTCTCTACTAAAAATACAAAAAATTAGCTGGGCATGGTGGCACATGTCTGTAGTCCCAGCTACTCGGGAGGCTGAGGCAGGAGAATGGCGTGAAACTGGGAGGCAGAGCTTGCAGTGAGCCGAGATCGTGCCACTGCACTCCAGCCTGGGTGACAGAGCGAGACTCTGTCTCAAAATAAATAAATAAATGTGATTTTTTGATGTTGCATAATGAAATGTGTCAACATTTAGAAGATCTGCATAACTCAGCGACCCAGCAATTTCCAAATGATCAATGGGTGTGTTGACAAAACCCTGCATGGGTAAAACATTCATTCAAAATGCAACAAAAAACTGTGAGTGTTGCTGTAATAGAGTATAAAAAGGTCATTGCTATGGTTTCAGATTTCATGTCATAACTAAGCTTTAAAAAACTTCCACTTGCTGAGTTTTGGTGTCTTATCAAAGAATATCCACGATTATCTGAAAAAGCTATTGAAATGCTCCTTTTCCAATTGCGTACACTTCAACCACAAAACATACTGCAGCAGATTGAAAGATATAGCTGGCTTGAGAATACAACTGTCTTCTATTAAGCCAGACATCTAAAATATTTATAGCCATTAAAAAGAATAAAATCCCATCATTCAAAGTGACATGGATGGAACTAGAAAACATTACGTTAAGTGAAATAAGCCAGGCACAAAAAGTTAAACACCACACGTTCTCACTCATAGTTAGATGTTAAAAAAAAAAAAGAAAAACTTAATCTCATAGAAGTGAAAAGCAGAATAGAGGTTACTAGAGGCTGGAGAGGGAAGGGGAGGATAGGGAGAGATTTCTTCAATAACACAAAATTACAGCTAGGGAGGAGGAACAACTTCTAGTGTTTTGTAGCACTGTAGGATGACCATAGTTAGCAATAATATATTATGTAGTTTCAAATAAAGAAGAAAGGACATTGAATGTCCCCAAAACACAGAAATGATAAATGTTTGAGATGATGAATACGATAATGACCCTGATCTGATCTACACATTGTATATATCAAAATATTACTCTGTACCCCATAAATATGTACCATATGTGTCAATTAAAAATTAATTAGGGCAGGGCATGGTGGCTCATGCCTGTAATCCCAGCAGTTTGGGAGGCTGAGCTAGGCGGGTCACCTGAGGTCAGGAATTCAAGACCATCCTGGCCAACATTGCGAAATCCTGTCTCTACTAAAAATACAAAAATTACCCAGGCATGGTGGCACACGCTTATAATCCCAGCTACTCAGGAGGCTGAGGCACAAGAATTGCTTGAACCTGGGAGGTGGAGGTTGCAGTGAGTCGAGATCACACCACCACACTCCAGCCTGGGCAATAGAGTGAGACTCCGTCTTAAAAAAAAAAAAAAAAAATTAATTAGTTAATTTTTAAAAAACGATTTATATAAAGCAGTGCTACTCTTCTCAGTAATATTTTTGTATCAAAAAAGTTGCTTTAGTGCTACTCTTCTCAGTAATATTTTTGTATCAAAAAAGTTGCTTTTCATAAATACATGTTTTGTTGATTGTAATTTGTGTATTATTTTTATTTTTAAAAGAAGTAATAATTATATTTAATTTTTCTCAGTTTTCACTTTTTTTTTTTTTTTAGAGCTAGGGTCTAGCTCTGTTGCCCAGGCTGGAGTGCAAAGGCATAATCATAGCTTACTTGAACTCCTAGGCTTAAGTGATCCTCTTGCCTCAGTCTCCCTAGTAGCTAGGACTACAGGTGCATGCCACCAAGCCCAGCTATTTTTAAAAATGTTTTTATAGAGATGAGGTCTCACTGTGTTGCCCAGGCTGGTCTCAAACTCCTGGCCTAAAGTAATCCTCGCACCTTGGCCTCCCGAAATGCTGGATTACAGGCGTGAGCCACCACACCTAGTCATGTTTTAATTTTTAACATGGAAAATTTCAAAAAATATAACTCATAAACTGAAGCTCTCTGAGGTCCTCAATACTTTTGCGTTCCTGAGAATATATACCTAGAAGTGGTATTGCCAGGTTATAGATGATACTAAATTGTTTTCCAAAGTAATTGTACCAATTTATAACTTGTCATAATTAATATTTTTACTGCTTTCTCAAGAAGCATTTTATCAGTCTAAATCACATCATAAAATGAGTTTCTTATCTGAAATGTGATTTTTAGACTTCTAACTCTATGAGTGAGAAAAATAGCTGCAGACATAGATAAAGATATCACTCTTAACCATAATCCCAGAATCTAGTAATAATCACTATAATTTTTTTGGTCTGTATGCTTCCTGACTTAAAGAGGGAGACAGAGCTCTGGATTTCCAGTTAAATAAACATGGCTCATTGAACACAAATGCTTATCTCTGTTACCTCCCAAAATGAACTAAAATGACAATCTTGGAGTGCAAAAGGAAAAGCCTATAAGGACAAACTGTGCAATAGAGACGTCAATACATGTTTTTAATGAAGGAAAGCAGAGGGCTGACTAGTAACAGATCTAGGAAAAACTGAATTCTAACCCAGGTGCCTGCAGAGCGAGGCAGGATTGGGGGAAACATCAGGTAAAGGGTTCCTGACATCAACCCTTGACATCAGCAAGAAGAAAGCTGATTCTCAACTGCGAACCTTCCAGGCTTGAGATGGGAGGGACCAGGGCCTGGCTCTACCTTATGGGGTTGTTGTAAGGATTCAATTAGCTAAAACATGCAAAATACTTCAACATGCAAAATACTTAAAATAGGGGCTGATACTCAATGGTATCTGTTATTGTCTGAGTTTTCCTCCAACTTGAAAGCCAGAGATCAAAATAAACAACAGAGACAATCTAGGAAACAGAAGAAAACAGCAGAAAATTACAACTGGAATCCTCAGAAATATGAAATAAGAGAAGATCCTGAATCCACAACGTAAGAGCAAGAGGCTACCCAAAAGGAAAGTCAGGGATCAAAGAAAAACTCTTGGAAATTAACATTTTTGTAGCAGAAATGAAAAAATTCAATAGAAGAACCAGGAAATAAAGCTCAGGAAAATCTCTTGTAAAGCAGAATAAACAAAACCAGGAAATGGAACATGAAGAAAAATTTAAAAACAGGGAAACTGACTGGGTGTGGCAGCTCATGCCTGTAATCCAAGCACTTTGGGAGGCTGAGAGACAGGAGGATCACTTGAAACCAGGAGTTCAAGACCAGCCTGACCAACATAGGGAGACCCTGTCTCTATTTGTTTAAAAAAAAAAAAAAAAAGAGAAACTGATCACAGAGAAAGTTTCCCAGAATTGAAGACTATGTTTCCTCATTGAAAGGGGCCACTGAGTGCTTGGCATAATGAATGAAAAATACTTACAAGATGGTTTATTATGAACGTTCAGAACATCAAGGATAAAGGAGAAAAATATCCTAAAAGCTTCCAAAAACAAATTAACAAACAAAATATACGGGAAGTAACAGAAGTCAGAATAAATTAGTCTCCTCAAGAGTAGCCACATGAGAAGCTAGATGACAATGAATCAATGCCGTTAAACTTCTGAGGGAAAATAATATCCAACGTGGAAATCTGTCACTCAAGGATGAAAGAAAATAAAGTCATTTTTAGACAAGCAAGGACTCAAAAATTCACCTTCCATGAATCCCTTCTGGGGAGTTAGTGGAGAATGTACTCCTCCAAAATGAGAGAATAAACCAAGAACAGAAAAACATAAGCTCCAGTGAACAGGGCATTTGGCACAGAAGAAACAAGAAGAGAATCCCCAGAATGTGGTTAGGTTCCTAATCCCAGGATGAGAGCTGTGAAGCAAGGCCAAGCAGAGGAGTTTGGAGCAGAGAATGAGTCTAAGGAGGGATGTTGCCAAGAAAAAAATAAAAAAGACACTGGTAAATGACCTGGTTCATGTGACCAGACCAAGAGATATTTTATAGCTCTAATGGAGAGTTTGTGAAAGAGTTAAAAATAGATGCATAGACAGCTGGGTATAGTGCCTCACATCTGTAGTGCCAGCTACCCAGGGGCTGAAGCGGGAGGATCCCTTGAGCCCATCTCTAAAAATAAAAAATAAACAATGGATGCATAGATCATTAAGCAAATAAAAAATAGACAATTTTTGACTCTAGAAAAAATGTTATTCAATGAAGTGAATATAATCTTAGTATGGTATACACTTCAACTGTAAAAATATTCTAGTTATATTACTATAAACTCTTGCTAGTCATTCAACAAACCAAGAAATTCTGCAGACTGGCCAAGAGTCCACTGGTAGACACAAAAGAGACAGACAAAGCATAAACTCATGGAAAGAACAGAGAGGGGACTTTGATAAGTAGTGTTGGGAACAGGCCCCTCAAAATCTGGCCATAAACTGGCCCCAAAACTGGCCATAAACAAAATCTCTGCAGCCATGTAACATGTTCATAAGGGCCCTAACACCCACGCTGGAAGGTTGTGGGTTTACGGGAATGAGGGCAAGCAACACCTGGCCAGTCCAGGGCAGAAAACCCCTTAAAGGCATTCTTAAGCCACAAACAATAGCATGAGCGATCTGTGCCTTAAGGGCATGTTCCTGCTGCAGTTAACTAGCTCAACCTATTCCTTTAATTCAGCCCATCCCTCCGTTTCCCTTAAGGAATACTTTTAGTTAATTTAATATCTATAGAAACAATGCTAATGACTGGTTTGCTGTTAATAAGTATGTGGGTAAATCTCTGTTGGGGCTGTCAGCTCTGAAGGCTGTGAGACCCCTGATTTCCCACTTCACACCTCTATATTTCTGTGTGTGTGTCCTTAATTCGTCTAGCACTGCTGGGTTAGGGTCTCCCCGACTGAGCTGATCTCGGCAAGTGGCATCCATTCATAGGGGCTCAAATCCAGGTCGAAGGGTCGCTGGAGCACCGGTTGGAACGGAAAACTAGCTGGAGGACACCCGAGTACTCTTAAAGCAATCCCCGTGGTGAGTAAGAAGGGGAGCTCGGAAGCGTCAGGGTAACAATGCGACAGGTATGGGGTCTGGTTCGTTTCACCTTGGAACTTTTTCACACTGATAATGAGGAGGAACAAGAGTATAGCAAAGTAACAGAAGAGGTTACAGAGCATGTTTATTTGCCAGCTAAAGCTAAAGCAGCAAAGGAAGGAGAGGTTCATCCCTACCCTTCTGCACCCCCCTCCTTATTATTTTGAAGAAAATGACCCTCCAGATCTTTTTTTCCGGAGGACGCCGGGCAAAAAGTAGTTGCCCAAGTGACTATTTGAGCAGTGCCTCGAGCGACGGTTCTTAGTTCTATGCAGGCAGGAATCCCGCAAGCTAGACTAGACGGTGATTTAGAGGCTTGGCAGTTCCCTGTTACACCCCACAGATCAACAGGGAAATATTATAGCTACATTTTAGCCTTTTCCTTTTAAATTACTCAAAGAATTAAAACAAGCAGTAAGTCAGTATGGATCAGGTTCTCCTTTTGTAATGGGACTGTTAAAGAATGTTACTGTTTCCAGTCAGATGATTCCTACTGACTGGGATGCTCTTACTTGAGCTTGTCTAACTCCTGCTCAGTTCTTACAATTTAAAACTTGGTGGGCAGATGAAGCTTCCATTCAGGCTGCTCGCAATGCCCAGACCCAATCTCAAATTAATATAACTGCAGACCAACTTTTGGGGGTTGGCGGCTAGGCTGGTTTAGATGCATAACTGGTCATGCAGGATGATGCCATAGAACAGTTTAGAGGAGTGTGCGTTAGAGCTTGGGAAAAAATCACTTCAGGTGGGGAACAATACCCTTCCTTTAGTGCTATAAAACAGGGACCTAGAGAACCATAGGTTGATTTTATAGCTCGGTTACAGGAGTCTCTTAAAAAGATGATTGCAGATTCGGCTGCTCAGGATACAGTGCTGCAGTTATTAGCTTTTGACAATGCTAATCCCGATTGCCAGGCTGCTCTGCAACCTATCAGAGGGAAAGCACATTTAGTTGATTATATCAAGGCCTGTGATGGTATGGGAGGTAATCTGCATAAAGCTACTTTGTCGGCACAGGCAATGGCAGGACTGAGAGTGGATAAAGGAAATACTCCATTTCTTGGAGCTTGTTTTAACTGTGGAAAGCATGGTCATACTAAAAAAAAACGTAGAAAAAATCAGCAAGTCAGGCTGCCAGATAGGGGAAAAAAGAAAACTCTTAAGCCTGAAATATGTCCAAAATGTTAAAAAGTAAAACACTGAGCTAATCATATCACTCTAAGTTTGATAAAGAAGGGAACCCGATTTCGGGAAATGCCATGAGGGGCCTGTTCCGGGCCCCGTTCTAAACCAGGGCATTTCCAGCTCAGGCCATTCCCTCGCCCCTGTACAATGTCTGTCCCCCGCCACAGCCGGTAGTGCCACAGTAGATTAAGGCTGCACAAAGGCTGTGAGCCTTCTGCCTGGGGAACCCCTGTAAAAGGTCCCAGTAGGAGTCTGTGGACCCTTGCCAGCAGGTACAATAGGATTACTTTTAGGAAGGTCTACTTTGAGTTTAAAAGGGGTACAAATACATACAGGAATCATTGATTCTGATTACAATGGGGAAATTCAAATTGCTATATCTACTTCTGTTCCCTGGAAAGCAGAGCCAGGAGAGCACATAGCACAGCACCTGACTGTGCCGTATGTGGGAATGGGAAAAAGTGAAATTAAATGAACAGGAGGATTTGGAAGCACAGATAAACAAGGCAAAGCAGCTTATTGGGTAAATCAAATTACTGATAAACGTCCTACCCGTGAAATAACTATTCAAGGAAAGAAATTTAAAGGTTTGATAGATACAGGAGTGGATATTTCAATAATTTCTCTACCACACTGGCTGTCCGCATGACCAATTCAACCCGCTCAATTTAACATAGTTGGAGTTGGTAAAGCCCCTGAAATATATCAAAGTAGTTACATTTTGCATTGTGAGAGGCCCGATGGACAACCTGGGACTATTCAACCAATTATAACGTCTGTACCTATAAATTTATGGGGAAGAGATTTATTACAACAATGGGGAGCACAAGTTCTAATTTTGGAACAATTACATAGCCCTCATAGTCAACATATGATGCATCAAATGGAGTATGTCCCTGGTATGGGACTAGAAAAAAATTTGCAAGGTTTGAAAGAACCGCTTCAAGAGGAAAAACAAAGTTCCCAGCAAAGATTAAGAAATAATTTTTAATGGCGGCCATTGTTAAGCCTCTAGAACCTATACCTTTAAAATGGTTAACAGATAAGACAATTTGGATAGAACAATGGCCGCTAAGTAAAGAAAAACTGGAGGCTTTAGAGAAATTAGTTGCTGAACAATTGGAAAATGGGCACATAGCTCCAACATTTTCCCCCTGAATTCTCCAGTTTCCCTAATTAAGAAAAAGTCAGGTAAATGGAGAATGTTAACTGATTTAAGAGCCATCAATTCAGTTATACAATCTGTGGGAGCATTACAGCCAGGATTGCCTTCTACTGCTGTAATTCCAAAACATTGGCCTTTAATAGTTAAATTGGCCTAAATAAATTTTAAAAACTCTTTCTTTAGCTGAGCAAGACTGTGAACGGTTTGCATTTACAATACCCGCAGTAAACAACCTGCAACCCACTAAGCGTTTTCATTGTTTTACAGATGGATCTAGTAATGGTAAAACTTCTTATTCTGGCTCGAAAAGTAAAGTTTTCCAGACGTCCTACATTCAGCTCAAAAAGCGGAGCTTGTAGCTGTAATTGAGGTATTGACTGCTTTTGATATGCCTATTAATGTGATTTCTGATTCTTCATACGTGGTTAATTACACAGTTAATTGTGTAATTCACACAGTTAATAGAAAATGCTCAGTTACGATTTCATACAAACAATTGATGACTTTATTTACCCAATTGCCAACAGCAGTTAGGAGTAGAATGCGTCCTTTTTACATTACTCACATTAGCGCTCATACACCTCTTCCAGGACCTTTGACTGAAGGGAATCAAATGGCTGATCACCTAGTTGCTAATGCAATATCTAATGCTAGACACTTTCACAATTTAACCCATGTTATTGCCTCTGCTCTCAAACGCAGATACAGCATTACAGCATTACCTGGAAAGAAGCTAAAGCTATTATCCAGAGATGCCCAACTTGACAAATTGTACATTCCTCATCTTTTACAGGAGGAGTTAATCCTCAAGGACTGGAACCTAACTCTATTTGGCAAATGGATGTCACGTATGTTCCCTCGTTTAGGAGACTAGCTTATGTACATGTATGTGTGGACACCTTTTCTCACTTTGTCTGGGCTACATGCCAAACAGGAGAGTCTTCTGCCTGTGTTAAATGTCATCTTTTGCAGTGTTTTGCAGTGATGGGCATTCCAGCTTCTATTAAAACAGATAATGCCCCAGGCTATACTAGCGAAGCTCTAGCTACATTTTTCTCTATGTGGAATATTAAACACATTACTGGTGTCCCATACAATTCTCAAGGGCAAGCCATAGTGGAAAGAATGAATCTCTCCCTGAAACAGCAGTTGCAAAAGCAGAAAGGGAGAGACAGAGAATATGGAAACCCACAGATGTAACTGAACCTAGCATTATTAACTTTAAATTTTTTGAATCTGCCCAAAGGCCAGATGTTATCAGCAGCTGAACAGCATCTACAGAAAGCAGCTGCAAAGACAGAAACAGAACAACTGATTTGGTGGAGAGATCCAATAATAAAAAGTTAGGAAATAGGTAAAATAATAACTTAGGGTAGAGGTTATGCTTGTATTTCTCCAGGCCAAAATCAACAGCCGATTTGGATACCATCAAGACACCTGAAACCTTATTATGAGCCAGATGCTGAGGAAGAGACTCCGGGAGGATCCCGAGTACCCCCCAGTTGCAGCCATGTCGAGACTGGAGCTGAGGAGGAACCCAACTGTCACGAGCAACACCCGTCGAACACAGCCACCCACCTGGGGACAGATCAAGAAGCTGTCACAGATGGTGGAAGAAAACCTGAGGAAAGCAGGACAACCAGTCACAATGAATAATTTAATGGTAGCTATGATAGCAGTTATCACCACTGCTGTGAGTATTCCTTCAATAACGGCTGGTAATAATGCCTGGATACAACCACTATGACACAGTTACACATGCTTTCTGATCTCAGGATTTACCATAATAAATCTGCTCCTATAATTGAGGCATACCACGCTCAAAAACCTATTTGTGAACAGGATTGGACCCAGTTTGAAGAAATGAACGTACTTGTCTAGGAAGATTGCTTTGCAGCACGGGCAGAGGTGCTGCACAACGATTCCTATGGAATCATTATTAATTGGTCCCCCAAGGGGATGTTTAGCTTGAATTGCACCTCTCAGTCTGCGTGCCACAGTCATACTATGTTCAGATGATCTGAACAAAACGGTCAGATGGTAGAAATGATAAGAAGTATGGCAAATGTTCCTATTATCTGGAACCATGGCGATATAGTGGCACCTCAACCTCAAATGATATGGCCCGCTCTAGGAGCTTAACATAAGGATTTAAAATGAAAAGAACAAATATTTAAAGCATCCCAGGCACACCTGACCTTAATTCCAGGAACTGGAGTGCTTAAAGGAGTTGAAAATGGATAAAAATACTTGGAAGCTCTGTGATTTCAGTGATGATTGTGTTTTTAATTTACGTTGTCTTTGTATAGTCTGCAGATGCGGATCCCGACTCCTGCGAGAAGTAGGACTTTGTCACTGTGACAAAGTTGCCCTTGCTTTTATCCCTTTGCAAATCAAAGAAGGGAGACATGTTGGGAACAGGCCCGCAAAAATCTGGCCATAAACTGGCCCCAAAACTGGCCATAAACAAAATCTCTGCAGCCATGTAACATGTTCATAATGGCCCTAACGCCCACGCTGGAAGGTTGTGGGTTTACGGGAATGAGGGCAAGGAACACCTGGCCAGCTCAGGGCGGAAAGCCCCTTAAAGGCATTCTTAAGCCACAAACAATAGCATGAGCGATCTGTGCCTTAAGGGCATGTTCCTGCTGCAGTTAACTAGCTCAACCTATTCCTTTAATTCAGCCCATCCCTCCGTTTCCCATAAGGGATACTTTTAGTTAATTTAATATCTATAGAAACAAAGCTAATGACTGGTTTGCTGTTAATAAATATGTGAGTAAATCTCTGTTTGAGGCTGCCAGCTCTGAAGGCTGTGAGACCCCTGATTTCCCACGTCACACCTCTATATTTCTGTGTGTGTGTGTCTTTAATTCCTCTAGTGCCACTGGGTTAGGGTCTCCCCGACTGAGCTGGTCTCGGCAGTTCAGCCTCAACTTTCACTCCCTCCTGGCTCCAACCTTCACCTTCCCGATAAAGAATGAATCCCAAACTAGTATCTCCAGTTCTGTGCTTTTCTGGAGTCTTGTAATTGCTCAGTGGACAATTCTTGCCTATTGCCACTTGAAGCATAACCTATCTCTTTCTCTCTCTAGGTCCCTCTCTGTGCGCACACGTGCACACACACACACACACATACACACACACTCCTAACTTATCCTCTTTCTCACCCTTTCCCAAACCAACTTATCAACTTTTCCACTTTCAGCAGTGCCTCAATGGCACCACTACTTTTCCAGTCTTCCATGTGGCTTTTCCACTCCTCCATTCCCTATAGCTGGTCTGTTTTTAGCTGGCTTTTTTTTTTTTTTTTTTTTTTTTGAGACGGAGTCTCGCTCTGCCGCCCAGGCTGGAGTGCAGTGGCCGGATCTCAGCTCACTGCAAGCTCTGCCTCCCGGGTTCACACCATTCTCCTGCCTCAGCCTCCAGAGTAGTTGGGACTACAGGCGCCCGCCACCGCGCCCGGCTAGTTTTTTGTATTTTTTAGTAGAGACGGGGTTTCACCGTGTTAGCCAGGATGGTCTCGATCTCCTGACCTCGTGATCCGCCCGTCTCGGCCTCCCAAAGTGCTGGGATTACAGGCTTGAGCCACCGCTCCCGGCTAGCTGGCTTTTTAAAGGCTTCTAAAGGTCCTGCCCTGTCTCCAGCTGTAATCTAGTTCATAGCTTATATGAACGTTATAAACTATACCATGTGACACAAATGTGAAATACCAGTACTACATCAAGATTTCTGAAACAGACTCTGGCTTGGTTACTTTTATTAATAATAATCGAATCAGCATTTGTATAGGGTTTTTAAAAAGACATTTATTATACTTTCCTCTGATTGCTAAAGTATGAACGTTTACTGTAGAAATTCTGGGAAAGCTGGGCGCAATTGCTCACATCTGTAATCCCAGCACTCTGGGAGGCTGAGGCAGGAGTATCACTTGAGCTCAGGATTTCCAGATCACCCTGGGAAACATAGTGAGACCCCGTCTCTACAAAAAAATTAAAAACATTAGCCAGGCATGATGGTGTGTGCCTGTAGTCCCAGATACTTTGGAAGCTGAAGTGGGAGAATTGCTTGAGCCCAGGTTACAGTGACTCATGATCACACCACTGCACTCCAGCCTGAGTGACAGAGCAAGACCCCATCTATTTTTTAAATATTAAATAAATAAAAAATAAACATTTTGCAGCAGATCTCTAGAACTTTTTCACCTTACAAACCTAAAATTCTACGTCCTTTAACAATTCCTCTTTTCCCTCTCTCCTAGCCACTGGCAGTCACCATTCTACTTTCTGTTTCTTAGACTTTGACTGCTTTAGATACTTCATATGAATGGAAACATGCAGTATTTGTCTTTTTGGGGGGTTGTGTTTTAAGGCTTTTGATACCTAGTACTAAACTGACCTCCAGAAAGGCTGTCAACGATTTACAGTTTGACTGGAAGTGTGTGTCCATCTGGGCTGAGTTCATTGCTTGCTTAGCATCTATCAATTGTTTCAATTCTTGCCATTTTGATAGAGGAACAAATAGTGGACCCAAACATGGTTTTACTTTGGATAAGGCCATTGTCCTATGAATCCTGGCTGAAATACTTGCTCCAGCACTTAGGAGCTGTGTGACCCGGGACAACTCACTAAACTTTTCAGTGCTTCTGTTCCCTTATGTGTAAATGGAGATAATAATATACACATATACATTCTAGACATTTATTATGAGGAGTTAATAAATGTGAAGCTGTAAGAACAGTGCCTGGAATATAGTATGCCCAAATGTAAGGTAGCTATTGTCATTTTTGTCAATCCTTGCTAATGTGATACATTGAAAATGACAGTCAGCTATTTTAATTTACATCTCCTTCGTAATCAGTTGAACGTGAATATTCTCTGTATTTATACTGGCTATTGGTACTTCTGTCAAGATTTCCTTTTTCAAAGCACTGCGGCAAACGGGATCTCATTTGATCCTCCCAATAAACTCATGAATGAAGAAGGTGGCAATCACCAATCCCCACTTTTCGAATTAAGAAATTGAGGCTCGGAATTCGAATTCTGAGCAATTCCAATTCCAGGATTCAGATCTCACCCTCTAAAAGCTAGCAGCTGTTGCATAAAATATAACGGTGAAAAAGCTTTTGTTAACAGTAACCACCACCCACCCACCCCGCCCTGGCTCCGCCCCTGCCCCGCCCCTCCCTCTACGTGATTTTCCAGCTATCCTTTCCGCGCACGCGCAGCCGTTCCTGCGGGCGGAAGCCTCCTGGCACTCGGCCCTCCGCCCCTCCCCGCGGCGCGCGGCCCCGCCCAGGACGAGGGGCGGTGGGCGCGCAGTGCTGGGTCCAGTGGTGGAGAGAAGGCGAGGATTACCCCCCGGAGGCGTTGTCTGCGAGTCGGCGGAGGCTCCGACTTCCAGCGGGCCGGTCGGGAAAGGTACCGACTCCCGAGCCCCTCTGTCGGCGGCTCCAGCGGCCGCCATTTTCCTCCAGAAGAGCGAAGAGGGCGGGAGGCGGGGGCCGTCCCCCGGGACCGGGCGGGCCGGGGCGGAGTCGGGGGCCGGGCGGCGGAGGGCGGGCCCGGGCGGCGGTGGGGCCCGGCCCCCAGGCTCCAGGAGCGGCTGCTGCGGCAGTTAGGCCGGCCGCGGTGGGAAAACCGTGGGCGTCCCCTGGACCTCAGCATCCCATTAGGACGGTTCCGCGGTGGGTGCCGCAGGCCGCAGAGTGGGCAGAGCTTTCACAGGGGTCTTCGCATTCCACCCGCACACAGCAGCTCCTGGAGGGAGGCCAGGAAGACACTATTAACCCATTTTGCAGACAGAAAACTAAGGCTCAGAGTGGGGAGGAGACTTGTCCAGGGACACCCAGCGAGGTTGTGGCGTTGGGACTGGGTTCCTACTCCGCCACATCCAGCGCCCTTGCCACCAGACCCCTCTGCCTCACCTGGCAAAGGATGGGGCGGAGCTAAAGGATTAGTTAGAGGAATGACTGGCAGGTTTTTTTTTGTTTGTTTTTTTTTAAGATCTGCCTTTTTCTGTACCACCCAGATCAGAGCCTCCTAAGAAATACCCAGAAGTCAAGCCATGGATCCACCTGCACGTAAAGAAAAAACCAAAGTTAAAGAACCTGTCAGCAGAGTTGAGAAGGCCAAACAGAAATCAGCCCAGCAGGAGCTGAAGCAGAGACAAAGAGCAGAGGTGAGATTAAGGCGGAGGCTCTGTATGCCTGTAGTCTGCTGGAGATGATGCTGGAGTAGAGAAATAGCAGAAAGAACTGACAGCGAGCCCTACTTGCCTCCAGGCAGGATGGGTGTTCTCCCAGATTTAGAGGGGAAAACACTGAGGTTCAGAATGGTGAGGTGGCAGGCCAGAATCACATGCCAAGTTAGTGTCAGAACCCCAGCCTGGTGCGGAGCTTTTGTGGTAGAGACCCAAGGGAAGGAAGAAAGGAAAAAAAAAGTGGTATGTAAGGGGAAAGAAGGAGTCAGAATGAGAGAGAGCACGCAAGTGTCAGACACCCCAGTACAGATGTTCTGGATTTGGTGCCGAAAGTAGCTACTCATGCCAGATAGAGGCCCAAGCCATTGTGTTCCTTTGTTCTCTCAACGATTACAATCAATTTGAGAATAAAAAGCTTTAAACTTTATACTGCCAATATTGAGCCACATACAGACATGAGTATTTTATTTTAGTATTTAATGTCAGGGAAAAGCTTGCGGGTCTCTTTTTCCCTCTTTGTTTTGTTTATTTATCTGTCTGTTTTGTCCATTTCCTGTCTTACATCCTTTTACCTTTCCATGGACAACTACTTTTTTTCATACTTTTACATTCAAATATGTTAATAGAGATCCTTGAACAATATACAATAGTATTTTAAATTTTTACATTAATAAAATTCCTGCATTTTATTTTGCATTTTGCTTACATTGTTTTTTTAAGAACTGTTCATGCTAATATAAGAATCTAGTTTATTCTCATTAATTTTTATAGTAGTATATTTTATGCATCCATTTTAGTATATTTATTCATTCTTACAGGGATGCACATTTAAATTATAGTATTTTTTGCTATTACAAACATTGCTGTAGTGAAAAGCTTTTAGGTGTCTCCTTTGGCACTTGCCTTAGAATTTCTATAGGGTATTTAACTAGAAAAATTACTGGGTACATTCTCAATTTTACTAGACATTGCCACATTGCTTTTTTTTTTTTTTTTTTTGAGACGGAGTCTCTGCCGCCCGGGCTGGAGTGCAGTGGCCGGATCTCAGCTCACTGCAAGCTCCGCCTCCCGGGTTCACGCCATTCTCCTGCCTCAGCCTCCTGAGTAGCTGGGACTACAGGCGCCCGCCACCTCGCCCGGCTAGTTTTTTGTGTTTTTTTTAGTAGAGACGGGGTTTCACCGTGTTAGCCAGGATGGTCTCGATCTCCTGACCTCGTGATCCGCCCGTCTCGGCCTCCCAAAGTGCTGGGATTACAGGCCTGAGCCACCGGGCCCGGCCTGCTTTTTTTTTTTTTTGAGATGGAGTCTCACTCTGTGACCCAGGCCAGAGTGCAGTGGCGCAATCTTGGCTCACTGCAACCTCTGCCTCCCAGGTTGAAGCAATTCTTCTGCCTCAGCCTCCCAAGTAGCTGGGATTACAGGCATGTGCCACCACGCCTGGCTAATTTTTGTATTTTTAGTAGAGATGAGGTTTCACCATGTTGGCCAGGCTGGTCTGGAACTCCTGACCTCAAGTGAGCTGCTCACCTCGGCCTCCCAAAGTGCTGGGATTACAGGTGTGAGCCACGGCGCCTGGCCTGCCAAATTGCTTTCAAAGGAATTGTATACATTTGCACTCCCACTAGCAGTGGAAGAGGATTCTCATTCCTCATTTTTTTCCTAACACTTGATACTGTCAATTTTTTTTTTTTGAGATGGAGTCCTCACTCTGTCGCCCAGGCTGGAGTGCAGTGGTGTGATCTTGGCTCACTGCAAACTCTGCGTCCTGGATTCATGCCATTCTCCTGCCTCAGCATCCCGAGTAGCTAGGACTACAGGTGCCTACCACCACGCCCGGCTAATTTTTTTTGTATTTTTGAGGTCGGGTGTCACCATGTTAGCCTGGATGATCTAAATCTCCTGACCTCGTGATCGCCCACCTCGGCTTCCCAAAGTGCTGGGATTACAGGCGTGAGCCACCGTGCCCGGCCGATACTGTTAACTTTTAATTTTTGTTAATCTGATTGATTCATTAAATATTGGCCAGGTGCAGTGGCTCACGCCTGTAATCCAGCACTTGGTGAGGCTGAGGTGGACGGATCACAAGGTCAAGAGATTGAGACCATCCTGGCCAACATGGTGAAACCTAGTCTCTACTAAAAATACAAAAATTAGCTGGGCGTGGTGGCGCACACCTGTAGTCCCAGCTACTTGGGAGGCTGAGGCAGAATTGCTTGAATCCAGGAGACGGAGGTTGCCAAGATCGCGCCACTGCAGTCTAGCCTGGGCGACAGAGCTTGACTCTGTCTCAAAAAAAAAAAAAAAAAAAAATTGAACTGCTAGTATGTGCCAGGCACTGTGCTAGGAATTTGAGTCACATGATGATAAAGCAGAAAAGAATCCCTGCCTTCATGGATCTTGCATTCCAGCAAGGGGAGGTAGTAAACATAATAAGTAAACTTACTAGTGCATTTGAAGTTAATATGTAAACTGAAATCTACCTTTGGGTTAAGGCAGACCACCTGAGAGCTGTGGTCCCTTACCTTCCCATTCCCACCTGGATCCAAGTCCCCAGATGATGTGACTGCATTGTGCTTTGGTGAACAATATAAGGGTTGCTATAAGGAACAGCCCTGAAGCGGGAGAACAGAAGCTACAGATAAGAAAACCATTGATCAGAGAAATGGTGATATAGCCAAGGGAGCTCTCGCTGGAAGAACAGACCTATCTACACTTCTGTGTAAGACAAATGCTCTGGGAAATGGAGAACCAGTTGCCAGCCCATATGTGGTTACCTCACACCAATCAAAAGTGACTGTGGAGAGCACCCCCAATTTGGAAAACCAAATGAAAATGGAGTATCTGTTCAGAATGAAAATTTTGAAGAAATTATAAATTTACCCATTGGTTCAAAACCATCCAGATTAGATGTCACCAACAGTAAGAGCCCAGAAATTCCTTTGAATCCAATTTTGGCCTTTGACGATGAAGGGATGCTTGGGTCCCTGTCTCAGGTAGATGGTGTTCAAACACATAGACTGCAGAAGTTAAATCAGTATTTTTTATGAAGAACCAAAGTCAAAATTTAATGAGAATTTCTACAATTAATGGAATTCCTTTCATGCTGTAAAAAAGCATCCCCTCTTCCAATTTTCTAAAGATTTCTTGACCATTATTTTGAACAGACTTATTAAAACTAGCTAAAGACAACAGACAGGATAGCTTTTCTAATAATTTTCATCAGTAGAAAAAAAAATACTCCTCATTCTTCAGTACTTTAAAATGGCTTTTTCCAATGTGCTCCTTGTTAGCAAATTAGTATTTTTCTGCATTCTTTAAAAGACAAGAGCATTTGGCTATAAAATGACTGACTAGGTATCAGGGAAAACCCCACCCCCAATATTTAATGTGGGTTCTTTTCTATTTCCCTAAGAGTCTCGACTGGTCTGAGACATAAAAGAGTACAAAAGAGAAATTTTAAAGCTGGGTGTCCGGGGGAGACATCACGTATCAGCAGGTTCCGTGATGCTCCCTGAGCTGTAAAACCAGCAAGTTTTTATTAGTGATTTTCAAAAGGGGAGGGAGTGTGCGAATAAGGTGTGGGTCACAGAGATCACATACTTCACAAGGTAATAAAATATCACAAAGCAGGTGGAGGCAGGGCGAGATCACAAGACCACAGGATGGGGTGAAATTAAAATTGCTAATAAAGTTTTGGGCACGCATTGTCATTGATAACATCTTAATCAGGAGACAGGGTTTGAGAGCAGACAACCTGTCTGACCAAAATTTATTAGGTGGGAACTTCCTCGTCCTAATAAGCCTGGGAGCGCTACAGAAGACGGGGCTTATTTCATCCCTTCGCTTTATCTGTAAAAGACGGCCACCTCCAAGGGGGCCGTTCGTAGACCTCCCCTCAGGGGTGCATTCTCTTTCTCAGGGATGTTCCTTGCTGAGAAAAAGAATTCAGCGATATTTCTCCTATTTGCTTTTGAAAGAAGAGAAATATGACTCTGTTCCATCCAGCTCACCGGCAGTCAGAGTCCAAGGCCATCTCCCTTGTTTCTTGAACATTGCTGTTATCCTGTTCTCTTTTCAAGGTGCCCAGATTTCATATTGTTCAAACACACAAGCTCTACAAACAATTTGTGCAGTTAACGCAATCATCACAGGGTCCTGAGGTGACATACATCCTCCTCAGCTTACGAAGATGACCGGATTAAGAGATTAAAGTAAAGACAGGCATAGGAAATCACAAGGGTATTGATTGGGGAAGTGATAAGTGTCTGTGAAATTTTCACAATTTATGTTCAGAGATTGCAGTAAAGACGGGCATAAGAAATTATAAAAGTATTAATTTGGGGAACTAATAAATGTCCATGAAATCTTCACAATTTATATTCTTCTGCCATGGCTTCAGCTGATCCTTCCGTTCAGGGTCCCTGACTTCCCGCAACAACTAGGATTGACTAGGCATCATTTTTTTTTTTCACATAAATAGTTTGGTCTTAAAGCTTAACAGCTTAAAATTGGCAAAAAAAAAAAAAAAAAAACTTGCCTTTTACCATGTAATACTTGAAAAGTAAGTACCTCTTTGCTACAAGTAGAATGAATAGGGGAAACTTTAAGCCTGTTTTTAAAAAAATATTATTGTAAAGAGCTCTATTTGTAGAAGCAAATTATAGGCAGATTACCAGGTTCTTATAAATACAAACTTGTACATGGACATTCTGCAAACCCAGCTGTCACATTTCTTGCAACTCCTTTTGCAAAAGGATACTAAGAGGTTTTAAAATGTGAAAAACATTATTTTTTCAGAGCAAGAAAATAATTTACTGTTGTCTTAAATAATGTATAAAGTTTTTCAGATAAACTAATCAAATAAATTAGAACAACGTGACAACATTGCAAATTTGTTATTAGATGCATTCCTTCTAATGGTACCAGGGGAGGATGTTATTGATGAATCAAGTCTGTTTCTGAAGTCTGTATGTTGCTGCTGTCCCCAGTGATGGTGGGACTTACCTCTGCTCTACCTGATTACAAATTATGTTGGGGGAAATAAAGATTTAATATTTCATTAAATAAAAAAAACAATTTGGTTTTGCTCATTTAAGAGCAATGAGAAAATGGTGGCATGTTGACTGTGTTTGGCTGCAGGGCACGGACCGTCATGGAAGTCCTCGCTCCACAGGGCATACACCAGCTTTTCACCTTTCATTCTTATTCACTTTTGCTGCTGAGCCTAGCTGTACAAATTTGCGCTTTCATTTGCTAATGTAAATTCAATTTATTTTACCATTTTAGAGACTACTAATGATTAAATGTAGGAGAGGGCACACATGTTTTTATGTGGAGTGTTAAAAGATAAATTTTTACCACTCTAATGTGCTGGATTTATTAAAAGAGATTAGGTAAACTGCTAGGTTGAATGAGAGACTTCCTCTATTGTACTCTTTTTTTTTTTTTTTTTTTTTAATCCAAGCATATGGTCTTTAGTAACAGCTTGTTAACTTGTTAAAACATTAATTTGGGGGTTTTTCCCTATTCTTAGTTGTCTATGTACACATAGTAATTATGTTAAAATCCATTTAAAGAAACCAGCCCTGTGAAACTGTCCTCTGTGCATATTGTAAGGATAGATGTTGAGGACATTGTTCATGTCCTTATTGACACCCTTCTGTAAAGTTCTACAGGTTAAATTTATTTGTCTGACTTCAAATCTCAGCTCCTCCATAAATCCCAGTTCTTTCCATGTGACATTGGACGAGATACTTAACCTCTCTGAACCCCCAGTTCATCAATTCCTCCTTGGTAAAATGAGGATATCATCTACCTCAGAAGACCATTAAAAGGAATGGAAATACCATGTGTAAAGCCTATAGCGCAGTACTTGGCTTAGGAAGCATTTGATAAATGGCAGTGATTATGATCAGGAATAATCTTGTGTTTCCAAGCAGGCAGCCTGCTTTTATTGTGTGGATTCTAAGTTGAACAACTGCTAAGTTCCTGTTGACCTGCTGAAATGCAACGTTGCTGCACTCAAGCAGCAGCTGGCTCCGTGGAGCTCTTGAGATGTGCCAGGACCGGGCCAAGCTACACATGCATAGCCACATCTAGTCCTTACACCAGGGCTCCAAAACAGGAGTTATTGTGACTCCCATTTAACCTTGGTTAATCCGATATGTAAAATATATGACCTTGTGAGGTAGGCAGTATTATCCTCACTTTAAAGTGATGTGAGTAGAGTCCTGTAGTTAATGAGGGGCAGGCCTGTGGTCTAAACATCTTCTGACCTTTGTCTGTTGCTTTGCCTTGCCCCCTACAGCTGCCTTGCTGTTTTTTTCTGTTGGGTTGGTTGGTGTTTTTGTTTTGTTTTGAGATGGAGTCTCTCTCTGTCACCCAGGCTGGAGTGCAGTAGCACGATCTTGATTCAGTGCAACCTCCACCTCCCAGGTTCAAGCAGTTCTCTTGTATCAGCCTCCCGAGTAGCTGGGATTACAGGCACCTGCCACCATATTTTTAGTAGAGATGGGTTTTCACCATGTTGGTCAGGCTGGTCTCGAACTCCTGACCTCAAGTGATCCCCACTCCTCAGCCTCCCAAAGTGCTGGGATTACACGTTTGAGTGACCGCACCCATCCTGTTTTTTTGTTGTTGTTTTTTGTTGGTTTTTTTTTGTTTTTTGTTTTTTGTTTGAGACGGAGTCTCGCTCTGTCGCCCCAGCTGGAGTGCAGTGGCCGGATGTCAGCTCACTGCAAGCTCCGCCTCCCGGGTTTACGCCATTCTCCTGCCTCAGCCTCCCAAGTAGCTGGGACTACAGGCGCCCGCCACCTCACCCGGCTAGTTTTTTTTTTTGTATTTTTTAGTAGAGAGGGGGTTTCACCGGGTTAGCCAGGATGGTCTCGATCTCCTGACCTCGTGATCCACCCGTCTCGGCCTCCCAAAGTGCTGGGATTACAGGCTTGAGCCACCGCTCCCGGCCTGTTGTTTTTGTTTTAATCTTTATTGCCTGGAATGTAATGCAACAAGACCCTTTGTGGGGAGGAAGAGAAAGTTTCTATTCAATTCTGCAGATGCCAGATTCCAGAAAGTTAGATGTGAAGGAGAGATGTGGGAGGTGAATGGGAATGGAAGGCGCATTGGCAGTGGAAGCACCGTTTGACACTGTTGGGGTCTGTTTCCTTCTTGACTGAAAGTCATTCTTTGGCCTGGATACTCTGACCCATTGTGAGTCTCCTCTTTCTCCTGCCATCTTGCCTCCTTGATCTGAAGGTCTCTGAGAAGCTATTTAATATGCCTATCAGTCCCTAGCACAGTAATGTGCAGATTACAAATGCTAGTAAATACTGAATGAAGCAAGTGGAGGTTTTAAAACATATATATATGTGAATCCGGGCATGGTGGCTCATGCTGTAATCCCAGCACTTTGGGAGGCCGAGGCGGGTGGATCACAAGGTCAGGAGATCAAGACCATCCTGGCCAACATGGTGAAACCCGTCTCTACTAAAATACAAAAAATTAGCCAGGCATGGTGGTGCACGCCTGTAGTCCTAGCTACTCAGGAGGCTGAGGCAAGGGAATCGCTTGAACCCTGAGGTGGAGGTTGCAGTGAGCCAAGATCGCATCATTGCACTCCAGCCTGATGACAGAGCAAGACTCCGCTCACGCGCGCGCACACACACACACACGCAAATTATATATATTTAATATATAAATATATATAATACATATTTAATATATAAATAGATATACATATTTAATATATATAATACATATTTAATATTTACATATATATTTGTATATATATGTGTGTGTTAAAAGTATATTTATATAACGTGTGTGTGCAGCTTCATAAAACACCCAACTATAGAACATGACCAGTAACTGGGAAGCTTTGCGTACCCCTTTTCTGTTCATGTACCTCACCCTTCCCACCAGCGGTACCCTCCTTGCTGTATTTTATGCTAATCATTCTTGCTGTTCTATGATAATTTACTGTCTATGTACTTCTAAATAATATTTTGTAGTGTAACAATATATTGTTTTGCATGTTTCTGAACTTTCATATTATGTTACTGTGACTGGTTCTCTTCACTCGGCTTTTTTTTAACCATTCAATTTTTTTTTTTTTTTTTTTTTTTTTTTTTTTTTGAGACGGAGTCTCACTCTGTCGCCCAGGCTGGAGTGCAGTGGCCGGATCTCAGCTCACTGCAAGCTCCACCTCCCGGGTTTACGCCATTCTCCTGCCTCAGCCTCCCGAGTAGCTGGGACTATAGGCGCCTGCCACCTCGCCCGGCTAGTTTTTTGTATTTTTTAGTAGAGATGGGGTTTCATCGTGTTAGCCAGGATGGTCTCGATTTCCTGACCTCGTGATCCTCCCGTCTCAGCCTCCCAAAGTGCTGGGATTACAGGCTTGAGCCACCGCGCCCGGCCTAACCATTCAATTTTATTTATTTTTATTATGGTAAAATGTACATAAAATTTACCAGTTTTATCAGCCGCATTCTGTGTTGCAATAATTATTTGCGGTAGTGTTGTAACAGTTTTCATCACTCTGCAGAATTCCATTTTTGTTACAGATGACGGGATCATTCAAGCTTTCTAGTCAGTTTGGATCATTTTACTTTTCCTAGGAACTTGTTTCATTTAGGTTGTCAAATGTGTTGACACGGAGTTCATAATGTTTCATTTTAATTTCTGTTATGTCAGTAGTTAAGTCTTCTTTCTAGTTCCTAATAATGTTTATTTGTGCCCACTCCCTTTTTTTTTTTTTTGAGACGGAGTCTCGCTCTGTCGCCCAGGCTGGAGTGCAGTGATGTGATCTTGGCTCACTGCAAGCTCCGCCTCCCGGGTTCATGCCATTCTCCTGCCTCAGGCTCCTGAGTAGCTGGGACTACAGGTGCCCGCCACCACGCCCGGCTAATTTTTTGTATTTTTAGTAGAGACGGAGTTTCACCGTGTTAGCCAGGATAGTCTCGAACTCCTGACCTCAAGTGATCCCCACTCCTCGGCCTCCCAAAGTGCTGGGATTTGTTTTTTTTTTTTTTTTTTTATATATAGCCTACATATAGTATATATAAGCTATATATATATAGCTATACACTATATAGCTATATATACTAAGTGTATATATACTATATATATACTTGCAAACCTCTGACATGACAGATCTCCTGACCTCGTGATCCGCCCGTCTTGGCCTCCCGAAGTGCTGGGATTACAGGCGTGAGCCACCGTGCCTGGCCGCCCACTCCCTTTTTATGTTGATCTGTCATGTCAGAAGTTTGCAAAGTTTTTTTTTTAGTGTTTTCAAATAACCATCTTGCAGTCTTGGTGATCCTCTCTATTGTAGGTTTGGTTGCTTTTTCATTCGTTTCTGCTCTTATTTTGTATTTTCTATTTGTCCCACTTCTAAGTTTCATTTTTTCCCCCTTCCTTGTCTTTTCAGTTAATCAAGTTATAGCTCCTCTACACATGCACACATTCTCGCTCTTTCATTTTTTTCTTCTACAAATTAGGAAGTTCTGTGATCTGTTTCTGTTCTTTAGTGGGTGGATTAAGGATAAAGAAAGGTGAGGAATAAGGTGTAGTTACCCTGCCTTTTACCTGAGGATGTCTCTTGCCATCTTCTTTCCATCACCACTGCCTGCTGTAGGCGACATTCCCATGACCTCCTTTCTGGACTGTTGTAACAGATGTCTCCTAAAGCACAGATAGAATTACGTTGCTTGTAGCTGGGCACAGTGACTCACGCCTGTAATCCCAGCACTTTGGGAGGCCGAGGTAGGAGGATCACATGAGGCCAGGAGTTGGAGACCAGTCTGGCTAACATGATAAAACCTCGTCTCTACTAAAAACACAAAAATTAGCTGGGTTTGGTGGCGGTCACCTGTAATCCCAGCTACTTGGGAGGCTCATGCTGGAGAATTGCTTGAACTTGGGAGGCAGAGGTTGCAGTGAGCTGAGATCACACCACTGCACTCCAGCCTGGGCAACAGAGCAAAACTGTGTCTGAACTAGATATATGTATAGCTTATATATAAGCTATATATACATACATATATAGTATATAGATAAGCTATACATACATATATCGTATATAGATAAGCTATACATACATATATGTATAGGCTATATGTATATATATACATATACATATATCGGCTATATACATGTATATAGATAGGAATATATACATAGTATATAGATTATATACATATACTATATATAGATTATATACATATATGCTGTATAGTATAGATAAGCTATATATACTACATAGTACATATATAGCTTATATATGTATATATAGCTTATCTATAGTATATATAGTATATATGTATATATAAGCGATACATATGTGTATATATACTATATGTAGCCTATAGCATATATAGCCTATATATAGTATATGTAGCCTATGTATAATGTATATATGTATATATGGATAAGCTATACATATATGTATAGATGTGTATATATACTATAGTATATACTTATATATAGTACTTATACTACTAATAGTATATATACTATATATACTATATAGCCTATGTATAGTATAGGCTATATATATACTATATAGTATAGGCTATATATAGTATATACTATATGTACTATATAGCCTATGTATAGCCTATACTATATATAGCCTACACTATACATATAGTATATAGCCTATACTATACATAGGCTATACAGTATATATAGTATATATACTATTAGTAGTATATACTTTGGGAGGCTGAGGTGGGAAGATCTGTCATGTCAGAGGTTTGCAAGTATATATATAGTATATATACACTTAGTATATATAGCTATATGGTGTATAGCTATATATATAGCTTATATATACTATATGTAGGCTATATATTGTATATATACTATTATTATATATATACACACACACTTTGGGAGGCTAGGACGGGAGGATCTGTCAGGTCAGAGGTTTGCAAGTATACTATATACTCTTAGTATATATAGCTATAGAGTATATATAGCTTATATATTATATATACTCTACTTATATAAACTATATATACTAAACATAGTATATATATACACACTATATATATATTCACATTGTTCCCCTGCACACTTATCTTTGCTGGCTCTCCAGAATCTGCCAGGTAAAATCCAGATTCCTTGATATGGCATTTAAGACCCCAACATAATTTTCTTGCTTTCTTCAGCTACCCAACCCCTACTCTATAATATCCTTCATATTGGCATACTTGAAGTTTCCAGAACAGACCCTATACTTTTCCATTACATTTATTTACACATAATATCCTCCCCCACCACCTATCATGTCCCATGATTGATTTTAAGCTGAGATGGCCCATTTTGCAGCCTTACAGAACTAGATCAGAAGATATTTGTGGATAAATCTGATCTTCCTATATGTAACTTCTGCTTCACTGGTTCCTCAATCTGAATTGGCCACATGCTTGCTGAAAAGACTTGTTTTCTTCTTAAGGGATCCTACTCATCCCTTAAAGACCAAATCAAGTCACCTGCATCCTGCTGCATTCTTGATTCTCTAGATGGAACTAATATCTAACTTTCCTATTCCCAGATCACTGTCCCTGCATTACCACTACTGGTGAGATTCTGGTATTTTCAGAAGGCACCACCTGTTATGTCAGAAGATGCGTTGTGCAGCTGCTTCCACTGCTAACAGATGTATCTCTTTCTCTCATTCAGATCTATGCCCTCAACAGAGTCATGACAGAACTGGAGCAGCAGCAGTTTGATGAGTTCTGTAAACAGATGCAGCCTCCTGGAGAATGAGCTCCCCAGGTTCAGACCAGATGGGACCCTGAGATTTTTGTTTGACAGGGTGTTGCCAGTTTTAAGCTGAGATGGCCCATTTGGAGCCTTACAGAACTAGGCCAGAAGACATTTGTGGATAAATCTGAACTCACTTCCTATGTGTAACTTCTACTTCACTGGTTCCTCCAATCTGAATTGGCCGCATGCTTGCTGAAGAGACTTGTTTTCTTCTTCTAAGACAGTGGTTTTTGTTTTTTTGTTTTTTTTTTTTAAGAAAAAACAAAACACACAAAAAAACCTTTTTCTATTTGAGAAAAATCAGTGTTTCTCATGAAACTATATCTTCTCCAAAAATACAAATAAAATACTAATAAAATGTTCATTTACTGATACTTTAGCAAGTGCCTAGCCATAGAAAATGGAATACAAAGTAATGTAATAGGTAAGAAAAGTTGAGGTGAGCAGAAGGCACCCTCTCTCCTTCAGGAGCTTGGCAGAGAGGAGAGAAAGAACACGACTGCTTCCAGTTTTCATTCTTCCTGGAGCTAAAACTTTGCAGACCCTGCTGATCTCTAGTTTATAGGCACACAGATATAAATATGTGACCCCTTTACTCCCAGATGAGTCACTACTCAGGGTTAGAGGCCTGAAGCTAGGATTTCCTCACCGGTGATTGTGGAGAGCTAGCAGCAGGCTTTCATCAACAGCAAGAGGGGAGTGCAGGTGCTTTTTGTTTTTTGTTTTGTTGTCTGCCTTATCCGACCTAGAAACGAATTTATGATGGAAATATTCAGACGTCCCTCAGAAACCAACCACCACCCCTCCGCCATTCAACTGCCATTTTTAGGTGTAGAAATGTAAGGTGGTTTCTGCTTCTGACATTTGTATCAAGAATGGTAGTTCATACCTGAATGCTTAGTAGAGTTATTTTAATGCTGAGCAAAAGAAGAGATTGTTCTTCTAGGATATTTCATTTCCAGAAATTCCTTGGGAGTAGGGGGAGCAGGACTTAAGAGAGCTGAAAAAATACCACTCAGATGGGGCAAAGAGGCAGACACTGCCACCTCCTTTCCTCTAAGCTGGAAATGCTGGAAACACCTCAAGCTGTCCCTGTCTCCTCTGTCTCCCTGTGCTGCCTCTGGAGTCACTGAGAATACTTTTCCCATTGCTCTGGCATATTTCAGGAGTAAACTGGGGAGTTGATGGGATGTTAAACTTTCCACCACTGTGGAGAATGTGTTTTTAGAGCCCAAGTTATAATTAAGGATAATCTCTACATAGATTATCTCCACAAATGGTAATTAGGTTCTGTAGCATCCTGCTAAATTTTTTTGAATGGAGTTTTGTGTTTTCAGATAAGTAGGGGGTTGGAGGGAGCTGTCCCTATAAATACACAGAAATACTGTCATATGCTTAAAAAAAAAAGCCGTTTTGGAGCCAAATGACCTGGGGTACCCAACTACCAGTTAACCTCTCTGAACTGCAGTTTTCCCATCTACACAATGGAATGATATTTCCTTCCTGTCAGGAGTGTTGTTGAGAAATAATGTATGTAATAGATACTCAGTGTCTTAGTCCACTTTGTGCTGTTACAGCAATACCTTAGATTGGGTTTGTGTTTTTGTGGGGTTTTTTGTTTTGTTTTGTTTTGTTTGTTTTTTGGTTTTTTTGAGACAGGGTCTGGCTCTGTTGCCCAGGCTAGAGTGCAGTGGCATGATCTTGACTCACTGCAACCTCTGCATCTTTGCTTTCTGGCTCAAGCCATCCTCCCACCTCAGCCTCCTGGGTAGCTGGGACTACAGGCATGCACCACCATACCTGCTAACTTTGTATTTTTTTGTAGAGACAGGGTCTGACTTTGTTGCCCAGGCTGGACTCAAACTCCTGAGCTCAAGTGATCCACCCGCCTCAGCCTCCCAAAGTACTGGGATTACAGGGATGACCCAACATGCCTGGCCTAGATTGGGTAATTTATGAAGAACAGAGATTGGTTTCTTACACTTCTAGAAGCTGGGATGTCCAGTGCGGAGGGGCCTGCATCTGCTGAGGGCCGTCTTGCTACATCATCCTGTGGCTGAAGGTGAAAGGGCAAGGGAGGGAGAAGGAGGCCAAACTTCATCCTTTTATTAGGAACCCACTCCCAAGATAACTAGCCTACTCCAGCAATAAGACATCATTACTCATTCATGATGGCAAAGCCCTCATAACCTAGTCATCTCTTGACGTTTCCACCTCTTAACACTGTTGCATTGGGGATTATTTCTAACACATGAACTTTGGGGGACACATTCAAACCATAGCACTCAGAAAATGTTACTTCCCTTTCCAGCCACCTTTCAGATTGTTTCATGGGAAATGTTTTCAGATTTCACATAACCAGGAAAGACATGATCATTGTGTGGAAAGATTCTTAGTTGGGAACTGCTTGTATTAACATCACTCAGCCTTGGGTATATTCTTGTCCTGGAGAAACACTCTAGTATGGCACAGTTTTTCAAACTGCAAGTGGTTGTAAAATCAGTTTAGTAAATTATGACCAGCTTTTCTTTTCAATGAAATAATAAATTAGAAAATACCACATGTGGGGCCAGGCACGGTGGCTCATGCCTGTAATCACAGCACGTTGGGAGGCCAAGGAGGGCAGATCACGAGGTCAGGAAATTGAGACCATTCTGGCTAACACGGTGAAACCCTGTCTCTACTAAAAATACAAAAAAAAAATTAGCCGGGCGTAGTGGCAGGTTCCTGTAATCCCAGCTACTCAGGAGGCTGAGGCAGGAGAATGGTGTGAACCCGGGAGGTGGAGTTTGCAGTAAGTGGAGATCACACCACTGCACTCCAGCCTGGGCGACAGAGCAAGACTCAAAAAAAAAAAACAAAAAAAAAAAAAAACTACCACATGTGGTAAGGATATTGTTTGGTGAAACTTTTGTTTTAGGGTTACATACACATGAATGTGTATACTGCATTTGATGTAAAAATTATTCCTTACTGTGGGTTGTGGTAAAAAAAAAAAAAAAAAAAAAATCGAGATACAAGAGGATATCTGAACCAAGACAGCAACAGGTCATCTTTGTATTCCCCTTCCCTTTTTTTCTCCCCCACCTCTTTGAGTCAGGGTCTTGCTCTATCACCCAGGCTGGAGTGCAAGTGGTACAGTCACAGCTCACTGCATCCTTGAACTCCTGGGCTCAAGCAGTCCTCCTACCTCAGCCTCCCAAGTAACTAGGACTACAGATGTGTACCACCACACCCAGCTAATTTTTTAAAATATTTTTGTAAAGATGGGGACTCGCCACATTGCCTAGGCTGGTCTTAAACTCCCGGCCTCCCAAATGCTGGGATTATAGGCATAAGCCACCATACCTGGCCTTTTATTCACATTTTAGAAAGAAAAAGATTTATTTTCTACTGCTAAGAAATACCAGGGTAAGGGGTCCAGAAGTCACTGTGTCCATAATTGGAATAACATTGAATGCTAAGGGTGTTATAAACATAGTCAAAGAAAACTAGGAACACATCATCTCTGCTTACCTGCCCAGAATTCCTTCATCCTGATGTGGTCCCTCCCCAATTTCTCAGAGGTACAGAGATATTTTTGAAGCCTTACATCTAAAACCAATAATGACAAGATTGACTTTGGAAGTCAAGCTGCCTGGGTTTGACGCTAAGATCCACTAGTTGGTGATTGTGTGGGCAAGTGTTAATCTCCCTAAGTCAATGATTTTTTTTTTTTTAAATGAGACAGAGTCTTGCTCTGTCACCCAGGCTAGAGTGCAGTGGCACTATCTCGGCTCTGCCTTCTGCGTTCAAGCAATTCTCCTGCCTCAGCCTCATGAGCAGCTGGGATTACAGGCACCCGCCACCATGCCTGATTAATTTTTGTATTTTTAATAGAGATAGGGTTTCACTATATTGGTCAGGCTGGTCTCAAACTCCTGATCTCAAGTGATCCGCCCACTTCAACCTCCCAAAGTGCTGGGATTACAGGCATGAGCCACTGTGCCTGGCCCCTAAGTCAATAATTCTTAAGTTTTTTGGTCTCAGGGCTTTTTTATATGCTAAAACTTGTTGTATAGATCATATTTGCTTTATTAGAAATTAAAAGTTTAAAAAATATTTACTAATTCATTTAAAAGTGATAACCCTTATAGGATAACATAAATAACATTTTTGTGAAAAAAATTTCAAAAATAATCATTTAGTGAGAAGAGTGGCATTGTTTCACATTTTTGCAAATCTCTAATATCCAGCATAATGGAAAAAAGCTGAATTCTCATACCTGCTTCTGTATACTGGATTCTCATCTTGTTTTAGTTGAAATATATGAAGAAAATGTGGCCTCATATTGATATGTAGTTAGAAAAGGGAGGGGTATTTTAATAGCCTTTTATGATCATTGCAGATAAGCTTTACTACTATACCAAAACTCAGCGAGTGGTGGTTTCTTAAAGGTTAGTTGCAATGTAGAATCTGATAACATGTTAGTGATCTTTTTGTACTCTGTTACATTAAAATCCTTTGGTCTTTGAATCTTTCCCTATGAACAGATCTTTCACCCATGCATGATGTTGTAACATCATGCACTGATCATTTAGAAAATATTGGTTCGCTGAGGTATGCGAATTTTCTAAATGTTACTGCAGCATTACACAACATCAGAAATATTTATTCATTAATATCCACACTGATCTCACCAGAAAAGTCTTGAGTATTGGAAAAGTGTCAAATGCCCAGTGACGGAGTTTGGATACAAGTTTTCTAAAATTCTGCTTTTCACTTGGAAGTTAAAATTTTATCCTTGGCAACAAAAACTATTTCTTGAAGCAACAGGCTGTCTCCCTTTATATTTTCAGAAAGACAAGTCTGAGCAACCCCAGTTTGTCGATTGTCCTTTGGTGTTTCATAAGAAGCGAGTTCAGCTCAAACTCAAAGCAGTGCTTTTCCTCCAGAAAAACATCATCACTGCAGTATGCAGCAGGAATGTTCTATGTGTGCTTTCCATTTCATTCCACAGAATATTAAAAAGATGTGTACTCGGCCAGGCGCGGTGGCTCACACCTGTAATCCCGGCACTTTGGGAGGCCAAGGCAGGTGGATCACCTGAGGTCAGGAGTTCAAGACCAGCCTGATCAGCATGGTAAAACCCCGTCTCTACTAAAAATACAAAAAATTAGCGGGGTGTGGTGGCAGGTGCCTGTAATCCCAGCTACTTGGGAGGCTGAGGCAGGAGAATCACTTGAACCCAGGAGGCAGAGGTTGCAGTGAGCCAAGATCACATCATTGCACTCCAGCCTGCGTGACAAGAGCAAACTCCGCCTCAAAAAAAAAAAAAAAATTTACTCAAGGGTAAAAGTTTAATAAAATTAATACTTTTTACTAGTCATCATGACATTCTTGAGTTTTTTGTTTTTTACTGTGAGCCTGCAGCAGTGAAAAGTACAGTAACTAGCAGTACCGTTTAGGACCACTCCCTTGATCCAAACCAGAATGCTGGGCATGTTGCACACCATTGCTTTGCTCCATTGGCAAAAATGTCAACAGAGTGACATTTTAGTCCCAGTTTTAGGATTAAGAAAACACGGTGGCTCACGCCTGTAATCCCAGTACTTTGGGAGGCCGGGTGGATCACAAGGTCAGGAGATTGAGACCATCTTGGCTAATACGGTGAAACCCCATCTCTACTAAAAATACAAAAAAAAAAAAAAAAAATTCCGGGCGTGGTGGTGGGCACCTGTAGTCCTAGCTACCTGGGAGGCTGAGGCAGGAGAATGGCGTGAACCTGGGAGGCGGAGCTTGCAGTGAACTGAGCTCATGCCACTGCACTCCAACCTGGGTAACAGAGTGAAACTCCCATCTCAAAAAAAAAAAAAAAAAAACAGTTTTGACCCTGAAAGGGTCTCAGGAACCCTAGGGATCCACAGACCACACTTAGAACTGCTGACCTAAAACCTGTGGTCACCTACCTCATTGGATTGTTTAGGGGATTATGTAAAATAGTAAAATTCAAGGAATGGTTCCTGACATATAGTAAGTTATATGGTATAATATAGTAAACGTTATACATTTACTGTACATAGTAAATGTTAACTATTACTACTATTATAAATTGAAATATGTATATATGGGAAGAGAAGAAGGCTAGAGGGGACAGAAAGCCATCTAACATTTATTTAACATATTTTATATGTCATTCATTATTCTAGGTGTTTTACGTTCATCCACATAAAACATACGGTTGTTCAATCCACAAAAGAACCCTGAAAGGAAGTAAATCCTCCATTTTACAGATAAGAAAATAGGCTTAGAGAGATTAAACGTTTTATTCAAGGTCACAGGGCTAAAAGAGTAGCAGAATTCTCAGTCACTTGATTCTGCTTATCAGACACAGGAGTAGGACTTCAGGTTAGGAAGAAGGGACTAGAAGCTGACCAGGAAGGAGATCTACACTCTCAAGTTTAGGACAAAGAGAACTGCCTAAACCCTGCTGGCTTCATGAATTCATTTGAGAAGTGTGGATTTTAAAGTCTCGGCCTTCTCCCTTGTTCCTAAGAGGAAGCCCAAGAAGAGACATTCTGTTTTAGAAAACCACTGTCTGAGGAAGTGAAGGCATTGAATGAGTAGCCTTAGTATCTGACACCCTGAAGCCCATATGGAAGTATAACCATACTCTCAGAGAGGTGCAAGGAAGTATAGATCCCTCTGTTAACCAGCTGTCAGCTGACCTATAACTATCCTAGTGTCATTAACCTACACAAAAACTGGAGGTAATTAAGTATGAATTATTGCTGTTACAATCAAGCCATAATTTATACATCCAAATGGGTATTTTACTTTTCAAAGCTGTCCTCCTGGGGGTCTGTGTATTTAACTCTGCTGCTTCACTTAAAATGGACATGGAAATTCTCTTTCAGAATTGCATCTTCTTCCTTTCAACATAGTTTCAAATTTTAGAAGCAGCCACAAGTCGTTTGAATTCAAATATGATACCTAATTTGATTTAAGAATAGAACATAATTGGCTAATCTCAAATGTTAGGTTTTTGGAAAGAATTTAGTCAGTTCAGAATAAAACATGTTTTTCGCTTTTTGGTGTTGTTGAGCACCTGTTTATTCAGGCATTGTTACAGCTGCTTGGTCCTTAAGAATTTATGTGAAGACCATTTTCAAACTGGAGTTCCTAAAATGCTTTGATTAAGGGGAGCATCAGATTGAAATGAATGTACAGCATTGAAGGACATTGTATTGAGATGTCTAAGCCCGTGTATATTTGTAAAATTCTTACCACATTATAGTAACCTTGCATGTAACTTACTAGAATCCACAACTAAATCAATTCATATACAAAGTGAACATTTCTGAGTGTCAGGCACTATGGCAGATAGCAAAAATACAAAACCTAAACTGAAGGAGACATAAAGTCATGGAGCACAGGCAAATCCATCTAACTAGGAACATATGAATGATTTAACAGGAAGGCACTATCTATTCTGTTACAGCCAAATCTTACTTTGGGTTTTTATTTTTAAACATCTAATTTGAGAATAGATGTATATTTACCACATGCATTGTTCTGGAAACTTAAAAAAGTTATATCCAGAGTAGAAGGTGTTCCAGCACAGTCTCTGAGGGTGGAGCAGAACCAGCCATCAATCCTTTTTTCCACCCTCTGGGAGGTGGAATGTCTGTCTACACTGGGGGTTCAGTGGACCTAAGTTCTCGGTGAGGTACAACTTTGCCATACAGTACTGTTTATTTCTATTTGATTTGGATTTTAGAATATGAAGTGGCATCTGAATTGCTAGAATTTAGTAGTTTCTAGCGTAGGAAAGAAAATCCACACGAGATCCTGCAAGCCAGATGATGCCCAATGTATCTAATTGCTAAACAAAGCAAAAGGCAGCAGCTTTGAACTATTAAAATACAGAATGTTTAAGTTACAAAATCCTACACACATTCAAACTGGGCAACAAGAGAGTCCTGTGATTAGCTCTACTCTCAGAGCCAGAGTCTGCAAGAGTAACAAATGCTTCAGGAAGTCCCACCAGGCAGGGCTGAGGCCAAGGCCAATACCAGTTCTGAAGGCTGTCACTCCTTTCCAAGGGGTAGACCTTAGTAACACAGTCACCCCATTGGTAGCGGAGCTGGAACTCAAACCCAGCCCACATTGAGCCTGAGGCGGGGGGATATTCTGTTCTACATGACATAAACAAGTATTGTCCCCAAGGGAGTCAGAACCCTGAATAAACAGAAAGAAGGGAAGGTCACTGACCTTACTTTGGGTTTCTCACTTCACGGCAAGAGACATACCATATATCTAGTATAGGACAACACAGGTATACGCAAAGCTTTAGTGCAGCTACACAAGGCTTGACCCGATATGCTGACACAAACCCCACAGAGGCCGGCAGGAGCTGGTAGAGCTGCTTAGCTTCCTCAGCGCTGTGGCGAAACACAGGCTGCCTTGCCCCACAGAGCATCTGGAAAGAAGATGTATGAGAGCGACCACATCAGGCAGTAAAAAGCAGACAGAGACAGTGGGGAGAAAAACAGCATGATGACACCTGGAAGAAGAAAAAGTGCAGACACTCAATTTCTAGAAAGCTGTCTTCTATGCTTTCTACCCTCTGCTCTCCCGTCCCCACCCTCCCATTCTTTATTTTTCACCCACAGTGCCTAAGAAACAAAAAGAGACAGGAGCCCTGTCTTCAAGTTCAGTTTAATAGAGATAGGTAAGTAACTAGAGAAGTATAGCCCAATGCAGTCTCAGGTTCCATTGTGTCAAATTCACATCGGAAGTTCCAGCCAAGAATAAATCTGAATTGCCTTGGTTAGGGAAAACAAAACAAAACAAGATAAAAACCGAAAAACTCTTGTCAGGAAAAAAAAACTTCCTCATTGTTTGAAATTTAACATGTGATAATGACCAATGCAATATGGTATGTATGCAGAAAAGAGTTTACATGCAGGCCCGAGACTGCTATCCTCAGAAAGGCCTTCTTGCAAGGCTGGCCCTTGGCTGATGGCTGGAAACTTGAATAGTAAACAGTTCCCCAGACCAACATAAAACTTTCCCCAACTGATAAGAGTGTCTCACTGTTCCTGGACTGTCCATATAAGCACAGTGGTAACACCTGCTTTCCTTCTGGGAGTCTGGAATTTTCATATGTGGTAGGCACAGGGTGCTGACGTGACCATCCCCCAGTAAAATCTTGGGCAGTGAGTCTCTGATCAGTTTCCCTGGTAGACAACACTTTATTGTATTATCACAATTCAGTGCTGAGGAATTAAGTGCATCTCGTGTGACTCTACTGGGAGCGGACTCTCTGAAGCTTGCACCTGGTTTCCCCTGAACTTTGTCCCATGCACCTTTTCCCTTTGCTGAGTTTGCTTTGTATCCTTTTGCGGAAATCAATCTTAGCCATGAGTACAACAACAAGCTGAGTCCTGTGAGTCTTCTCAGAGGTGGTCTTGGGGACTCCCAACACAATTTGCCTCTCAGATTCGCCACCAAAAGACAAAAGAGCACTCATGTTTGTGGAATATCTATTTTGCACTAGACATTCTGCTAGATACGTATATTTTTTTCATTTACACTTCACAATAATCCCATGGTTTAGAACTAAGTCTGTTTTTCATAAGAAGAAACAGAAGTAACCCATGCAAGGTCCTGATTCAAACCCACTTCTGTTTGACTCTTAAAAACTAGACACACTGCCTCAGGGAGCTCAAAAAGAGGACAAAGAGAGTATGAGCCAATGGTATTTCCATGGGAATGATCACCATGTATCCTGTAAGAGAAATCAGAACATATGATCTGATAGAAGGCCGCTTCTAGGAGTAAGAAGCAGTTAACGATACGCATGGGCATTTTGGAATACTGCATTTCAAGAATAGTCATTGATCTGTTGAGGCAAAAAGACAATCGTGAAAACCAGAGTTGTCTTGGAAAGTACCTGCCCAGTGCATTGGCTCATGCCTGTAATCTCAGCACTTTGGGCGGCCAAGGCAGGAGGATTGCTTGAGTCCAGGAATTTGAGATCAGCCTGGACAAAAGAGTGAGACCCCGTCTCTACCGTATATATATGATACTGGGGTACTCTCTGTAAAAAAAAAAAAAAAAAAAGTATATCCTAAGGTCTCAGAGTGCTGGTCACAGGCCAGTTCTCAGACGTACGAAGCTCTGTGGGGTAGAAGGGACCTCAGTCTAAGAAGGCGACTGGCTGCACTCCAAATAAAAGGAATGTCCACAGCAGCCATTTTGAAATCTACCCAGTAGGGCTCTGGTATTAACTGTTGTCAAAATCTGTAAGGTGCAGTTTCCTCCTTTACTCACACAGCAGGACAATCTGAGGAAGGCTGAGGCCAAGTATGTGGTTTACTTTGAGACAAGGGGGATCAGTAGTATCCACAGGAGTGAAGAACACTAAGAAATAACTACTGTTATGAGATAGGAGAAGGGGAGGTGGAGGAGAAGAACGAGGCTAGAAATGGACACATCTGTACCAAAGGATTTATATTTATTATCTCATTTAATCTCAGTAATCCTGCAAAGTAGGGATTAGTGGCTTCGTTTTACAGATGAAGAAAATTGAGCTCAAAACAGTGAGGTATTAGCCCAAGTTCATACAACTAATATGTGCTAGAGTTAGAGCTTGGGCTCAGGTCTTCCTGAGAAGCTTCCAAACCCAGAAGCTTCTCACCACTGTTCTGCCTCTGCCACCTAAGGCATAGGAGGAGCCAGCTCCTGGAACTTGGATAGGGCTGTTGGTGCTAATGTTACAAAAGGTATAAACCTTAAGAGAAAGGTCAGGATGAAACCGAAGACCCTATAAACTAGAGTGGACTCACACGGGAATAAAGGAAGGAACTCTGTATCCCCATAGATGTTTGTCTTGTTTACAGGAGCACATTTTAAGAGAAGAAAAGCTGATATTCCTTGAAGGAAGCCCTAAATCAGGGGAAGCTCTAGGGAGACTTCTGCAAGGTGCCAGTGTGACCAGGAACTCAGGGCCTGGAACCCAGTGCTCAGTTACTTCAACCCCAACCCTAAGAGTCATCCATGTCTCCTCCTCCTTCCTCAATGTCAATTCTATTTCCAACATTTATCTCAAATCCATTCACTTCTCTTTATCTCCACTGCCACCATCACCTCTCATCTGAACAAAAAGTTTGTTTTCCTACTTACATTCTCAGGCCTACAATCTATTCTCCACATTGCAGTCAAAGGGATCATTGAAAACTGCTGCTCCAGCCATGCCAGTTCCCTGCATAAATCCCTTTAGAAGCTCCTCATTTGCCTTTGGTCTCAAATCCCAAATCCTGCCAGGTCTGCTCACCTCATGGCCTCAGTCTTTGTCACTGGCTATCTCAGCAAGTTTCAGCCACATTGCTCCACTAATGTGTCCAGCCCCTGTGGCCTCAAAGCCATCACAACTGTTCCTCTTCCTGAACCTCCTGAACCTCCCCATCCCCACCTGGCCACTCCTCTTGTAGGTCTCACTTAAATGACACCTGCTTAAGGATCCTTTCCTTCCCTTCAGATCATCCCAGCCTGAAGTAGGTCACCCTCTGACACTCTCTCAGAGCACCATGCACTTGCGTAATACATACAGTAAAACTCTATGTTTCTAGTTATTTCTGCCATCATTTGTTTGGTATCTGTCTCCCCTGTGATCAGGCTCTAGATTCAGAGGCAGGGACTGTTTGCCTAGTTTACCAATTTGATTTCCAGTACCTGGCACACGGGGGGTGCTTCCTAAATCTCTTTTGAACTTATTAACATTTAGCAAATAGATACTGAGCACCTACCATGTGATTGACACACTTCTAGGCACTGGGGATTATATTAATAGCATGAATAAAAGAGAGTCCTCTATTGGGGGGTTGGTTTAGTGTTTATAGACAATAAGAAAACTAGTAAGTATGTCAGATGATCATCAGTTCTATGGGGAAAAATAAAGCCGAACAAGGGAGATAGAAAAATGCTGGGGTGAGGTACAGTGGCAATAAGCAACAGTGATAACAAACGGGCCATAGTGACATTTTCACTCACCTCCCATATAAACCAATTTTTTCCAGTTCTCAGACTCCAGGATTTTGTCATATGGATAGTAGCTCTGGTCCATCATGAAGAGAATCATGAGTGAGGCCATGCAGCAGAGGATGAACCTGTTGCCTTTGGTCAGAAGAGAGGTGGAAGCCAAGATGCAGGAAGCATAGGGGCAGGGTAGACCCTTGTATGTGGAGGGGACTCCTGCCGGGAAGAACACTGGAGATTAGCTGCTTCCCTCTGCTCTAAAGATACCAAAATGAAGCAGGCCCCTCTCTCTTTGGGTATTCCCCTACCCAGGATACAATATTCCCTTAAACCCAAAGGCAGTGGCAGGCTGAAAATCATTTATTCACAAAGATGATGCATGGGTTTTACATTGGGTTTCCAAGGGAAAGCAGACAGCCAGCTAGGACCAGGGTGTGCCCTGGCCCCTAGGAAGTCTCTGCTTTGAGACCTGCTAGTCTAAGTCCTGTGCTGTATCTGCTCTCCCTCACTTTGTGACCTTAGGCAAGATAATTTCTCTCACTGGAGCATGGTTTCTCCATCTGTTTTCAGGAACTAGAATATACCTCCAGTTCTAGTCCAAGAATCAGTGTGCTCCATCCAAATGTCACAGGTCATGCATTGAGAAAGAGGTACAGCTGCTCCAAGAAACAAAAGCCCTTGCCTCCCAGCCCAGGGCTCTGCCAATGCAGCCTGCAGCCTTCAATGAGCATGAGGCATGGGGCATGCAAGGAGGAAGGAAGAGGAGCTCCAAAAAAGGAGTCAGTAACTGCACCCCAGGCTTCTGGCATCTGACAGATGCCAGTTCTGTGCTCCCCTGCCCTCTGTTCTAAGGCAACCTTGGTTCCACTCACCAGGTGAATAAAAGCACAAGTGGAAAGAAGCAGCTGACACATAGATGATGGCCAGGATCCCACTCAGAAGTCCATCCACGCCTAGGAGCAGAGCAGAGGCCAGGCCGAAGGTGGTGAAGACGGCAAAGTCATTCAGCTCAGCTCCTGCCCCAGAGGGCCCAAAGTTAGAAGAACTTATACTCCCATGTCTTGCACCTTAGTCCCCCTCTAGTAGGGGAGCTGGGGTAGTGACAAGAGGGGTCCTGAGGTCCCAGAAAGCAACAGCTGCTCCCCTGGGGGGCAGTCTGTAGATCAAAGACCAGGATTTCCTCCTGGCTCTGCCTTGTGCTGGCCAGTGGCCCTGGGCAAGTATTTCCCTCTCAGATCTTAGTTTTCCTATCCTTTAACATGCAAGGGTTGGGCTACAATCAGATACAAACTGATAAGCTATGGGACTTTTTTCAAGCTAAATCTTACATGGAAGCATTTTACTGTATTTTAAACCAGCTGCTCTGCTGGTTTAATTTTCATCTCCTCTCTGCCAACCTCCTCTCACCCCACCCCTACCCAGTTCCACTCCAATACCTGGATGGGTCCAGAACAGGGAAGCAGGGCAGATGAGAAAACTGAAAGCCAGGACAAGGACTGCCCAAAGGTCAGTAAGGGAGCCAGCAGAGGAGCTGGAGCTGGACTGCGGGGCTCTCGAACTCCTGCTCCAGGGCTGCTGCTGCTGCTCTCGGGGGGGTGTGAACAGGGGTGGATGCCTGAGGAAGGCCTGCGGGATGTTAGAGGATGGACGAAGGGGTGACCCCAGATGGATGCTACTGGGGACAAGGATTAGGGGCCTGGGGCCTGAACTCACCCCATTTGGAGCAGATGTTGATGTGGCTGGTCATTGCCCTGACTGCCATGTCCAACAGGAAGCTGACCAGGAGCATCCAGGAGGCATAGTGGCGTTTCCTAAAGTGCAGGCCAGCAAGCCCGAATGGGGAAGCACTTTCGCAGTCTCCACTGGAGACTCTCCCCCACCCCCCATTAGTATATTAGTATACACTAATATACTTCCTACATACCTCCCACACTTGCACACACACACACATCCCTTCATGTCCCCCACACTCACATCCTTTCTGATATATGCTGCTTTTCACACCACACATGCACACATACACGCCTACATCCCTCACAAACTCAATCTACAGTCTTAAAGAGGTGCCCCAAACCCCCTAGAACATCACTGAGATCCCTTCCAACTCTAACTTCCAGGCATTTTTGATGGCACAGGGGACCTAGGTTCTAGCCCAGCCTCTGCCACCATCTCTCTATGAATTATTAGCTAAATCACTACCCCATCTCTAGGCTTGTTCCCCCATCTGTAAAATGAGGAGTGTGTGCTAAATGATTTGTTTAATAGATACAAACCTATTCAGATGACCTGTTTCTCCTTGTGTGAGTTTTGGTAACTTATGTCTTTTTTTTTTTTTTTTTTTTTGAGACAGAGTCTAGCTCTGTTGCCCAGCCTGGATGCAGGGGTGCGATCTCGGCTCACTGCAAGCTCTGCATCCAGGGTTCACGCCATTCTCTTGCCTCAGCCTCCCAAATAGCTGGGACTACAGGTGCCCGCCACCACGCCCGGCTAATTTTTTTGTATTTTTAGTAGAGACAGGGTTTCACCATGTTAGTCAGGATGGCCTCGATCTCCTGACCTCATGATCCACCCGCCTCGGTCTCCTAAAGTGCTGCGATTACAGGCGTGAGCCACTGCGCCTGGCAACTTATGTCTTTTAAGGGATTGATTATTTTCAGCTACGATATCAAATTTGTGGGCAGAGGCTTGTTCATAGCATTCCTTTATTATACTTTTAATGTCTGTGGAATCAGTAGTAATGACCCTTGTTTTATTTCTGATATTGGTAATTTCTGTCTTTTCATTTTTTTAACTTGGTTAGCTTGGCTAGAGGTTTATCGATTTTATTGATCTCAAAGAACCAGCTTTTGGTTTCATTGATTTTTCTCTATTAATTTCTTGTTTTCAATTTCTTTGATTGCCACTCTAATTTTTATTTTATTTTTTGAGATGGAGTCCCTCTGCTGCCCAGGCTGGAATGCAGTGGTGCGATCTCCGCTCACTGCAACCTCTGCCTCCCAGGTTCGAGTGATTCTCCTGCCTCAGCCTCCCAAGTAGCTGGGATTACAGGTATGTGCCACCACACCCGGCTAATTTTTGTATTTTTAGTAGAGATGGTGTTTCACCATGTTGGCCAGGCTGGTCTTGAACTCCTGACCTCAAGTCATCCACCTGCTTCAGCTTCCCAAAGTGCTGGAACTACAGGCATGAGCCACTGCACCCGGCCTAATTTTTACTTTTTACTTTTTATGCTTACTTTGGATTTGCTTTTCTTTTTCTAGTTTCCTAAGGTTAAAGCTTAAATTATGGATTTTAAATCTTTCTTTTTTGAATATATGCATTCAATGAAATAAATTTCCCTCAAAGCAAAGCACTGCTTTCCCTGCATCCTATAAGTTTTGATAAATCGTGTTTTCATTTTTTTAGTTCAAAACATTTTTAATGTTTCGTGAGACTTCTTCTTTTATCCATGTGTCATTTAGAAGTGTGTTGTTTAATCTTCATATATTTCAGGATTTTTCAGCTGTCTTTCTGTTACTGACTTCTAGTTCATTTCCATGTGGGCTGAGAGTATGCTTCTTTTAAATTTGTTAAGGTATGTTTTATGGCCCAGAATGTGATCTGTCCAAGTGAGCTGGAGAAGAATGTGTACTCTGCATGGTTGGATGAAGTACTCTATAGATGTCCATTTTATCCAGGTGACCAATGGTGTTGCTGACTTCAACTATGTCTTTGCTGATTTTCTGCCTGCTGGATCTGTCAGTTTCTGATAGAGGGGTGTGGAAATCTCCAACCTTGATAGTGGACCCATCAACTGTCCTTGCAGTTCTATTAGTTTTTGTCTCATGTCTTTTGATGCTTTAAATTATTTCCATGAGCTCTTTCAGATCCCACATTCTTGATTCTGTGCCTCCATCCAGCACCTGTCCCCAGGTCCCTCTAAAAGCTGCCACCACAGCTCCAAGCAAACCTGCCCTGAGAGGCCCATTCTCAAGTCTGCACCCGGATTGCAATGCTTAGGCAGCCCAGGAGAAGCAAAGGGCCTGACCTAGACCTCAGCTGTCTCCAAACAACCACAGCATTTCCTTTGTTTAGACCCAGTCCTATGTATCTAGAGGGGACTGAAGCTAAATAAAAATACTCAGGGCACCATTATGGCAAAAAAACAACACTCCCAGATAATTAGGCTGAACTAAGAAGATAGAAGTTTTCTGGGCTGGGCACAGTGGCTCACGTTTGTAATCCCAGCACTTTGGGAGGCCTAGGCAGGTGGATCACTTGAGCCCAGGTGTTTGAGACCAGCCTGGGCAATATAGTGAGACCTCATCTCTAAAAAAAAAAAAAAAAGTTTCTTTAAAAAAGAGATTTTCTGCTGTAGGTGTGCCCTACTTTATTATACTCGAAAAACCAAGATTTTAGAGAATCACAAAAATTTCCAGCTGCAAGGGAGCTTAAACATCATCAGGTAAAGTCATCTTATCTTATGGATGAGAAACAAATCCAAAGAGAAGTCACTTGCTGATGGTTATAGACAATCGAGTAGATTAGGAGGACGTTACCTGCATCATAAAGGATTTATCTTTAAAGGACTGATATCCCGAAAACATCGAAATGGGATTCAACTTACAGAAATAGAATTTGCTTACAACGTTTTAGGGGAACATATGCATGTCTCGGACCTTCCAGAACAGTGCTAATTTCAAATAGTCTGCCAGGTCGTATGATCTAAGAATTAGAAAATATGAACTGTGGCCTACCCAAAGATTGTATAAAGGCCACCAGAACAGAATCTCTTGACTTTCTCATAAAAACCATTCTAGACTGCCACAGCTGGAATGAACTGGTACAGTTGAGTCTGGGATCTTGGCCCTTTGACTCCTAAGCCACTGCACTTTCCCCGGGTACACTGTGGATTCCTGTGCCTCAGTGCCTGCTCTCTAGACTCTCCCTCTCCTTCCCTCATGCCATTGGCTCCAGCTCTTGGCTAAGAGCTTGCTGGGCCCCAGACCTACCTGCTGAAGCTGAAGATGATGGAGAAGAGCCCCAGGACCATGTTGGCCAGAGATAAGGCATTGGTAACATCCTTCCAGGAAACCTCATTTATCTGGGAATGGCTCTGGTCATGGCTCAGGAAGAAACTGGTACCCTTACCTGGGGCCCAAGAGAGAGGGGCAAAGGGTTCCCAAGGTCAAGGAGTCCCAGAAGAGGCTCCCAGGGACCTGTTCCACTAGACCTCATCCCAAAATGGCACCCTCCCTACATTCAGTTTCACTGGCTGGACTAGACTAAGGGAGACAGGAGGTAGATGAAGGAGACTCAGGAGGTGAAGACAAAGGTGCTGAGGATCCAGCGTCTTGGAAAAGCTCAATAGCAGAGTGGGTGAACCAACACAAGCATAGTTTCCACTCCCTCTCTGGCTGCACCTTTGCCCTGCAGCGCAGACATCCCTCCAGTCCATATGCCGACCATCCTGGAGCCCCATGGCCCAGAATGCAGGGGATATGGGCCCTTCTCCCATCTGAGAGGTGGGCCCTTGTCACTGACCAAGGGTTGGCCTGAGAGAGAAGAAGTGCCAGGAAGCCCTGTTGTCCCACAGTCCAAGCTCACTCCTCCTGAAGCACAGGGCTGCAGCTGAGGTGCCTTAAGGTCCTGGTTCTGACAGGCCCCAATCAGAACAGCAGGCCTACTTCCCACAAGGGAAGAGATGACAGATTAAAAATGAATGTGTAGCCGGACACGGTGGCTCATGCCTGTAATCCCAGCACTTTGGGAGGCCAAGGCAGGTGGATCACCTGAGGCCAGAAATTCGAGACCAGCCTGGCCAACATGTTGAAACCCCGTCTCTACTAAAAATACAAAAATTAGCTGAGTATGGTGGTGCATGCCTGTAATTCCAGCTACTCAGGAGGCTGAGGCAGGAGAATCGCTTGAACCTGGGAGGCAGAGGTTGCAGTGAGCCGAGATTATGCCATTGCACTCCAGCCTGGGCAACAGAGCAAGACTCTGTCTCAAAAAAAAAAAAAAAAAAGAATGTGTACAACACTGAATAGTTCACAAAGATCGTTTCACCATGTTCTCATTCCCGTGTCTCCTTCTCAGAGCCTGACAACCTCAGGAGATGGTGCTAGAATTCTCCCTTATTTTATGAATGAGGAAACTACGGTTAAAAGAAAGGAAGGTATTTGCTCAAAGTCACACAGTAAGTAGAACCAAATCCCATCTGATTCTAAATCTGGTGTTTCTTCTGCTGGAAGCATAGATTTTAGCAGGAGGAGGTATATGGGATGTGGCAGTGAGGGAGCTCGATGGCCAGGTCTGCGAGACAGCAGCAGCCTCCCTGTGTGTGCGGCACCGTCCAGCCTAGGTCCCACAGCGCTCCCAGTCTCTCCCAGTCTCTCCCACAACAGGGAATTGGCTGGCCCTGCCCATCTTCACAGCCTGTCTTATCTCTGCTTTTACTCTAAGACCACATTTGTACACCTTACACATAATCTGCTTGTGCAACTGAGTCTCTTGGAGAAAGAGCCCCATTCCTCCTCAAAACTGAGAAGCCCCACTGGTTGGGGCAAATGTATCAGCCACAAATAGATCCTGCACTTGAGTAAAATAAACAAGCTTCAAGGTGTTCCCAGATCTGTCTTCTCATTTAATCCTCACCCATTTCAGAGGTGAGGATTAATCTCACCTCCAGCTCTGCCTCCATCCAGTCCCTCTGTTCAGCCCCAGGCCCATCTGGTCTGGACAAGAGCTGAGACAAACCGTGGTCCTTTCTCATTAACCTGCCACAAAGATGCCAGCAGCTGGGAGGGCTGACTTGGAGTTTGGGACTAGAGTTTATCAGGACAGCACTGCTGGGCTCACTGCCTCAGTGGGCCAGCCTCACTCACCAAAGGGGATCAGTAGCTACGTGGCCACAGCCATTGGGATTCCTAAGACCTTCTTATGCCAGAGTCCCTCCAAACCTACGACAGGAAGCAATGCAAGCCAGGGAAATCTGGGAGGGGAAGGGGACAAAGGACTTGCTGCATACTCCCTCCCTGTGAACCTGCTGTAGTGGTCTCTCCTGGGTCTCTGGGCTGACCCCAGCAAGATCAAACATCCCAGTGTCTGCTGCTCAGAGTCAGCAGGTGCCCAGGGTCTGTCTACCAGCTGTCAAGCATTGCTGCTGCCTCTGTGCTACTTCACAGCTGGTTAATTTTTAATTAATGGTCAATTGTCTACTATATTATCTCTTTCGTTATCTCCTCCATTCACAAACCACTTTCACATTTAGGATTTCCACTGGCCCTGTGAGCACTGTCAGGCAAGGGTTCTAATCCCTACTTTCCAGGTAAAGCAAGGAAGACTCAAGAGATGGGAACAACCTAGCTCAAGGTCACACCAGAAGTGGCAGAACAAAACTTACAATTTTGCCTTAAGTGTTCTTTCCCCTGTGCTCTGCTGTCTACCAACCAATAGGACTGAGCATTGTATTGGTTATATGCTGTGCCTGAGTTGGGTGCTGGTAGAAACCTTGGTCCCTGCCATCACAGAGTTTACAACCTATCCAAGGAAACGAGTCTTTTGCATACATGTGGAGACTTAGACTCTATTCATAGTGGTACCTTATCTTACAGATGGGGAAACTGAGGTTTCAGGAGAGTTAAGTGACTTGTCCAGTAAATGGTGGAGCCAGGATTTGATTTGGGTCTCCTCTTTCCCAATTAAATGCTGTTTGCAGCAGAATGCACAAGTCCCAGGCGTGAAAGGATGTGGAACTGAGAATAAGGGCTATAGAAGACAACAGAAATAAGAAGCCACCCGCCATTCATTCAGCAAATGTTTGGCCAGGGGCAAGATGTGGTGCCTGGTGCTTGGGACACAGAGAAGATTAAGACCAAGGGACACAGTTTAGCCACAGTACCTAACTCTGCACAGAAAAGAGGCGACCAGGCTACTAAGGGAGCACCGAAAAGGGGCTCAGCCTGCCAGGAGGTGAGAAGGCTCCCAGGAGGGGTGAGGGCTGAGGCTTGGCATAGCACCAGACTGCAGGTGATCTGGTCACTCCCCAGCTTTTTGAATGCCCTCAGGATGGAGTCCAACTCCTGTGTTTGGTATGCCAGCTCTGCTCAGCTCTCCCAGCTTCCTCTCAGTCCTCCCCACCCTTCTCAGACCCTCTCTTTGGCCTTGGGTTGGGTAGTGCTCCTCTTTGGGAAGCCCCTCTGACATCCCCCACCCTGCCCCGAGCATGTTAGGTGTCCCTCATCTGTATGGTTTCATCTTCTTGTGCTTACCATGTGATACTTGGCACTCTGTTTTGGCAGTGTTTTGGCACCGCCTACCCTGGGGTTCCTATAGGGGATGCAATTTGAGTGCTGGCCGAGGTCCCTGTGCCCAGTATAAGGCCTGACAATAGAAGTTGTTCTGTGTTTGTTAAATTAACATCACAGGTCACTCTGGTGCTTCCCTGAGGCCCTCTGGTTGCACCAAATTTATTGACCCCCCATCTAACCCTGCCCAATGTGGCCTCCAAGAAGCCTTCTCAGATGAACGCCCAACAGTCCAGCCCCTTCCACATACCCAGCAACTACCCAGTTCTTATGATCTTCTACTTACTCATTTTTAAAATGCTGTTTATTTATTGCTGATGGCTGCTCTGTGTCAGGCCTTGTGTCGGGGGGGATGGGGAGAAGAACAAGAGCCAGGCTGCACCCTCCAGCAACTCAGAGTCTGGTAGAGGAGGCAGCTGTGTGTTGGGACAAGTGTAATGTTGGACAAGGGGATGTGCCAGCTGTTGTGGAGAGACTAAGTCTGGGGTGGGGCAGAGGAAGGTTCCACTCCTGTGGTGACATTTTTCAGGGTCTCTAAGGATGAACAAAGAATTAGGAGGGGCATTCTTGGCCCAGGGTATGAGCCGCAGGTGCGGAAGCACGATGAGGAGGCTGGATCCCTGGATCCTGGAAGAGAGGGGTGACCAGAGGTAATACTGGCAGGTAGGCTGCAGGGGGTGGTCGTGCGGACGTGACCTTGAGTGGCAGCCCGTGGCGGGCACTGTGCTGTTCAGTAAGGGAGCAGAGTCTTGGTCAGACACGGGCAGGGAGCGCAGGGCGGCTTTGAGGGGACAAACTACAGAAAAGGAAACCGGCCAGGAGACGGGAGGGGGTGAAGGGGGGAGAGGGGCGGGGCGGGGGGAGCGTGGACGTGAGGAGGAGAAAAGCAGGGCTGTGACAGTGGGGCTGGAGAGGAGGGGAGAGTTGAGTATGGCTCTGAGGTTTCTGAGTGGTGGGGCGGCGCCTCCGCGGAGTGAAATCATCCAGGCGGACTCTCCAGCAGGTGACACGCGTGGCAGACACGGCAACGCCGCTCATGCCAGTTCCAGACCCTCTCCCCTCCCAGCCCCCGCTCCTTTCCTGGAGGCTGGAAACCGTCCCCGGCCTCTGGGGACGGGACGTGGTCCCCTGGCCCACTCTGGCTGTCCCAAGGCTGCCCAGGCCTGGCTCCAGCCGCTACCACACCGGGAAGATGGAGCTGGGCTGCTCGCCAACAGCACCCGGGCAGCGGCGCTTCTTGTCCCTTCCACGCGGCCGCGGAGGCTCACCTGGGGGCTCACCCTGGGGACAAGGCATTCCTACATGAGATGGGGGTCCGCCCTCCTGCCCCGTTTCCTGTGCAGTGCAGGGGACCAGCCCTGAAGAGGAGAGCCTCTTGCTCCCACCCTGGCTCTTAGCTCACAATCCCCAGAGCAGGGGAGGGGTTGCGGGTCTGTAGTCAGGGAGAAGGGCCTCAGTTTCCAGGGGAGCCCAGGTCTTGTAGTAGGGGCGGCGGGGAATGGAGGAGTCCCGGGGGAGGGGACGTCTTCTCTACCTGAGTGAGGCTGGGAAGGCTTCATGGTGGAGACAGCGGCCCCGGCGCGTGGGCCTGGAGTGGGGCGGGAAGTGCGCTGGAGAGGCGAGGCTGTGCTGGGATGCTGGGCCCAGCCTCTGCGGGGCCCCTAGAGGGTAAGCTCCACGCGGGCAGGGCTGCTTGTACGTTTGCTTCGCTGCTGTTCGCTGTGCCTATAAGAAGGGCATAGGCACATAGGAATACTATTTGGATGAATGACAAGCTAAGGAATTTGCACTCAATTCCTGAAGAAAAGTTTTTAAGTAGGAAGGTGACATGGTCAGGTTGTTTCAGGAAGACTAACCTGGCAGCCATTGCGGAGGAAGGATCTGCAATCCTGCGGGCCAGGAGGCAGATGAGCAACAGACGGGATGGGAAGAAGGAGCCCCCTCAGGAGCCCGTGTGAGATGGACTCCCAGGGGTGAGAGCGGCGAGAGGGAGGGCGTAAGAGCTTCTCAGAGGTGACTATCTTTGGCAGTTAGGCTGACAGAGTGTTACACAAAGAAACTTTTTGGTATTGGGTAAGGATTTCAGGCACCAGTTCTCAGATACGGCCCCATCCTCACCAGCCCACCGGAAGCAACAATAGAGCAGGGATCACTGTGAGGACCCCACAGGAGAATATAAAAGGGCAAGGGAGCTAGGAGGTCAAGTGACACTTTGCCTCTCCTTGCAGCCAGCCCGGGAAAGAGGAGTGTAAGACCGAGCATGTTCTGAGGGGAACACCAGGCAGCAAGTACTGGGCTACATGTTGTACAGACATTCTCATCATCTCACTGGAACTTGCCCGCTACCCTGAGGTTAGTGTTAGCATTCCCATCCTACAGAAGAGGAAATAGGGGATCAGACAGCTGATTCTACTGGAGAATACACCATTAATAATTAGTGGAGCCGAGACCTGAAAACAGCGATACCAAAGTCAGACCTAGGGTGTGTGAGAAACCGGGTGGAGGCGACAAAAGGTGTGCTACACACCCCAGCCTGAGTCAGGCCAGCTTCCTTTGATCATCTATGTGTTTCTCTTCATTGCTCCCTGCCATGTGGCCCACTAAAGTGGCAAATTAGCCTGGCGCGGTGGCTCACACCTATAATCCCAGCACTTTGGGAGGCTGAGGCAGGCAGATCACGAGATCAGATCAAGACCATCCTAGCCAACATGGTGAAACCCCCCCTCTACTAGAAATTAAAAAAAAAAAAAATTAGCCAGGCATGGTGGTGCATGCCTGTAGTCCCAGCTACTTGGGAGGCTGAGGCAGGAGAATTGCTTGAACCCAGGAGGCGGAGGCTGCAGTGAGCCGAGATTGCATCACTGCACTCTAGCCTGGGCGACAAAGCGAGATTCCATCTCGAAAAAAAAAAAAAAAAGAGTGGCAAATTAAAAATTGTAGCATTTATACCAGCTTACCTTTAAACCAAGTTTACATTCCAGCGCTAACACTTACCAGATGTATAAATGTGAACAAGTTACTTTTTCTGAACCTGTTTCCTAATCTGTAAAATGGGATTGTTGTCAGAATTAAATGAGATTATATGCTTGGCACAGAGTAGAAGCTCAATTATTAGCATTATTAATCTAAGGATATGATCATATATCTATTAGCCTGGACATCCCCAAAGTTTCCTTCAGGAGAGGGGAAGGAAGCAGGGTAGCTGAGAAAGATACCCCCTACCAGAAGTTTCTAGCTTTCCTCATTCTGGATCTCACAGGAAGTACAGAACAGGAACAGTAAGTTAGGCTACTTACACTTGTGCTAATACGGTAGCCAGCAGCCACAAGTGGCTACTGAACACTTGAAAGGTGGCTAGTCCGAATTGAGATGTGCTGTAAGTATAAAATACACACCAAAGTTTGAATACTTAGTTTAAAAAAGAATGTAAAATAATTTTTTTTAGTAAATTGTTGAAATGCTAATAGTTTGGATATGCTGGGTTAGATAAAATATATTTTATTTATTTATTGAGACAGGGTCTCACTCTGTCACTCAGGTTGGAATGCAGTGACATGATCATAGCTCAAAGCAGCCTTGACCTTCTGGGCTCAAGCAATCCTCCCACCTCAGCCTCCCAAGAAGCTGGGACCACAGGTACACGCCACCATGCCTGGCTAATGTTTGTATTTTTTGTAGAGATGAGATCTCCCTATGTTGGCCAGGCTGGTCTTGAACTCTTTGGCTCAAGCGATCCTCCTGCCTCAGAGTCCCAAACTGCTGATATTATAGGCATGAGCCACTGCACCCTGTGATAAAATGTATTCTTAAAGTTAATTTCACTTTTTACTTTTTCATGTAGCTACTGGAAAAATTTAGATCACACATGTGGCTCACATTATACTTCTATTAACTGCATTGACTTGGATCCTTTGCAGGATATAGGTACAGAGCTACAGATGTCCATCCATTGATTTATTTGATTTATTCTTTTTTTTTTTGAGGTGGAGTCTCACTGTGTCGCCCAGGCTGGAGTGCAGTGGTGCAATCTTGGCTCATTGCAACCTCCGCCTCCCAGGTTCAAGCAATTCTTGTACCTCAGCCTCCTGAGTAGCCAGCATTACAGGTGCCCGCCACTACACTTGACTAATTTTTATATTTTTAGTAGAGATGGGGGTTTCACCATGGTGGCCAGGCTGGTCTCAAACTCCTGACCTCAAGTGATCTGCCTGCCTTGGCCTCCCAAAGTGCTGGGATGACAGGCATGAGCTACCATGCCTGGCCCACTTACTTATTCATTGTTAAGAGTATTTATCATGCGCCAGGCACTATTTTAGATGCTAGAAACAGCAGTAAACAACACAGACAGTCTCTGTCCTCACAGAACTTATAATCACAGAACTTATAAACAGAAGCAAAACACACATCATTTCTGGTTGTGCTAAGTGCTGTGGAAAACAAAGCAGTATCAGAACCACTTTAATGTGAGAAGGGTTGGTATTTCTGATAGGGTAATCAGGGAAGTGGTATTTCAGCAAGGACCTAAAGGATGAGAAGACACAAACCTGCAAAGATCTTGGAGGCAATGCTCCAAACAGATAAGACAGCAAATGCCAATGAGCAGCAATGAGCTTGGTGTGTGGGAAGAACAGCAAGGTCAGCAAAGCAGGAACATGCTGAGTCCTGAGAGTGGCAGATCACATAGAATCTAGGGAAGAAATGAGAAACTCTGGGATTTTTTTTTTAACAGAGGTGCAATCTGGTTTGTAGTTTTAAAAGATGATGTTGACAATCTCTGTGGAAGCAGGGAGACAAGTTAGGAGATTACTGCATTGTCCAGGCTGGACATGTTGGTGGCTTGGACTAAGGGGGAAAGGGGTGAGGTGAAGAGAAGCAGTCACATTTGGGATACATTTTGAAGGCAGAGCTGGGACTGCTGACTGGTATGAGGAGAACAAGAAGAATCAAGAATGACTTGGGTTCTTGGCTGCTACAACAATGTGAGACAGGTGCTGATAGAGAGAGGCCTGGTGGTGAAACAGGTTTTGGGGATGAACTCAAGAGTTTAGATTTGGACACATTAAATTTGTAATGACTACAAGTCAAGTGGAGACAGCAAGTAAGGCTGTTGGGCAAACAAGTGTGCATGAAACTTGGGGACTGATGAGGGCTGTAGGTATGTATGCGAGTCAGTAGTGTGTGGACAGCATTTAAAGCCTGGGGAATGGATTAGACCACTTAGTAGAGATAAAAAGGAGAGGGCCACAGACTTGGCCTCAGAATGTAGATGTCAGGAAGAGGAGGATCAGGACACAGAAAAGGTACAGTCAGTGAAGTAGAGAAAAGCAGGAGATGATAATATTACAAATCAAAATGAAAAAAAAAGCTTTCAAGTACGGACTGCTCCACTCAATCAAATGCTGTTTAAGACTACAGAAATGAAAATTTTCCAGGCACGTTGTAGCTCCTTCCTCCCAAGCTCCAGCTCCTTAAAGGAATGAATGAACCCTATCTTCTGATGGGGGTTCTATATCCAGGCTTTAATGCCAGAGATATGGGCTCAATTGCTTATAAGTTGTATAAGTTGTATGACCTTAAATAAGTTACTTCTCTATACCTTGATATACATCCTCTACATACCTATCACTAAACGCCCAAGTGAACTACTCCGGTAGTGTCTCACATAAACATCTCATTCTGCTTAAGGCCAGGAATTTGAGACTAGTCTGGGCAACATGGTGAGTCCTCATCTCTATAAAATTTTTTTTTAATTAGCTGGACATATTGGTGCATACCTGTATTTCTAGCTACTTGGGAGGCTAAGGCAGGAGGATCGTTTGAGCCCAGGGGTTCAAGGCTGCAGTAAGCTATGATTGAGCCAGTGCTCTCTAGCCTGAGTAACAGTGAGACTGTCTCAAAAAAAAAAAAAAAAACAAAAACAAAAACAAAAAAACCTTACTTTATCACTTTTGTGATTTAACTTCTTTATACCTCTATACCGAGATCCTTTATGACTGTCTTAATTGGCCCAAACAGGATTAAGGTTATGGTCAGACTCAAACAGGACTGTGTCTGAATCTGACCTCTACCACTTCCCATCTGTATAACCATGGGCCAGTTTCAGAATCTCTGAGATGCTCCTGCTCTGTAAGATAAGAATACTATATACCTCATTGATGGTGGGTTATGTGAAGATTAAAAGAGATAATGGATACACTTAGCAGAATAAAGGCTCACTAGACAGTACTTATCATCTTTGTGTCTGTAACACTAATACTCTTCATGTTTGTGGACTGATAACTTGAGAAAGTAAGATACAAGCCAGCTCTCCTTTCCTCCTTCCAGAGCACTAGGGTGGAGAAAGGGAGCTACAGTCAACTGTTACTCACACCCAGTAACTTTGGAAGGGCCAACTAGGTGGATTATCAATATCACAGAATATCACTGATTATTCTGGAAAATGACAGGGATGTCCTCCTCCTCCTGCAAATTTTGTTGAGTGGATCCCCACTATTCATTGCAGATACTCAAGCCAGAAATGCTTGAATTCAAGCATCATCTAAGAGTCTTTCCTCTCATCCCTCTGACATTTTATTAACAAGATGGCAATTGATTGTACTTTCAATGTGCCATGCTTCATCAAATGTAAGATGCTATCTGTTTTGATCTTTTTATGTAGCTCTAAGAAAGAAAAAATGCCACTTAAACTGTGACATGCCACTGACTTTTAGAAGTGTCCAGGTTTGAGATACCAAAATGTGGGGGGAAAAAGTACACCTTGCAATTGGTGAAATACAGGCCCTCTCATTCTACCACTGCTTAGTTCAGACTCCCATCATCCCTTGCCTTGATTAGGGATGGAAGCTCCTGTCTTCCCTCTACCCAGCCTCTGCTGCCAAAATGATGTTTCTAATGGCCAATATTACCAACCTACCCAAATCCTTCCATTAGTTCTTCTCCCATAGCCCCCGGTCCATATTCTCCTGTTTAACTGGCTGCAATTCCTCACATGTCGTATCACTTCTAGTCAATGTCCCTTCCATGTTATTTTTTGTCTGGAATGTTTTTTCCTTCCCCTCTTCATCTATCTCCTAGCTTTTAGACACAAGGATTTTCTAGCCGGGACATATCTCACTCCACCCCTCCTTGTGGCCAGGACTGCTTTGGTTGATATGGCTTAAATGGATGTCCCTGTCTTCATTCACAAATAAACTCCATCCAAAAATGAACCCTACCCCAACCCCCAAAAGACAAACTTCCTATGAAAGGGCAATTGGAGCCTCCAGAAAGTTCTAACTTGTATGGTTTTCAACACCAAGCAAGCATTAGCTCCTCCAAGAGTCTTCCCAAATTCTCCAAGCTCAATAAGGAACCCCTCCCTGGAGCTCCATAATATTCCACACGTACTTCTATCACACCCCTTCTTAGAGCATCTTGGAGTTGTTAACTTGTTTCCTTCTCTACCATCCTGTGAGCTCCTTGGAAATAGTGATTCAGCTCTATTATTCCCTAGAACCTGGAACCTAGAAGGTACTTCATACTAATGAAATTATCAGGTGAACAGATGGATGGGTAAATGAAAAGTGATTACTGTATATAATCACTGGGTCCTAGTTTCCCATTCTCAGGTGCCCCAAATCACCTCACATTGCCACTAGCCCTTCCCAAGTGTGGTAACTGGCTTAACCAGGAAAGAGCAATGACACCCCTTGGTGGTCAGTGCAGGGAGTACATCTTACTGAACAAAAGGAAGTTTCTCTCTTTTCAATCACTGCTGTCCCGCGAGGGAGATTTGCATTTTCAAATGATCAAGCTGATGACTGCATGCAGAATGGATTGGAGAGGGGATAGAGGAGGAAGCAGGGATGCCAGCTGGGAGGCTGTCTTGTTAGAGTTGAGAGTGAAGTGCAGATCTGTGACTTTGACACCATCACACTTAACCACTTTGTAATATTGCCTTTTTTACCTAGAACTTTCCTTTCTTCTTCTCAACTGAGCCCTGTGGCAGATAGATTCTAGGATCTGTTCAATGATTCAGTGATGTCTGCCTTCTGGTATACATGCCTTTGTATAACTCCCTCCCTTGAATATGGGCTGGCCTAGTGACTTGCTTCCAACCAACAGATTACAGCAAAGGTGATGAAATGTCACTTCTGTGATCAGACTACATGAGACTGTAACTTCCATCTGGCTAGCAGACTCTAATCCTTGCTTACTTTGCTTAAGAAAGCTGCCATGTTGTAGAGGCTCGTGTGGCAAGAAGTGAGGGTAACCTCCAGCCAACAGTCAGCTAGTGGAATCCCTGAAGCCAGCAACCCTTGAGGGTTGTCAACAAGCCTGATGCGGTGGCTCAAGCACCAGCACTTTGGGAGGCTGAGGCAGGTGGATCATGAGGTCAAGACATCGAGACCTTCTGGCCAACATGGTGAAACCCTGTCTCTACTAAAAATAAAAAAATCAGCTGGGCATGGTGGCGTGTGCTTGTAATCCCAGCTATTTGGCAGGAGAATCGCTTGAACCAGGAGGCAGAGGTTGCGGTAAGCTGAGATTGAGCCACTACACTCAGGCCTGGCAACACAGTGAGACTCTGTCTCAAAAAACAAAATAAAACAAAAAAAAAAGAAAAGAAATTCTGCTAACAATATAAGTGAGCTTGGGAGCAGATCCTCCCCCAGTCAGGCCTTCAAATGAGAACAGCCCTGACCAATAACTTAATTTCAGCCTTACAGGGTTTCAGAGAAACCATGAAGCAGAGGACCCAATGAAATGGTGCCTGAACTCCTAACCTATAAGCTCTGAAATAAATGGGTGTTGCTTTAAACCATTAAGTTTGTAGTAATTTGTTTATCTGATAACTAATGAAGTACCTATTCAAAATTGTCATCATGATGCAGGTGAGAACCTTCTGAAAACCTGGGAAACTTTCTGTAGTCAGACTCCACTACTGTACCACTAATGTCTCTTCCCTCCGACTCTGCAGCACCCCAGCAAAAGACCTCTGCAGCTGAGTCCAAAGAACATTCCCATGTGAACTGAGCGACCAAGTGTCATCTGAGTGAGCTTGTTAGATTCTAGCCCCATCCTGTGTGAGGCCTTAGGTGGACCATTTACAGCTCACAAGAAATCCAGTTTATGAGGAGAGACCATGAATAATGGGGGGGGAGGGTATTACCAAGCAGATCAGTATAAGGAACATCCATTCCCAGAGAGAAACTTGGGCCATTGTCAGTTCAAGGACATATCTCTCTGTCCTTTTACAGCATACTGCAATAGATTACAGCCATGCTAAATCATCCATAAACGAGCTAATTCCACCGAACAGACAGGAAAGAAGGTAGAGTCCTACAACAGCCTAGTCGGAATAAGAACTACAGTAATTTTGCCAAAGGCCCTTAAGTTCTTGAATAATTCTTGTCAAAATGAATTTCAATCTGAGTTAACTCACAGTCAACAATTTGGCTGTTTTTCTTGTTTCTCACTCTACTGCCATACTCTCTTCCACAGTATTTTTAAGTAGCCATTTAAATGGGTTTGTTCTGCTGCAGGTGGCTGAGCCTGGGAGCTCCTCCTTGGGAGACTACACAATGGATTCTATAATGATTAGTGGCAGCATCCAACGTCTCTTCCAAGTCTAAAATTTGTGAGTTTCAAAGTTGACACTCCCCAAACCTGGCCTTTGCTGCTGCCTCAGATTCTCATTCACTCTAGCAAGGCAGAGAGAGCAAAAGGGGCAAGACAAACCTCATCAACAGCACAGAAATCCCAGAATCACACACTCTCTGGTCCAGCCAAGCCAAGTGGTTTTTTTTTTTTGGGGGGGGGGGGTTTAATCACCCTCCATTACCCAACATTCTCGTTCCCAGATGAATTTTAAACTGGAGTTGCACCAACTGTGAGACAGCCTCAACCCCAATGTTAAATACTACCAGTTACTTAAAAAAAAAAAAAAAAAGACTGAAAACAGTTCTCTCTGGAAAACGATCCACCAACCATTTTTATGGGAAGAAGAAAGTCTTCTCTAACACTTTAACTTAAGGGAAGAAGTGATGGAGAGGAAGAAGGAAAGTACATTGGCCAATACTCTGAAACTGACTGACTTGGGTATCTGTGGTCCAGAGAGGATCCCGAAAGACAGTGACTCTGTCTCAATGATTATTACCATCCCAATTAAAAGTCAAAATGACAGCATTTACATTCACACAGGGTCTCTTTCCAGGAAGTTTGTGATTCACCTACATGTCCTCAATTCTCAAGATAACAATGGGGTCAACAAGGAGGTGACAGCCAGGTCCTGTGAGAGCTGTTTGTCAGAGCCCACTCTCAGTGAGTCAGTCCCTGGAAGTTGGGTTCAGTGCATGGAGGCAGGGCCACTGACTGGCTTAGCAACTTGTCCATCATGCCGATTTTAGCATCTTGCTTCTCAATGTCCTCATACGGAGTCCAGGACAAGTCATGCTGTAGCTTGTAGGCACCAAGGAAGTCATGTGGACAACTTGTCCCCCATTCCTAGAGAAGGCAAAGGAGGCAGTTCCCATCAGGGTGGGTTGTGAACAAACTGAGCTCATTTCCTAATTATGCCACAATCTCTTTTTTGGCTTTTCACTTCATACCAGTCAGAACAATCTTTGGAAAGCAGTTACCTTACACATCAGATCCCTCCCTTGAGAAAATGAGTGAAATAATTTAAGCACAGGTATATTTTTTATAGTCATGTCTGGGCTCACATCACCCCCAGTTTTCTAAGAAACCATATACCAATCCACATGTCTACATTTTCACATATATACCAAGAATTTCTCAGAGGCTGGAGTAGATTTTTGGGCAAACAATGTATGTTCTTACCTTTGGAGAAATGATGGAAAAATACTGCTGACCACTCTCCCGTTTATAGAGGTAGTAAATGTTGCCAGGTTTTTTCACCATATTACAAGCTACATGGTGCAGGTCAGCATCTCTGTGAGCATCTTCCAGTACCTATGAATCACAGATATGTAACGAATTAGGTATTGGAGATAACAGGCACCCATATTCAGTGATCATCCCAATTAAAATTTGGAAACCATTCAATGCTTAGGATCTTGGTCCCCAATAGCAATGAATCACTTTTAAGATCCAGATTACTCTGAAGAAACAAAAATTAGACTATGCTGCTATGCTGTAAAAAAGGCTTTAAAAAATTATATTTCGGGCCGGGCGCGGTGGCTCAAGCCTGTAATCCCAGCACTTTGGGAGGCCGAGACGGGCGGATCACAAGGTCAGGAGATCGAGACCATCCTGGCTAACACGGTGAAACCCCGTCTCTACTAAAAGTACAAAAAAAACTAGCCGGGCGAGGTGGCGGGCGCCTGTAGTCCCAGCTACTCGGGAGGCTGAGGTTGGAGAATGGCGTAAACCCAGGAGGCGGAGCTTGTAGTGAGCCGAGTTCGCGCCACTGCACCCCAGCCTGGGTGACAGAGCAAAGACTCCGTCTCAAAAAAAAAAAAAAAAAAAAAAAAAAAAAAATTATATTTCAAGCCAGGCACAGTGATTCATGCCTGTAATCCTAGCACTTTGGGAGGCCATGGCAGGCGGATCACTTGAGCTCAGGAGACCAGCTTGGGCAACATGGCAAAACCCTATCTCTACTAAAAATACAAAAAATTAGCCAGGTGTGGTGGCATATGCCTGTACTCCCAACTACTTGGGAGGCTGAGGCAAGAGGATCACTTGAGCCCAGGGGGCAGAGGTTACAGTGAGCCGAGACTGCACCACTGCAGTCCAGCCTGGGTGATACAGTGATACCCTATCTTAAAAAAAAAAAAAAAAAAAAAAAGGTATTTCAAAATGTTGAGCAATAATGACTCCAGGTAATTTTTAAGTTTCTTTCCTATTTTTCTGTGCTAAGTACATTTCTTTTTTTTTTTTTTTTTTTTTTTTTTGAGACTGAGTCTTGCTCTGTCTCCCATGCTGGAGTGCTGTGGCCGGATCTCGGCTCACTGCAAGCTCCGCCTCCCGGGTTCACGCCATTCTCCTGCCTCAGCCTCCCGAGTAGCTGGGACTACAGGCGCCCACCACCTCGCCCGGCTAGTTTTTTGTATTTTTTAGTAGAGACGGAGTTTCACCGTGTTAGCCAGGATGGTCTCGATCTCCTGACCTCGTGATCCGCCCGTCTCGGCCTCCCAAAGTGCTGGGATTACAGGCTTGAGCCACCGCGCCCAGCCAGTACATTTCTTTTATAAATGAAAACATATTCCCCTGTTAAAATGCTTTACCTCATGAAACCTTCTCCTGGAAAAAACAAAACAAGGGAGGCCTAATTCGTTACATATCTGTGATTCATAGGTACTGGAAGATGCTCACAGAGATGCGGACCTGTACCATGTAGCTTGTAATATGGTGAAAAAACCTGGCAACATTTACTTGGGAGGCTGAGACGGGAGAATCGCTCGAACCCGGGAGGCAGAGGCTGAAGTAAGCTGAGACCACGCCACTACACTCCAGCCTGGGCCACAAGAGCAAAACTCTGTCTCAAAAACAAACAAACAAACAAACAAAAACTTATACTTAACCTCTTAAGCTTATTCCTTCTATTTTACTCAACACCTACCTCTACATTTCTAGGAGGCACTAAAGACATAAAAAGTCACAATGATTATAAACAAGTTCAGCCAATCCTGAGAACTAAAGAAAGAAAATGAAAGCCTGTCTAACAGTCATTCCTTACCTTCCTGGCTTGTTCCTGCAAATGTTGGATTTGCTCAGCTATGACTGTCAGCTTGTTGGTGGCATTTGCTCGGATGAATTCATCAGCCTACAGGTGAGAGAAAACTAAACTGTGGGTTGAAAGAGGAAAAGACTTCTATGATGTTCTTTTCTGGATCCCAGTGAAGAGGTTTATGCTAATATTTTGCTTCTGCCTAAAATATTTTTCCCATTCTCTCCACTGCCCCACAGCCTCCCACTCATCCTGAGGCCCCACTCAGATAGCACTGTCATGAGAAGGCCACCCTGACATGACTCCACACCACAGTTACATGCTCTCTTCTATTTCCCATAGCTTTCTACCCTTTCACTATGAACTGCAGTTACACTGAACTTCTTTGGTTCTCCAACATGCCTTCTCTTTCTCTCTCTCTCTCTCCTGCTACCAAATATATTGAATATACCCTCTCCTCCAACCAGTCCATTTTTCCTCCTGCTCTTTACCTAACAAACACCACACACTTCTCAGGTCTCCATTTTCTCATGTTTAAACCCTTGTGAAATCAGGGATGGATTTTAAATAATTAAAAGACACTTGTGATCTGGCCCTTATCATCTGCTAAGGTAGAAATCTAGATACACACAGAAAGTATTCGGGTTTTTCTGTGTGACCCCCACACCCCCAGAACTGAGAAAGTATGTGTTAATCTGACCATTTCCTCAGTTATTTACATCACAACTACTTAAATTTTAACTTATATGTGCATTTCTAATTATTACTTAAAACGTATTTTAAAAGACTGCATTATGATGTGGACCTGAAACAGAGTTATAATGTGCACACAAGACTGCCTGTCATGTGCCACAAAGTGCAACTGAAGGCAATGGAAATTTTTTTTCTTCAGACAGAGTTTTCGCCCTTACTGTCCAGGCTGGAGCTCAATGGCGCGATCTTGGCTCACTGCAACCTGTGCCTCCTGGAGTCAAGTGATTCTCTAACCTCAGCCACCCGAGTAGCTGGGATTATAGATGCCCACCACCATGCCCAGCTAATTTTTGTATTTTTAGTAGAGGCAGGGTTTCACCATGTTGTCCAGGCTGGTCTCGAACTTCTGACCTCAGGTGATCCACCCACCTCGGCCTCCCAAAGCGCTAGGATTACAGGTGTGAGCCACTGCGCCCAGCCAGGACATTTCTTAAAATAGATCAAATTCTCAAAGTTAGGAGAGACTAATGTGATCAATTCATGTGCTGGGAAGGATTACCACTCAGGCAATAGAAATCTGTCAAAAATTTCCAGCTTACTTTTACGAAGAGCTGATTATACACAATTAAGGTAAAGAAATGAGGAAATTAAACTAGAACTGGAACTAAAAAATATTAAAGAGAATTTGTTGGTTAGTTGAGGAGTCTTACGGCAAAATTCAGGTATAAACCAGTGTTATGAGTGAACAAAAACCATACAAGTAAACTGAGTCATTTATCTGTCCCACAGATGTATATTAGGCAGCTACTGTGTGTCAGACACCACACTAGGCACTGGGTGTACTGGTTAACAGGAAAGAGAAATCCCTGCCTTTAAGATGGCAAGTCAAGTCTAATATAGTTTAACAGAAATATGAGGCAAGTCGCATATAAAATTTTAAATTTAAATTTTCTAGTAGCCACGTTAACAGTAAATTAATTCTAACAATACTTTTTTTTTTTTTTTTTTTTGAGGCAGAGTCTCGGTCTGTCACAGACGCTGGAGTGCGGTGGTGCAGTGGCTCACTGCAACCTCCACCTCCTGGGTTCAAGCGAATCTCATACCTCAGCCTCCTGAGTAGCTGGCACCACAGGCATGCGTCACCATGCCCGGCTAATTTTTGTATTTTTAGTAGAGGTGGGGTCTGGCCATGTTTGCCAGGCTGGCCTTGAACTCCTGGCCTCAAGTAAGACGCCTACCTCAGCCTCCCAAAGTGCTGAGATTACAGGCATGAGCCCCCGTGCTCCAGCTAACACATTTTATTTAACCTAATATATCAAAAACATGTTCATTTTAACATGTAATCACTATTTTTAAGTTGTTAATGAAATATTTTGCATTTTTTGTTTGTTTTTGTTTCTTTTTTTGGTCCTTTGCAGTCTAATCCATATTTTGCATTTGATATTAAGCCTTCAAAATATAGTGTTTATTTTGTACTCACAGCACATCTCAATTTGGATGCTAAATTTTCATCAGAAATACTTCATCTGCATTTAGACTTAATAAAATTTATATGTGAAAAAGTTGATTCACAAACTCAAATTGTTCCAATATACTTGAGTTCCAATACTTGAAGTAATTATTGTTTTTAAATTCAAATGAATTAAAATAAAATAAAATATAAAATTTGGTTCCTCAACCACACTAACAACATAAGTGCTTAACAGACATAATGTTGCTAGTGGGTACCATATTTTAAAGCACAGCTCCAGTGAGTAATAGATACCAAAAAGTAAACATGATTAAAGTTAATATTATATGTACACATAATAACAATGCACTATTATGAAGGAAATAATCACAATTATGTGGTAGAAGCAGGTTAAAGATAACAAATAAGTAGAAAAGCTACTTCATTTTTATGAAGTTTAATAATAGGGAGTGGTGGGGAATTGGAAAGTATATGTAGCCTAGAAGTATTTGAATTCAATTTAATAATACTGTCATTTGGATGGGGTAGGGTAAGGCCTTTTCCAGACAAGAAGGCCTCACTAAGGATGTAACATTAGACTTGGGTCTAAATGAAAGGAGAGGACCGACCATGAGAAAAGCTGGGAAAAAAAAAGTTTGCAGGCATTTGAGACCAATGCAGTTGAAGAGTAGTTAGTGATAGGCAATGTGTAGAACGGGGTTAAAAAAGAGAGCAGAGACCAGATCTTGCCGTCTTGTAGCCCACGGTAAAAGAATTTGCATTTTGTTCCAAGAATGAAAGCCCAGGCATGGTGGCTCACACCTGTAATCCCAGCACTTTGGGAGGCCGTGGCTGGTGGATCACAGGAGGTTGGGAGTTCGAGACCAGCTTGACCAACATGGAGAAACCCTGTCTCTACTAAAAATACAAAATTAGCCAGGCGTGGTGGCACATGTCTATAATCCCAGCTACTTGGGAGGCTGAGGCAGGACACTTGCTTGAACCCAGGAGGCAGAGGTAGATGTGAGCCAAGACAGCATCATTGCACTCCAGCCTAGGCAACAAGAGTGAAACTCTGTCTCAAAAAAAAAAAAAAAAAAAAAGACAGAAAGAAAGGAGGAGCCATATATGGCCAAAGAGACAGTAGGTATTTCCAGAGCTAAGGTAGTTCCAGGTTAGGGGTAGCCTTATAATAACCCTCCCTTTTCTTAAGGTGCTAGCAGTAAATCTCGTAAACAAAATTTGAATTTATATTTTGAAGAGTTAATATAAAATGCAAAATATGGATTAGGCTGAGGTCCAAAAAAAGGAAAAAAGAAACAAAAAATGCAAAATATTTCATGAACAACTTAAAAACAAAAAAGCCTCATAAAAAATGAAGAGAAGAGTACCTACAACTAGTAAGCACTAACCCTAGCCTCAACTACTCTGAGGCCCTTTACATTCATCTCATTTACTTCTCACAACACCTTTATGAAGTTGATAACCTCACTTTCTCATTTTAGCAATTAAGACTCACAGACATGAGGCAACCTGTCCAAGGTTTCACAGATAATAAACAGCAAAGGATCTGAACACAGGTCAGTCTGATTCCAAAATTCATGCCTTAATACCAGGCCTCCTGAGCTTTCTGAACACACACCAATACCCGGGTGAGTCCTGCTAAAAAAAATAACTTCTTCTTTTTTTTTTTTTTTTTTTTGAGATGGAGTCTCACTCTGTCGCCCAGGCTGGAGTACAGTGGCACAATCTCCACTCACTGCAACCTCCGCCTCCCGGGTTCAAGTGATTCTCCTGCCTCAGCCTCCTGAGTAGCTGGGATTACAGGCGCCTACCACCACGCCCAGCTAATTTTTTGTATTTTTAGTAGAGATGGGGTTTCACTATGTTGGCCAGGCTGGTCTTGAATTCCTGATCTCGTGATCTGCCCACCTCGGCCTCCCAAAGTGCTGTGATTACAAACGTGAGCCACTGGACCTGCCCCCTCCGTTCCTTTTTTTTTTTTTTTTTTAAAGACTCGCTGTGTCGCCCAGGCTGGAGTGCAGTGGTGTGATCTTGGCTCACTGTAACCTCTGCCTCCCAGGTTCAAGCAATTCTCCTGCCTCAGCCTCTAGAGTAGCTTCAGACTACGGGCACACACCGCCATGCCCAGATAATTTTTTGTATTTTACTAGAGACAGGGTTTCACCATGTTGCCCAGGCTGGTCTCCAACTCCTGAGCTCAGGCAATCCTCCTGCCTCAGCCTCCCAAAGTGCTAGGATTACAGGTGTGAGTCGCCACACCCAGCCTCATTTTTTTTTTTTGAGTCTCACTCTGTCCCTGATTCTGGAGTGCAGTGGTGCAATCTCGACTTACTGCAACCTCTATGTACTGGGCTCAAGCGATTCTCATGCCTCAGCCTCCCGAGTAGCTGGGACTAAAGACGTGAGCCACCACACCTTTTAGTAGACACGGGGTTTCACCATGTTGGCCAGGCTGGTCTCGAACTCCTGACTTCAAATGATCCACCCACCTTGGCCTCCCAAAGTGCTGGGATTACAGATGTGAGCCATGGCACCTAGCCAAAAAGTACATTTTAGATAGTAAATATGTTTGATTCAATTTGTTTGTCTCTAAAGTTGTTTTTTTCTTCAGCTTCTCAAATACAGATTGTATTGGGGAAACAGAGGCAGCATAATAATGCATCCTCTGTATTTCACAAGATTATAGGATGAAAGGCAAAAACTGTTCTTTATTCCATCTGTTCAGGCCATTATAATAAACATGATAGTCATTCGACAGCACATGAGTATGTTGTGTGCACAAGATTCTATCCCTATCAACCTCCCTCCCAATAATAGTGATCTGATTAGCATATTCTCTTAATCCATAAAAGTTGCACTTTGCTCCCCAGTTCTTTAAAAAGAAGAAAGTACAAGTTTTGAATTAAAACAGCTTTCCTACGTATCTGAATTTTTCTTAATTAAAAAAAAAAACGGATTCGAAGGATTTCTAGGATCATTGGGAAAAAAAAGACGTGAGGGAATTTGAGCACATTAAATAATTTTGAGCAAAGCAAAGACCTTAGAACATAATCAAGGCTAAATCTGATAGTGTATACAGGGATAAGGGGCCATCATAATCTTTAAAACAGCAGGACCCTCCATCTGTGCACACTGAAGAGGGTGTATAACTGGAAGTCTTGACAAGAGATAAGAAGGAATCTGGTTTTTCATTGAATAATGACAAAGCTTTAGATCTTGGAGCTCTCCTACTTCAAACCTTTCACTTTACAGATAAAATAGTTGAGGTCCAGAGAGAAGTAATCTGCCTGAAGTCGCACTGCAAGTTTGTATCAAAAGTGGGATTAATAGTCACGTGTCCAAACTTCCAGTGTTTTTTCCATTATTTCACATTTCCTCCTTATTTGACTTATTTTGGCCATCCATATAAAAGCACTGGGCTTGGGAATACTATGTTTAATAAGGACTAAACTCGGAGTCCTTGCCCTGCTAGATGTTTAAACTCTCAGTTAACAAAGATCTTATGGGAAGCAGCTTTAAAAAAGCGGACCTTGAAACTTCTGGGGAACTTTTCTTTGTCAAATGGGAAGATAACTCTGTACTGCCTACCTCACAAGGCTGTCCTAAAGTGCAAATGAAATAATGAACGCTAACGTGTTGTGTAAACCTTCCCACGAAGGGAGATTATGGGCACTCAAGTTGCCGTTAGAGGAGCTTTTGGTCACAGAAGGTCATTCGAGTCAGGCCACCGACTCACAATGACAGTCGGCTTTACTCGTCTGTAAAATGGAGACAAGAGCAATTGCCACCCCCACCCTAGGTGGTAGTGAGGTCTGAGCCGAAAGACGCAGAGCACAACGTGAATGAAGACGGTTATTCGCTGCCCCGGTCGCGCCTCCTCACCTTCTGCACCTGCTCTGCGAGCGCCACGAGGTCTAAGGGGTCCCCGGCCCGGTGGGTGTGGTAGGGGCTCACCAGGGCCAGGCCGCCGGGGGTCGGGGTGAGCTCCACCAGGGCTCCTGCGACACACAGCCAGGAACAGGCCGTGAGCTCCCGCCCTCGGCCTCCCGCGGAGCCCCGAGACCGGCTGCCTCGCTGGGGCTGACTTCCCCTTGCTGACTCCCGCCCCGCATACCTCCCTGGCCTGCAGCTGGCTGCGGTCCTTGGCTTTCAAGGACCCCCTCGGTCCTCCCGAGCGCTGCGGCGTCCTCCATGACAGCGACTTATCCTCCCCACTCCCTGGGCGGTGCGAGTCGGGAGAGCCTGCGCATAAAGGTGCGTGGGCGGAGCTTCCGTATTTCTCGTCCACTGGGCTTCAGAGCGACTGAGCAAAGCCTGAGCTCGGAGGCGGGGCTCCGGCTGACGCGCCGGGATTCGCTGAGGGCCGGTGGGGGTATCTGGGTTGACTGAAAGGAAAAGAGGCGGTGCAAGCCTCGTGGGCATGCGCCGCCCGGCTTGGGAGGTGGGGCTTCGCCCGGGGGCGGGCCTTCTCCGGGGGTGGGACTCCGGCCTCTGTGTTGGGTGGCTATCGGTCCCGTTAGGTCTGAGGAGACGATGGCGGCACGCGCGTTGAAGCTGCTGACCACACTGCTGGCTGTCGTGGCCGCTGCCTCCCAAGCCGAGGTCGAGTCCGAGGCAGGATGGGGCGTGGTGACTCCTGATCTGCTCTTCGCGGAGGGGACCGCAGCCTATGCGCGCGGGGACTGGCCCGGGGTGGTCCTGAGCATGGAACGGGCGCTGCGCTCCCGGGCAGCCCTCCGCGCCCTTCGCCTGCGCTGCCGCACCCGGTGTGCCGCCGACTTCCCGTGGGAGCTGGACCCTGAATCGCTCCCCAGCCCGGCCCAGGCCTCGGGCGCCGCAGCCCTGCGCGACCTGAGCTTCTTCGGGGGCCTCCTGCGCCGCGCCGCCTGCCTGCGCGGCTGCCTCGGGCCGCCGGCCGCCCACTCGCTCAGCGAAGAGATGGAGCTGGAGTTCCGCAAGCGGAGCCCCTACAACTACCTGCAGGTCGCCTACTTCAAGGTGCAGACCAGCCCGGAGCCGGGCGGCCGGGGTCCTTCTGGGGAGAGGAATGTTGCAGGGGACCTGGGGAGCCAGGGGGATCGGGGAAGTGTCCGCAGGGAGGGGAAAGTGGCCTCCTGGCTGGGGAGCTCTCCTCGGAGCCGGGGAGAGCTGCTCCCTGGCAGGAGACCTTCCTCGCCCAGTTCGCATGGGCAGTTGCTAACCCCAGAGGTCCAGCCTGGGGTTAGGGCACAGGCCAAGCAAAACTCATGGCCATTTTGTTCCCTGGGAAATCTCCTGCAGGGAATTAAAGCGGTAGTTTGGGTCTCCCATCCTAATGTCATTTTAAGTGTCCGACTGAGAAGCTAGTAGCGGTCTACAATATGTTCCTTCCGGTTGGTTTTCCAGTGGTGCTTTTCCTGCTGTTTGATTCAGCAGCTCTGTTTCAGGATGTGAGGTTGCCACGTCGCCAGCAGGGGCTGTCTGGCCCTGCCTGTCGGGGGGACCCTCTGGCTAGTCTGTCAGGTTTACAAAGAACATGAGTATTTTTAGGAATGCCAGAATGCCATGTTTTCAAGTGTACACTTGGGCTTGGAGCGTTCCAGGCTTGTTTGGTGGTGGTGATGGTGACGATGATGATGATAATGATGATGATGATGATGATGATAGCCAGCACGTACTTCAGGCAGTATTTTAAGCAGTTTGCCTTTATTAACGCATTTGCCCTAATCTTCACAATATCCTGTCAGGTAGATGCTGTTATTAGTCCCGCTGTATTGGGGGTGGGGGGAGAAAGAGCTGTGCATTATATCTGTTATATCTGTAGTTTAAAAGACCTTCGATTCGACCTAAAGAGAGACTGAGAGACTCTTGGGGACCCCAGATTTCCACCCCTCCACAACATTCTGCCTACACAGTTCCCTTCATTTTTCCTAGTTACTCAGAAGAGCGCTGGACTTGAAATCAAAATAATTGCATTATGTCTTTGGTTATGTCGCTTCATCATAGCACTTTCTAAAATTATTTGACAAACATGTATTGCATGCCTACTGCATTCCAGTTCTTGTACAGGTACTTAAATGCTCGACTAACATCTTTGCTTTGTCTTGCTTTGATGTTAAGAGTTACTGTAGTAAGGGATACTGCAAGGGCATATACTTAGGGCTGTGGGAGCACAAAGGAGGGAGACTCTAGCTTTATCTCAGAGAAATTAGACTTCAAAGAAGAGGTAATATTGAAGCCCGTCCTAAGTATTGTCAGGGGGAGAGGAAGGAAGGCTCCTCCAGATAGAGGGAAAAGTAGAACCAAAGCATGATGTATTCAGGAAAAAAAATGAATTGTTGTGATTGCAATGTCGAGGTGTGTGTGGGGAGTAGTAGGAGAAGAGGCTAGAATGGTCACTGAGGCCAAATTTGGAAGAGAATTCTGCGGACTGCAGGGAGCCATCCTCAGATTTGGGTTTTAAAACACTCATTCTGGAAGCCATGGTGAATGAGCCTTGGAAGAAGGAGAAACTGGTGGCACATGATTAGGAGACAGGCATTTGTCCACAAGAGAGGAGGTTAAGTACCTCAGTGCTTAGGGAGTAAAGAAGACTGGGGGTGGAGAGAGGAGTGAGGACATGAGGGAGAACAGAGACAGGCAGGAGCAGTGCTGAAAGATACAAGAGATAGAGTAATTCCATAAAAGGGACAGACCTGAGAAAATTTCTAATTTTACAGTTAAAGAAACTGAGGTACAGAGATGGGGAGTTATTTACCTTGGGTCACCTAACCAGGGCTGACTCCTTTAGTGTGCCTTTACTAGTACCAGTGATAAGGAAATAAGTTTTCTTAGCATATTAATCATACCATCTAAAATTTATGGAGCACTTGATCTGTGCCCGGCACCATGTATTACAGGCTGCATGTATTATTATCTCTTTGAACTCTCAACAATGCTAGGAGATAGCTACAGAATGCTATCTCCAGATGATAGATTAGGGAAACTGAGTTTAGAAAGTAAACTTTAAATATCTTGTCTACTGCCCAGCCAGTCAGTGAGTCATTAAGCCCAGATTTGCTGCTGGCCGGTCTCTTTTCTTTTTCTTTTTTTTGAGACAGAGTCTTGCTCTGTTGCCAGGCTGGAGTGCAGTAGCGATCTTGGCTCACTGCAACCTCTGACTTCCTGGTTCAAATGATTCTTCTGCCTCAGCCTGTCGAGTAGCTGGGATTACAGGCACATGCCATCACACCCGGCTAATTTTTGTATTTTTAGTAGAGACGGGGTTTCACCATATTGGCCAGGATGGTCTCGATCTCCTGACCTCGTGATCCGTCCTCCTCGGCCTCCCAAAGTGCTGGGATTACAGGCATGAGCCACCACGGCTGGCCCTCTTTTCTTTTTTTTTTTTTTTTTGAGACGGAGTTTCGCTCTCATTACCCAAGCTTGAGTGCAATGGTGCGATCTCAGCTCACTGCAACCTCTGCCTCCTGGGTTCAAGCAATTGTCCTGCCTCAGCCTCCTGAGTAGCTGGGATTACAGGCGCATGCCACCACGCCCAGCTATTTTTTGTATTTTTAGTAGAGACGGGGTTTCACCATGTTGGTCAGGCTGGTCTCAAACTCCTGACCTCATGATCCGCCCACCTCAGCCTCCCAAAGTGCTGGGATTACAGGCATGAGCCCCTGTGCCTGGCCATGGCCGGTCTCTTTGATACCAGTGTCCACACAGTTAATTACTAGATCATCAGTGATTTATTTGGTTGGATTCTATATATGAAACCTGTGTTACTTTGATATGCTGGAGTCCATTGCTGTGGGTATTGTTGTAGTCTGTAGCCTATTTCTTTCTCCCCCTTGGATTGCTTTTTTTTTTTTTTTTTTTGAAACGGAGTCTCACTCTGTCACCCAGGCTGGAGTGCAGTGTGGCCATCTCAGCTCGCTGTAACCTCCACCTCTGGTTCAAGCGATTCTCCTACCTCAGCCTCCCAAGTAGCTGGGATTACAGGTGTGCGCCACAACACCCAGCTAATTTTTGTATTTTTAGTAGAGACGGGGTTTCATCATGTTGGCCAGGCTGGTCTCAAACTCCTGACCTCAAGTGATCTGCCCCTCTTGGCCTCCCAAAGTGCTGGGATTACAGGCGCAAACTGCCGCCCCCGACCAACCCCTCAGATTTCTTAGACCTATTTGTTTGAACCTCATGAGCCCTGAGCTTTGAGTCAGAAAGTACATGTCTGGACTTAGTAAAGGACCTTAGAATTTTTAGCCATCCACATTTTCCCTAAATGTCTCAAGAATGCTTCATTTTATTTTATGCAAAAAAAAAAAAATTCTAGGAAAATTCTTAGGCATAGTCTGTTAGCTGCTCTTTTTTCTCTACCCCTAAATCCTTGAAGCCACAGAATTTTTTCAGGTCAGGCATTACATTTGAATCATGAAATATATATATGTATTCTTTTTTTTTTTTTTTTTTTTTGAGTCAGGATCCTGCTCTGTCACCCAAGCTGGAATGCTGTGGCACCATCTCGGCTCACTGTAACCTCTGCCTCCCAGACCCAAGCGATCCTCCCACCTTAGCCTGCAGAATAGCTGGGACTACAGACATACAGTACCATGTAATTTTTGTATTTTTTGTAAAGACAGGGTTTCACCATGTTGCCCAGTCTGGTCTTGAACGCCTGAGCTCAAGTGATCCACCTGCCTCGGCCTCTAAAAATGCTGGGATTACCGATGTGAGCCACCGCGCCCAGCATGAAAACATATCATATGGGCAGTCAGTCTTTCACAGCACTCCCCATACAATATGACCTTTGTTTTAAAATACAACATTGCTACTTCCTATAATCTGGGGAACCCCTAAATCTGACTTGGGAAAGAGCTACAAATCTGCCCAGGGCACTGTGCTCCTAATCTCTGGTGGGTAGTTCCTGCAATAGGTGTGCTTCTTGGGGCTGGCAGGGCTGGGCATGCTGAGTGGAGGGCTCGGGGAGCAGGGATTTCCTGTTTATGTAGACTGCTCATGTGGACACAAACATTCAGAGTTTGGATGTGAGCATTACCTTCTCATGCTTCGTTCTTAGATCAACAAGTTGGAGAAAGCTGTCGCTGCAGCACACACCTTCTTCATGGGCAATCCTGAGCACATGGAGATGCGGCAGAACCTAGACTATTACCAAACCATGTCTGGAGTAAAGGAGGCCGACTTCAAGGATCTTGAGACTCAACCCCATATGGTGAAAAAAAACTTTATCCCCTTCTTTCTCTCTTTCTTTTTAAGTTTATTTTAGAGACAGAGTCTTGCTCTGTCACCCAGGCTAGAGTGCAGTGGCTTGATCATAGGTCACTGTAACCTCAAATTCCTGGACTCAAGAGACTCTCCAGTCTCGGCCTCCTGAGTAGTTGGGACTACAGGCATGCATTCTTTCGTTTTTTTTAAATGACATTGCTAAGGTTGTTTTCTAATTACATTACAGAAGTAATAAATGTTCATTGTATAACATTGTAGAAATGTAAATAAGTATAAAACAAAAAGTAATCATTTGTAATACTGCCACCTTAAGAAAACCAGTTTAGATAGTCTTCCGTATATAATTTTTTTCATCTAATTTGGTGTTATATTGTGTATGCATTTTTTATCATCTTTTTTTATTTTTATTTTTTTGAGACAGGGTCTCACTTTGTTGTCCAGGCTGCAGTGCAGTGGTGTGATCATGGCTCACTGCAGCCTTGACCTCCTGGGCTCAAGTGATCCACCCGCCTCAGCCTCCCAAATAGCTGGAACTACAGGTATGCACTACCACACCCACCTATTGTTTTTATTTTTTGTAGAGATGGGGTCTCACTGTGTTGCCCAGGCTGATTTCAAACTCCTGGGCTCAAGCGATCCTACCACCTTGGCCTCCCAAACTGCTGGCATTACAGGTGTGAGTCACCATGCCCAGCCCTGTCATCATTTTTTAGCTAACATTAGTATCAGCCTTTTCTCATGTCTTCAGTTTTATTTGAAAACATAATTGTTTATGGCTGCATGATAGTCCATCTTATGCGGAGACTATATTCATTCACTAGTCACATTTTTTTGGTCATGTACATTTTTGATTTTCACTACAATAAATGTTACAGTAGCCCTCAATGTTCTTATTCTGTTTGTTTAGCAGGAAAAGTCTATTCCAAAGGAGAGATTGTCTGTGATGATACAGCATTTTATAGAGAGCTTATGGTTCCTTACATTTAATTATGAACCAAGAATGTTAGAAACAATGTAAGAATGACTTTTAGGCTGGGCACAGTGGCTCACACCTATAATCCCAGTACTTTGGGAGGCCGAGGCGGGTGGTACACTTAAGGTCAGGAGTTTGAGACCAGCCTGGCCAATATGGTGAAACCCCATCTCTACTAAAAATACAAAAATTAGCCAGGCATGGTGGCGCATGCTTGTAATCCCAGCTACTCAAGGTGAAGGCAAGAGAATAGCTTGAACCTGGAAGGCGGAGGTTGCAGTGAGCTGAGATCGTGCCACTGTACTCCAGCCTGGGTGACAAAGCAAGAGTCAAAAAAAAGAAAAGAAAAGAATGACTTTTAAAGGTAAATTGTGGCCGGGTTCAGTGGCTCACACCTGTCATCCCAGCACTCTGGGAGGCCAAGGCGGGCAGATCACAAGGTCAGGAGATCGAGACCATCCTGCCCAACATGGTGAATCCCTGTTTCTACTAAAAATACACAAATTAGCTGAGCATGGTAGTGTGTGCCTATAGTCCCAGCTACTCAGGAGCCTGAGGCAGGAGAATCACTTGAACTGGGAGGCGGACGTTGCAGTGAGCTGACATTGTGCCACTGCACTCCAGCCTGGGTGACAGAGTGAGACTCCATCACACACACACACAAAAAAAGTAAGTTATGTCAGCCAGGCATGGTGGCTCATACCTGTAATCCCAGCACTTTGGGAGGCCATGGTGAGTGGATCACTTGAGGCCAGAAGTTCAAGACCAGCCTGGCCAACATGGTGAAATTCTGTCTCTACTAAAAATACAAAAATTAACCAGGTGTTGTGGTGCATGCCTGTAATCCCAGCTTCTCAGGAGGCTGAGGTGCTAGAATCACTTGAACCCAGGAAGTGGAGGATGCAGGGAGCCAAGATCACGCCACTGCCCTCCAGCCTGGGCTGTCTGTCTCAGGAAAAAAAAAAAAAAAGACTCTGTCTCAAAACAAAACAAAAAAAATGTAAGTTGTGTTTATTTGAAAACTGTTAGCCCTACAAAAAAGCGCAAGAATCTGGCACAGGCGCGGTGGCTTACGCCTGTAAGCACTTTGGGAGGCCAAGGCGTGTGGATCACCTGAGGTCAGGAGTTCGAGACCAGCCAGACCAACATGAAGAAACCCTGTCTCTACTAAAAATACAAAATTAGCCGGGCATGGTGGTGCATGCCTGTAATCCCAGCTACTCTGGAGGCTGAGGCAGGAGAATTGCTTGAACCCCAGAGGCAGAGGATGCGGTGAGCCAAGATTGCACCATTGCGCTCTAGCCTGGGCAACAAGAGTGAAACTCTGTCTCAAAAAAAAAGTGCAAGAATCTGTTACTAATTTGGTGGGGGCCGGGGGAGGGAAGAAAAGTAAAAGAAAATCATAATGAACTCCCAGATATCTTTCATCCAGATTAAGAGTTAGATGTTTTTTGGCCAGGCACGGTGGCTCCCACCTATAATCCCAGCACTTTAGGAGGCCAAGGTGGGAGGATTGCTTGAGCTTAGGAGTTCGAGACCAGCCTGGCCAACATGGTGAAACCCCATCTTTACTAAAATACAAAAATTAGCTGGGCACGGTGGTACGTGCCTGTAATCCCAGCTACTAGGTAGGCTGAGGCAAGAGAATCGTTTGAACCCAGGAAGAGGAGGTTGCAGTGAGCTGAGATTGTGCCACTGCACTCCAGCCTGGGCAACAGAGTGAGACTCTGTCTCGAAAAAAGCTAAATGTTTTCAAATTTCCGGAGGAACATGTAAAGACCATTTACAAAAGGCCTTCATTATATAGTGGCACCCAGGTCACCCCTTTCCATCCGTAACCTGAGGAACAGGAAATTAGGACCCCCGTGAAGATGGCTGAGGTCAAGGAGAGTGGGTTCCTCCTCTGTGGCCTGCGTTTGAGTGCTCCTTCTTCCCAGTAGCAAGAATTTCGACTGGGAGTGCGACTCTACTCAGAGGAACAGCCACAGGAAGCCGTGCCCCACCTAGAGGCGGCGCTGCACGAGTACTTTGTGGCCTATGAGGAGTGCCATGCCCTCTGCGAAGGGCCCTATGACTACGATGGCTACAACTACCTTGAGTACAACGCTGACCTCTTCCAGGCCATCACAGGTGGGTGCAGTTCAGAACCAGACCTTCAACCAGGCCTCCTGGGACTCTAAGGTCACCATCTGATAATATAAATGGAGAATCTTCACCCTCATCCCTCAATTTATTAAATCTGAGAAGCCGATGAAAAATTGCTTCCATTTGAATGCGTTCATTTTAACCAGAATTTGAGTCCTAAAGAGTGACCTCATAGTTATTCCGCCTCTTTGATTCCTTTCAGATCATTATATCCAGGTCCTCAGCTGTAAGCAGAACTGCGTCACTGAGCTTGCTTCCCACCCAAGTCGAGAGAAGCCCTTTGAAGACTTCCTCCCATCCCATTATAATTATCTGCAGTTTGCCTACTATAACAGTAAGGCCTGCTTTCCTTCCTCTTTCTCTGCTGGCTAACTAAGAAGCTAAAGGCAAGGTGGACAGGGATTACAGCCACTTACTTCCTCAAGGTGTTTGGCTTCTTTCAGTAGCTACGGGAGGCACCATGCCAAGTGATCCTTGGGTAGTTTGTTATAAGCAACTGGCCTAGGAAGCCAATACCAGCAACCCAAAAAGCTGGGGGAGGGAGACTTAGGACCTCATCTCTTGTGCCTTCTATAACTTGTAATCTATTTTTGCTTTCGAATTAAAGTTAATAGCGAAAGTAAGGGTGTGCCACTGTTTAGCTCAGAGGACATTTGCCAGCCCTCTCCCTGATATAGCACTGATGCTTTTGTGGGGCTGCCAATTAATACCCAGAAAACCAACTGTTTGCAGAGTTCCCACTGTGTGCTAAGCATTACAAACATATTGATGAGTGTACAGTATTTACAGTTGAGTTGAGGTGACTAACAAATATCAACAAGAACTATTCTGCCAAAGAGACAGTCTGCTATTGTAATCTTCCCCGTCTTCTGAAAATCTATAGAAAAAAGAAGGTAGGAAGACAGAGAAATTGATCTAATGATTGAGTGTATTGAGGCAGAATATTAAGGAGTATTTGAATTATTTGTGCATCTTTAAAGATGTGGGCATGCAGAGAATTCTGATTCTTTTCTCTTTCATTGTTAGGCAGCCCTGAGGACACTGACCACCTCACCTTAAAATTAATCACACATTCTATGTGTATTCCATAACTTCTGCCCCTGAAATCAGGCCATGATGTTAAGTAGCAGGCACCACCTTGTCATGTTGCCATTGCCTAAGCTTTGCGGAGACTGAGCACCAAGTGGTCCCTGGTGCCAGGATTTGATCCTTTCCTTTTGACCCTTTCCTCTCAGCCATTCTTCTTTCCACTTTGCAGTTGGGAATTATACACAGGCTGTTGAATGTGCCAAGACCTATCTTCTCTTCTTCCCCAATGACGAGGTGATGAACCAAAATTTGGCCTATTATGCAGCTATGCTTGGAGAAGAACACGCCAGATCCATTGGCCCCCGTGAGGTGAGAAACTTCCTTCTGTTATGACAGCTGCCAGCTGAACTCCTGAATGCAGACCTGAGGGCGGAAGAGTGGGGTAGCAGAGGGGAGTCGGTGCTGCGCGTGCAGGGCAGGAGCCAGGTGTCAGTGTCGGGGTCAGATGTGAGTTCACCCACTCGGCTTGTTATTCAGAGGAGAAAGGAGCACAGCACAGGAGGGAGTGTGGGGAGTACACAGGAGCCTCAATTAGTGTTATCTGGGCCCAGAAGTCTGTTCTCTGAGTCCTGTAGAACTGCGCGGCGGGCATGTTCTTTCCCCTCTTGGCACCCCTAACTTGGACACTCGATATTGTTTGGCCAAGATCTATCTTTTTCACTTAATGCTGGGTTATTTGTTTTTTGTTTTTTTTTTCCTGTTCACCTGTTTTCTGTCTCCATTTTCTTTCCCATCTCTTCTTCTTCCTGCCATTGTTTGTTCTCTCTCCCATCTTTCAGCGTTTTCCTTGTCTCACTCCAAAACCGGGAGAAATATCTGTAAAACACAAAGGCTGCTGCGCTGAAGGGAAACACCCAGGCTCTTCCTTCCCAGCCCTGGGGAGTCTGAGAGGCTCCAGTAGAAACAGCCTCTTGCTGTCCCTCCTGTGTGTGTTGTCTTTGTAGTTGTCCTCTTTGGCCACTAGATGGTGACCATCTGGCTTTAAGATGGCACTTTCAGTCTCTTTCGTCTTGCTTGGTTAATACCTTTTCCCTGCCTTATGGCCATTAAGGGGAGCCTGAGGGGAGTGAGGGGAAATAAACCCATGTGGCCAATCTCGCATTTGTAACTAGAAGTCCCCTTTTGGAAAGATGGTAACTAACATTTGTTGAGCCCCTGTCCAGGTGAAGCTCTGTGCAGGGTGGGCTGTATCCATCATCCCATTTAATCATCACAGCTGCCCTGCAAGGTGGGCAGTCTTCTTCCCACTTTAGGGATGAGGTCTGTTAGCATCTGAGAGAGGAAGCAACTTGTGCAGTGGCTTGTGGCCAGTCGGTGATGACCGGAATCTGTTCCCTGCTTGGCCCCAGTGCAGGCACAGCTCCAGACACATGGCTGACACTCAGTAAATGAGCGTGGAATGAATAAAGGATGGAAGTGGGGTTTGCTTCATAGCAGCCTTATAGGGTAATTGGAGAGGATTAAATGAGATAACATAGCACTTGGTGACAGAAGCCAGTAATGTAAACTCCTGAGGAGAAAGCGTCTCTCTTCCTCTTAGGTAAATATAGTAGATGACATAGGATTCATTGACTCCTTTAATTCCTCCTTGAACTGCTTCATGTTTTATTTCAACTGATGATGTCTTCTTTTTCTCTTCCTTCCTCCTCCTGCTGCTTGGAGATTAGCAGGGCACCTAGGGAAAGATGTGACCCTGGAAGGTACTCAGTTTCCTTGCCCTGGGTAAGCCTTGCCCGGGAGTCCACGTGGGAAGGCCAGAGTGCCAGGCCCTCCCACTGCAGCTGCTCATTCTCAGGGAGGGGTGTGGCCTGGTTAGGGTCTGAGAGGAGGCAGGTGGCAGAACAGAAAGCACATGGGCTTTAGGACTGTAAAGACCCGGCTCTGTCTGTCCAAATGCACATTCTGCTATGAAAAAAAAAAAAAAAAAGATAACAGAAGACCTGGGTTTGACTGTAGGTCCCTGCTCTCCCATGTCCTGTAGTGTCACCTTAGACAGTGGTACATCTCTGTGCCTCAGATGCTTCCTCTGTAGAATGAGCATACTAGTATCAACCTCAGATGTGGCTATAAAGATTAAATGAATAACATGTCAGTTGCCTAATGCCTGATTCCTTTTCCTGCTTTGTGGACTCCTGTAGAAGTCAAGAAGGAATTCTCCTTCTTTGAAGAATATTTCTACTTCTAAGAATCATCAGATTTTCTGTCCTAGAGACTAATGGGGGTTGGGATGGGGGAGGAGCAGGGCTTTTTCCCTTAAGTAAAGCCTGGTTATTCCGGTACCTCAGAGGTACTATTGCTTGTGCCAGGCAGAGAAACCCTTGGACACAGAAATTAGACTTTTGTCACAAACTGAGGAACAGACAGAGAGCATTGGTAGGGAGAAGGAGGCCTCAGGTCACATGGGAGCGTCAGTGTGGGGTGCCAGGGAGGGGAACCCCCAGAGGTTAAAAGCCAGGGCTGAGTTCTGGGGGACTTGTTTGCCTTTGTACCCGCAGAGTGCCAAAGAGTACCGACAGCGAAGCCTTCTGGAGAAAGAGCTGCTCTTCTTCGCTTATGATGTTTTTGGAATCCCCTTTGTGGATCCGGTGAGCTAGGGTACAGGAGCTGGAAGGGCGCAGGGACAGAGTGAGCGGGGGAGACGAATGGGGACGAGGGGAACACTGTGCAATTCTGACAGAAAACTTGTTGGAGGCTGAGCCTAGCCTGGGATCTGTGCAAGGCAGGGATGAGAGACAGATGAAAGGGGAACACTGGGCAGCTAGAAGTGACTTAGATGTGGAAACCTCCCATTTTGTCTCCTGAAAGGAAGAGGGTGATGAGCTGGATTACTTCTGTGGGCCTATTTTATGCATTGAGACACCTGGAAGATTAAGTAGATCATCTTACCTTTTTCATTTCTTCCGGACCTACTTAGGATTCATGGACTCCGGAAGAGGTGATTCCCAAGAGATTGCAAGAGAAACAGAAGTGAGGACCTTGAAGAAACTGCATGGTTGGATCAGTCTGATGAAGCACTTGAGGCTTCCTGAGCCTAGGCAGATGTGAACTCCTGGCAAGGGGTGGGCAAGTCCAGTTTGGGAAGTTGGGGTGGAGCCCAGGGCTGGCCTTCGAATGCAGTCCTCAGAGCGGCTGTGCCCATAGGTCAGAACGGGAAACAGCCGTACGCATCTCCCAGGAGATTGGGAACCTTATGAAGGAAATTGAGACCCTAGTGGAAGAGAAGACCAAGGAGTCATTGGATGTGAGCAGACTGACCCGGGAAGGTGAGAGGACAGAGATAGGGGCATGTCTGACTGTCTTCAGGGAGCCAGGCAGGTCACCTCACGTTTGCCAGGCAGCGCTGCACCCCAGCATTACAGAACTCACCATGAGCCAGCCTCAGGGTCCCAGTTCAGTGGGCATCCTTCCTAACTCACCAGCGGGACTTTCAACTGGAAAGAGCACTGAGAATTGTCCTTTGGTTCAGAAATCAGACTCCAGGATGTAGTGGTGCACACCTGTAATCCCAGCTACTCGGCAGGCTGAGGCAGGAGGATCGCTTGATCCCCGGAGTTTGAATCCAGCCTGGGCAATATAGCAAGACCTCATCTTTAAAAAAAATAAAAAAGAAAGAAGACTCCTGTGTCACAGAAACACGAGTGACTAGTGTTGTCCACTTCTATAGGTATTAACTCATCCTGTCTCCCCACTCCCAAACTCTTTTCTCCCAGTTTTCACCATTCGTCCTGTTACCGAGACTCAACGCCTTCAGGCCTCCTTTGACTCCTCTTCCTCCTGTGCCCGTCCCCTGCAAGCTGCTGGGAAGGCCTACTGATTGTGGCTCTGCTCTGCAGTGCTGCTTCTCAGCTCTCTCCCCAGCCTTTTCTGTTTTTCATTGCCTCAGGTCTCCTTCAGGGCCTGGCACCTCCTATCTGTACCCACCCTCTCCTCGCCTGGCCTGTCCTTCCCTCTGCCTGCTCATGGTAGCTAGGCCAGTCTTCCACACACTGGCCTCTGACCCATCCTCCGTGCCTGCCCCTTAACTGAATGTTCTACTGTTGTCCTGTTTACACCTTCTCTTCACACAGGACTGCACCTTGTTCCATAAGCCTGCCTGCTGCCCACCAGTCTGTGTTTATGCCTGGCTCTCCTAGTATGCTTCCCACCATCCCTGCCCATGAGGGCATCTGAGATACACCCTGCAAAGCCTTTCTTTTTCCTTTTTGGAGGCGGAGTCTCGCTCTGTTGCCAGACTGGAGTGCAGTGGTGCAATCTTTGCTCATTGCAACCTCCACATCCCGGGATCATCAAACAATTCTCCTGCCTCAGCCTCCTGAGTAGCTGGGATTACAGGCATGTGGCACCATGCCTGACTGATTTTTTTGTGTTTTTAGTAGATACAGGGTTTCACCATGTTGGCCAGGCTGGTCTCAAACTCCTGACCTTGTGATCCACTCACCTCGGCCTCCCAAAGTGCTGGGATTACAGGTGTGAGCCACCATGCCCAGCCGTAAAGCCTTTCTTAACCTCCCAGATGATTGGAGTGCCCTCCTTTCTTTTGAACTTCTTAGGGCATTTACGATCTGTCTTGTGCTAGTTATTTGCATAATTGTTAGAGAACAGGTACTGCTTCTAGGATTCATCTCTCACCCTGTCTGGCACAGTTCCTGGTACACACTGAAGCCTCAGTTATCGAGTGGAGATGAACTGAGTCTCTAGTATTAGTATGTCCCTAGCACAGAGAAACACCATGAGAACTGTAAGAGAGAAATGTTGACCTTTGCCCTATAGTTGCTTAAATTAACAGAGGTTAATTAAACAAGATTAGTGTATGAAAATAATTTGTCCAGCATTCCTTTGTTTTCAGACCACTTTCACTTTGTTATTTCTCTTGATTCTTACAATTGTCTGAGAGATGGGTCATGCAGATTGCAAGATCCTTATTTTAAATGAAAATGATGATATCATGGTAGCCAAACTTTTGAGGACTTACCATCTGCCAAATGTCGTGCTAAGTGTTTAACTTGCCTTCCTTGTTCTTAACATTATACTGGCATCAAACATATAAGGTAGATGCTGTTTGACCGATAAGAACATTTTAATTAATTAAAATTAACCTCAGGGAGGTTAAGTAACTTGCCAAGGTCACACAGCTAATCAATGGAGGATCTAGGAGTCAAAGTCAGTTCTTCCTCATTCTCGAGCTCATGTTTTAGGATTGTGTTTCTGATGTTTCCTCAACAGTGTGTCATGGCCCAAGAGCTAGCAGCTATTTGGTCATGGAGCTGGGACTGGGAATCTCATCTTTCAGCTCTATGTTCTGTCCTCTGGACTATTCTGCCTTTGAAAATGACCTAGCGGGAGATTTTGCTGGTGAAAAGGAAACAGCTGGAATTTCTGTTTATGACAAGGAGGCAATATCTAATGGAGAGTCTTTGGTCAGAGCTGCTGCTAGATTTAGCTAAAGTTTTGTCATTGCTTTGCAGGTGGCCCCCTGCTGTATGAAGGCATCAGTCTCACCATGAACTCCAGACTCCTGAATGGTTCCCAGCGGGTGGTGATGGACGGTGTAATCTCTGACCATGAATGTCAGGAGCTGCAGAGACTGACCAACGTAAGGGAAGCCCAGTGACTGCACTTTCCCCTGAGGGTCCAGCTTCTCCCCATCAAGTGCCCCTTGGGTGGTAGCCTTCACCTTCCTCTTGCTGGCTGCAGTTGACCACCTCTTCTCAAGCCCTCAGCTGTCGTGGCTAACATCACCTTGTGTTTTGGGCCTTGTAGGTGGCAGCAACCTCAGGAGATGGCTACCGGGGTCAAACCTCCCCACATACTCCCAATGAAAAGTTCTATGGTGTCACTGTCTTCAAAGCCCTCAAGGTAAGATCAACACTTGGCATTCTAGAGTGTGGAGAAAGCGGTGGGAAAGGGGGAAGCTCAGGCTTTGAGGAGGAGTTGGGGCTGGTGCCAGGAAAGGTGAAGAGGGTCCACCTGCCAACATTCCTGTTGCCAGGAAGTGAAGATGAGTTATGTTGAGTGAGGTTCTCTTTCGAATCCTCGCTGTTCGACTGAGTGTAATAAAAGCAAAGTGAGCAGTTAAGACTGCTGGCCAAAGCTATGAGAATGCTTTCCGAAGAAAGGCTGATTTCAGAGGGCTGTGCTTCTGTGCAGGATGCACAGAGTGCTCATAGAGAGAAGAAGGAGAGGAGGAAGAGGAATATGGTAGAGGTATTGGGCATGGGCAGCAGAGGCTGCAGCTTCAGTGGGGGTGCGGGGATGTGAGATGGGCCTAGTCCTCATTGTCTCTGGCAGCCCAAAGAGGGGCGTTGTATTTGTCCGTTTTCACACTGCTGATAAAGACATACCCAAGACTGGGCAATTTACAAAAGAAAGAGGTTTAACTGGACTCTTACAGTTCCATGTGGCTGGGGTAGCCTCACAGTCATGGTGGAAGGCAAGGAGGAACAAGTCACGTCTTACATGGATGGCAGCAGGCAAAGGGAGAACTTCTGCAGGCAAACTCCCATTTTTTTAAAGCCATCAGATCTCGTGAGATTTACTCACTGTTATGAGAATGGCACGGGAAAGATCCACCCCCATGATTCAGTCATCTCCCACTGGGTCCCTTCCACAACACATGGGAATTATGGGAGCTACAAGATAAGATTTGGGTGGGGACACAGAGCCAAACCATATCAGGCGTTCAGGGCAGCTGACCACCTGTTTCCTTGGCAGCTGGGGCAAGAAGGCAAAGTTCCTCTGCAGAGTGCCCACCTGTACTACAACGTGACGGAGAAGGTGCGGCGCATCATGGAGTCCTACTTCCGCCTGGACACGCCCCTCTACTTCTCCTACTCTCATCTGGTGTGCCGCACTGCCATCGAAGGTGGGACTCATCACCCCCGCAGGCTCCCACACATGCTGCATCTCAGCTCTGTGCTGGATGCTGAGGACACAGAGAATAGGATGCGATCCCTTTTCTCCAGTTGGGGAACCAATGTAAACAAATGAGTGGCATCCCAGTGTGATGCATGCCACAGTAGCATGGAGGAAGTTATAGTCAACCTACCTGGCTATCAAGAAGGCTTCCCAGAGGGAAACGGGGTGCAGCCAGAAAGGTGGCCTCCCCTCACTCGTCACACAACGCACGTTCATGGGGAAGCTGGCGCTAAACCATTCGCAGAGGACCTGCTTCCCGGTCAGGATTTCATACAGAGCTGAGCAGCTCCCTTGCTGCCACCTGTTGAAAGTCAGCCCTCAACAGAAGGGTTTTTTTTTTTTTTTTGAGACGGAGTCTCGCTCTGCCGCCCAGGCTGGAGTGCAGTGGCCGGATCTCAGCTCACTGCAAGCTCCGCCTCCCGGGTTCACACCATTCTCCTGCCTCAGCCTCCCGAGTAGTTGGGACTACAGGCGCCTGCCACCGCGCCCGGCTAGTTTTTTGTATTTTTTAGTAGAGACGGGGTTTCACCGTGTTAGCCAGGATGGTCTCGATCTCCTGACCTCGTGATCCGCCCGTCTCGGCCTCCCAAAGTGCTGGGATTACAGGCTTGAGCCACCGCGCCCGGCCAGAAGGGTTTGTTAAAAGCAAAAATAATAACAGCAAAAAGAAGGCTTCCCGAGGAAGCGATGGGAGTTTTGCAGGATGAATACGATTACGGAGTACACTGGGTGGTGGGATGGTATTTGCACAGGATTGGAGGCATTGTGCAGCCCGGTAGTCAGGGGAACTAAGAAAGCTGCCAAATCCTGGAGAGCTACCTTCAAGGATTTTTTATCCTTTAGCTCAACCATAGCTATGTGGCAGGTTCTCTTTTACTAATTGTTAAATACCAAATTTGTGAGAGAGCTGCGTGATTTACAAGTGAGAGTGGCCTGGAGCTTACGCCTCATTCCCTCACCCACCCACATTCCCTTCTGCATGTCTGAGAAGGCGAGAGGTTCGGCCAGTGCTGCAAGGATCCCATGTGGCCCAGAGCCGGCTCTGTCATACTGGAGCCTTCAGCAGGCCCCTGGCACTGACGGCCATTGGTAGGTGGCACAGATCAGACAGCTTTCCTCTGCCTCAGGATGTTTGGAATTCTGTCAGAATCTGGGCACACCCAAAGGGACCAGTCAGACACACAACTGGGTGTGTCACAAGCCCCCGGTGGGAGAGCACAGGCACAGGCCCCAGGAGGCCAGAGAGGCCTCATCAAGCAGTGAAGGACGTGGTGAGGCCTTGACTTTTAAAAGATTCATTTTGCTGCTGTGTGTGCGGAGAGATTTCAAACCAAAAAGGGAAGCTGGTCGGCGGTGACCTCCGTGGACAAGGGTAAAGCCCTAAACTCAGGAAGTGGCAGTGGGAGGAGGGAGAAGCGAGGCCCTGGGAAGGTGCAGGAGGTGGATGGACAGGACCTAGTGACTGGCTGGACAAGTGGGAATGGAGAAGGAGGCACCCACCACGATGTGATGGTGCCTACACAAAGGTTTACATTGGGGAAAGACATGGTCTGCCTGGTATTTGACAGTGAGCCCAGTCTGTTCCCTTTTGTGACCTTCTCCCTGCATGGTTTCTTCACCCACCCCACCCCACCCCAGAGCCCCCCTGAAGTTCATGCTTTCCCTTTGCTAGGCAGCTCTGCCCCACTTCTTCCCACTCAGTCTCATCTTCTGCCATCCTGAGGGAAGGCTGACCACTCTGCCCTGCATCCCTCCCACCTCCTGACCCCTCATTCTCGCTTCCCTGGGCCTTTGTATTTTGTAAAGTGCAGCTACAAACAAGGGTTGTGCCATTCTGCCCAGGATCTGCCCTTGGTTGGAGCCCTTCATTCCTGCTTGCCACACCCTGCTCACTTCTGCCAAGAACTGTCCTAGGAAGCCTGCAGACTTGTCCTGGCCCCTAGGCTTGTGGCTTAGCCAAAGACACCCCCCTAGTTCACTGGGCATTCCATAGACTCAGACACATTTTGGGAAGCACCTCCCCTGCCAAGAAGAGAGCTGTGCCATCTCCCGAGGTGCTGCCGTGCTAACGTGTGACATTGGCCCCAGAGGTCCAGGCGGAGAGGAAGGATGATAGTCATCCAGTCCACGTAGACAACTGCATCCTGAATGCTGAGACCCTCGTGTGTGTCAAAGAGCCCCCAGCCTACACCTTCCGGGACTACAGGTGAGTGTGGGACAGGTGCGGGGTGAGGAAGTCTGTGCCCTCCCAGAGGCCCCACAGCGCCCTGCACTCTACTACCCCACCCTAGCACACACACATACTGGTTTGGGCTAGCTGTTCCCAGAGTCCAACCCTGGATCCCCAAACCTGCTGGATAAGAAGATAGGCAAAGTGGGAATCATAGCGTGGTGTGACAGGAACAGTAGTGTGAGTGGACTTGGTACAGAAGCACCCTGAGAAGGGCACAGGGGACTCTGAGGCGAGGGTGGAGAGTGGAAAGGTGGAGTTTGTGCGGCATCAGTGTAGGTTCTTAAAAGTCTTCCCTCCCACACAAAACCACCGTCCTGCTGCTGGTTGAGAGCACCTGGAGGCAAAGACTCTGGGGAGAGGGAGGTGGGGAAGGGCCGTGTTTAGATGTCTCTGCCTTTGCCAGCGCCATCCTTTACCTCAATGGAGACTTCGATGGCGGAAACTTTTATTTCACTGAACTGGATGCCAAGACGGTGACGGTGAGTGCTCCTTTGTCCTTGTCCCTGGGAGATAAAAAGTCCATTTTCTACAGCTGATGTTCCCAAAGTGCGGTGGACAAAAATAACCAACTGGACTTCCCAGTGGGCAGTACCCTTCCCCCAGCCAGAGGGGCTTTCAGACGTGTCCATCACTCCTCTCGCCGGTCACCCTTTCTCTTTAGTTCTGGCCTTCGGGAAGCCAACCTGAAGAGCTGCCCTCGGTCCTGAGCCATAATGAGCCCATGTCTCTTCTGAGAGTGGACCACAGTCTTTGTCCTGTGCAACCCCCCCTTCCCTTTCTGTCCCCCTTAGGCAGAGGTGCAACCTCAGTGTGGAAGGGCCGTGGGATTCTCTTCAGGCACTGAAAACCCACATGGAGTGAAGGCTGTCACCAGGGGGCAGCGCTGTGCCATCGCCCTGTGGTTCACCCTGGACCCTCGACACAGCGAGCGGGTGAGAGCAGCCGGTGCTGCAGTGACCCATTCCCAGAGTGCCCTGGCTTTGCCTCTCCCTTCCCCCAATCCCATTGCCAGTGGCCGAGACACGAAAGGAGCACTTGGGACACCAGCTCCAATGCCCTGTCATTATGGTCACATTGCCTTGTCCTCCCTGGGCCTGCTGTGAACGGGATCCAGGTGGGGAAAGGGGTCAAGACAGGGAGCGATGCTGAGTTCTTGCTTCCGTCCTTGGGCCCCACTTCAGCTGTCCTTGTCCAGAGAGTAGGACCTGCTGGGAAGGAGATGAGCCTGGGGCCATTAAGGAACCTTCCTTGTCCCCTGGGAAGTAGCAGCTGAAAGATAGCGAGTGCCTGGTCCGGAGGCCTCTCTGAATGGACAGGGGTTTGTCCTTGCAGGACAGGGTGCAGGCAGATGACCTGGTGAAGATGCTTTTCAGCCCAGAAGAGATGGACCTCTCCCAGGAGCAGCCCCTGGATGCCCAGCAGGGCCCCCCTGAACCTGCACAAGAGTCTCTCTCGGGCAGCGAATCAAAGCCCAAGGATGAGCTATGACAGCGTCCAGGTCAGATAGATGGGTGACTAGACCCACGGAGAGGAACTCTCCCGCGCTCTGAGCTGGCCAGTCCCTCAGGGCTGTGGAGCAGTGAGCCTACGTCTGCCACTCAGCCGAGGGGACCCCGCTCACAGCCTTCTACATGGTGCTACTGCTCTTGGAGTGGACATGACCAGACACCGCACCCCCTGGACCTGGCTGAGGGCTCAGGACACAGGCCCAGACACCCCAAGGGGCCTCCACAGGCTGCTGCATGACAGCAATACAGTATTTAAGTGTCTGTGTAGACAACCAAAGAATAAATGATTCATGGTGTTTTTTACTTGGTTTGTTCAGACAGTGGAAATTTGCCCAGAGACAAAAATTCTGTCCCAGAGGTCTCACTTGATAAAAATTGCTCTAGGCAGGACCCAGTGGCAGGTGCAGGACGAGAAGGCCTGGCTTGGTACCTGGCTCAGCCACTTGCTGTGCAGCCACAGGCCAGACACTTAACCTTCAGCACCTCAGGGTTGTCATCTGTATAATGGGGATCATAGTCCTCCCTCTGCTCACCTTCTGGGGCAGCTGTATGGCCCAGATGCAGTATTGGATGTGATAACACTTGTAAACGGTAAAGCTCTGGGTGAATGGTTGGGATTATGGTTAATCCTCTTCTGGCAGGGAACAGTGGTCAGCAGTGCCCTGGCACGTCGCCCCCATGTCAGCCACATGCTTCGTGCTCTGCTGTCTGTCCTCCGTGTCCTGTATCTCAGCCTCCCTGTGCAGAACGACACACTCTAGGAAACACTGGAAATGGAGATTTAGCTCCTCTGGCTACATCCCTGGTACTAGGTCCAGAGCTTTTACTGTGCTTGAGATGCTACAGGGCATTGAGTGTAGGAACCTGCACCTGAGTGTTCACTTCTTCCATCAACCAATGTATATTTACTGAGCACCAGCTAAGTGCCTGGTCCTGGGAACATGGTAGTGAACAAAACAAGTCCCCACCTTCATACAGCTTGTATTTTGTAGGAGAGACAGATAACACGTGTAAAGTGTGTGTGTGTGTGTGTGTGTGTGTAACCCTTTGAGGTAGAAAATAAAACAAGTCAGGGCCCAAGGTGGAGGAAAAACAAGGAAGTCAATGTGGCAGTGTAGATTGGGCAAGAAAGAGTGTAGTGACATTAGCCAGGAGAGGTGTCGTGCGCCTGTAGTCCCAGCTACTCAGGAGGCTGAGGCAGGAGGATCGTTTGAGCCTGGAAGTTCGAGGCTGCAGTGAGCTGTGATCGCCCCACTGCACTCCAGCCTGCTCAAAAAAGCAAGATCCCAGCTCTAAAGACAAATAAAAAGGAGAGTGGTGGATTGTCAGGGGTGTCTGGGGCCTATTTTTAAAGTAGAGCCAACAGGCATTGCTGATGGATTGGATGTGAGGTGTGAGAAAAGGCATCAAGAAGCAGCTAGGCCAGGCTCAGTAGTTCACGCCTATAATCCCAGCAGATTGGGAGGCCAAGGCAGGTGGATCACTTGAGCTCAGAAGTTCAAGACCAGCCTGGTCAACATAGGGTGACCCTGCCTCTAAAAAAATTTTTAAAAGCCAGGCATGGTGATGCACACCTGTGGTCCCAACTACTAAGGAGGCTGAGGTAGGAGGATCACGAGCCCAGGAGGTCAAGCCTGCTCCACTGCACTCCAGCCTGAGTGACAGAGCAAGACCATGCCTCAAAGAAAGAACAAGGCTGGTCGTTGTGGCTCACGCCTGTAATCCCAGCACTTTGGGAGGCCGAGGCAAGTGGATCACCCAAGGTAAGTAGGTTGAAACCAGCCTGGCCAACATGGTGAAACCCGTCTCTACTAAAAATACAAAAATTAGCTGGGCTTCATGGCAGGTGCCTGTAATCCCAGCTACTTGGGAGGCTGAGGCAGGAGAATTGCTTAAACTTGGCAAGTGGAGGTTGCAGTGAGTCAAGATCACGCCACTGTACTCCAGCCTGGGCGCCAGAGCGAGAATCTATCTCAAAAAAACAAACAAACAAACAAAAAAAACAAAAAAAAACAGCCAGGCACGGTGGCTCACGCCTGTAATCCCAGAACTTTGGGAGGCCAAGGCCGGTGGATCACCCAAGGTCAAGAGTTTGAGACCAGACTGGCCAATATGGCAAAACCCCATCTCTACTAAAAATACAAAAATTAGCTGGGTGTGGTGGCAGGTGTCTGTAATCCCAGCTACTCAAGTGGCTGAGGTGAAATAATCACTTGAACCCAGGAGACGGAGGTTGCAGTGAGCCAAGATTGCACCATTGCACTACAGCCTGGGCAACAAGCGTGAAACTCCATCTCAAATAAATAAATACGAACAAAAACAAAAGTTCCAATTTAAAAAAAAAGGTTATTGGGCTGAGCACAGTGACGCACGCTTGTAATCCCAACATGTTGGGAGGCCAAGTCAGGAGGATCACTTAAGCCCAGAAGTTCAAGACCAGCCTTGGCAACACGGGAAAACCGTATCTCTATTAAAAAAGAAAAATTGATTTTTAGGAAACGATTATTTTTTGAGCTGGGAGATAGCACTGCGTGTTAGTTGGCTGATGGGAATGATCCAGTCAAAATAGTCACTCCTCCTTTTATCATGGTTGATCCCCGCTGTCCTATTTGGGTGACTCACTCGGCATACAGAGAGGACCACATTAGTGCAAAGAGCATGAACTTTACTCACACACTGAGCTGGGTGACACCCCCACTTCCACCACGTGGAGCTGTGTGACCTCCAGCAAGTTAGGGAACCTGCGTGTGTTTCCTCACCAGCGGAATGGAATCACAGTCCTTCCCAGGATGGTTGAGCAAGGGAATGCTCACAAAGCAACCAGCACGAAACGCTTAGCCCATGGTAGACATCAACATTACAGGAGACTACATCAGCCTGATTCTGGTTTTCCAGAAGTTTCCACATCAAGGCAGATGACCTTTACAGTTTCAGCTTATGCTAACCAGATACAGGCAGCAGCCTCTTAACTGAGCTCACAAAAGGCCAGATGTTTTCAAGGCAGCAGGCCCAAGAGAAGTATATATAATTAGAGTGGGGCGAGTCCTCCTGGAAGCATGGGGGCGATGGCAGCCTGGCTGAGATGCAACTGTGATGTAGGTCTGTGTTTGGTAAGGCACGTGCAAGGGCGAGAAGAAAGGAGAGAGCCCATGGGAGGGTTGGAGGGGACGAGAAGCAACTCCTCAAACTCGGTGAAGATTCAGATATGGAAGACGCCACTAGTCTCTGGTGCCCCAGGCATCTAACAGAGCTCTCAGGAGGGGCATCAAGAGACAGATCCTGTACTCAGTGTCGTTAGCACAGGAGATAAGACAAATGGGACGGCCACATGTGTCACAGAGGCGCTAGGCCCGGGCGAGAGAGTGGAACACAAAAATGTGTCTGCTAACACAGTCTCAAGGTGCTCAGGGACCTCAGGAAGAAGGTAAATGATGTGCTAAGTGCAGCGAATGAAAAGATGCCAAGAGTATGATGGGATTGCAGATCAGGATGCTTAGCCGTGCCTGGGCAGGCAGAATCGTTGGGGGTGGCCACACAGCTGGCTGTATTGCTTTCTAGCTGTGTGCCCTGAGGCAAGTAGTCTCCATTCCAAGCTTATAGTTCCGGGAATCTCAGACTCTGAGTTGGCAGGGTGATAAGAACTCCAAAATTTCAAATGATGATTGCAGAGAAGGTGCTAGATTGCTAAAGACTGAATCAGACCCTCCTAACTGGCAGTGAGAGAAGGCGGTGGAAAGGTCTCCGATTTTTCACAGGGAAGGAGGCAAAAACATTGAATCCTCATACCAATCAGTCAGTGATCACCACATACCTAGCGAGGCCGGCTCTCAGGCACTGTTGCAGAGGAAGTGGCAGTGGGTCTTCAGCCACAGGCAGTCTGCCCACTCCCAGGGTGCGAAGGCTGGAGGGGCAGACGGTGCGGGGAGTCTTTTTGGAACAGAGCTTTAATTAGCCACAGTTCTGCAGGCGTTTTACGATTTCAAACGGCATTTCTCACCTATCATCTGATCCTTGTAAACTCCCTCATGCATCAGACAGGGCAAGTGTTATTATCCCTACTTTTCAGTGGAGAAACCAGGTCCAGGGAAGCTGAGGACTTGGCTGTCACATAGCTTTTCAGTGGCAGGGGTAAAGCTAGCACTGTAGGCTTCTCGTAGCCTGAGTGAAAGCACAGTGTGGTGTGCCACCCCAGGGCAGTTTCAGTGAGCTCTTAATGGAGGCTGGGCTGGGTCCCTGAGCCTTCCTGTTCTCCCCGCATGCCTGGGAGTCACTGGACTGCAAGGGGGGCACCAGGAGTGGTAGGTGCCCTAGGTGGAGAAGCTGTGCCAGGTTACGGAGTGCCACTCCAGAAGCAGAATCTGAATTCCAAAAGGCTTTGGAACAAGAATGAGGGAAGGCCATCAGGGTAGGAGAGACTCAAAGCCTCAAATAACAAAGAGAAGGGATAAACAGAAGCGCTTCAGAGGAAGAGGAGAGCCCTGTTCTGGATCACGAAGAGGCTCTGGGAACGCCCAGGATGGAGGAGCATGCAGGCCTCCTGCTGGCTCTGGGGCCCTGTGGACCGTGGCTCCCTTTCCCTCTTTGGCTCTCAAATTGTCAATGGAGGGGGCCGCAGCCCGTGGTCTCTGAGGCGTGTTTCTGACTGGCCTCTGGGCTCCTGACCCAGGTCCCCCTGAAACTAGAATGACCCCTGGATCTTCCCTACAGAGAGCACTCCCGCAGATGGCAGGGAAAAGGCGCCAAGGCCCAGCGTGGGGAGAAGGAGGGCTTTGCCTTTGGAGAAGCATATGAGGAGCAGCTACCCAGCACCAGGCCCCTGCCCTCCCCAGACATCGCTTACCTTAACAGACCACCACAACTCCATGCAGCAAACCTCCCATTTAGAGTGAGGACCCTGAGGCACCACAGTCATTCAGGTCACCCCTGGGGAGTATCTTGTCACTGCCCGCGGCCCCCTTCAATCTGGACCTGGTGCCTCCCTCAAAAAGGGAGGAGTGTGGGAGAGAGACCGTGAGGGCAAGCACCACACAGTTTCAAGCGGAAAACTCTTCCTGCTGCTTCCTGGCTGGGGGTCTATCACCTCCCTCCGCCGTGGTCTCCTTACTGTTAGGAGGCCTGCTGCCTGCAACGGTGGCCCGCGTGCTTAAATTAATGCACTGGTCGCAGGGTGCCCATTGCGGCCCCAGCAGGATGGAGGAGGCTCCCCTCGATCCTACTGTCTTGTCATTGTGGCAGAGGAATTTGAGCTCAGGACTTACTTCTTTGCCACTGTCCTAGACCCCATTTGCTCTTTCGGACCCGCAGGTCATGCAGGAAGCAGGTCTGAGAGCATGTGGCTCTGACCCTCCCAGCACAGAGAGCCTCAGAGGGTCGCAGTGTGGGCCACCACAGGCCAAGCAGTGCCCACCCTTGACCCTCAGACGGCAGACCACTCCCCCAGCTCTGGCCAGAGTTGCAGGCCATACCAGAGGCCTACGCCCTGGGCGGGCACCCTGGGCGGGCACACAGGGCTGCCATTGTCTGCTCAGCGCCTGGCACCCTCTCGTTTGCATAGCCACGTGAAGAATGCGAGGGAGCAGGCTGGGGACTTGTCCCTTCAGAGGGGGGTTGGGCTGTAGGGGAGGAAGCCAGCAGGGGTCTGCAGCAGGACCCTGCCTTCCCGCAATGTAGTCCAGGAAAGGTGGGTGGGCTACTGGGGACAGAGGGGGCGGCCGGGGGCTGGCAGGAGTGGGAGCAGGGTTGTGACATTCCTCCTGCACCCACGCAGCAGTGGGGCCCAATTGAACGTGAGGGGATTGCTAATGAGGTGGAAGAGAGTTAAACATTCCCCTACTCCTGAGGACCGAGAGACTGGGAGAGAGAAGAGGGAGGTGGGGGTGCTCGGAGGGGGCAGCCTGAACCCCAGGAATGTGCAGAGGCCACTGCTCTGCACCAGGCTGCTCTAGAGCTGGGGGCCAGGGCCCAGTGTTCCAGTCCCAGCGGGAGCTACTAAGCCAGGCAGCAAGGGGATTAAGGGGCTGAGCAATCCGCCTTCCTTCAGGCTGATGCCAGAAGGTCGGGGCTGTCTCCCCAGCTCCCCAGCAGGCCCCTTGCTGGCCGGCAGCCAGCGCTGGCCCAGCCTTGATAGGGCCCCTTTTCTGTCCCCCTCAGATCTCAAAAAGACCCCACAGTACTTATTTCCTGGTCTGGCCTCCCTGATTTTTGGCACACACAGCTCCCAGGTACCCATGACCCCTCTTCCCAACACCCCACCCCTAGCTCAGCCTCCCCACATCTAGCTTCAGAGCCCCTGCCAAAAAGTTATCTGTGACGTCTAACTCTAGTTTTACCTGCTGCAAACTGGCATCCCTTTCCCTTCTGTCCTAAAGTCAAAGGGCAGAAAACCCCAAGAGTTACATCAGCCTTGCAAGAGCGAAGCCCATCCTCCCAGGGCTGGTGTTTGGGTGAGCGATTATCCGAATTTTAGGGCACCCAAATCAGGTTCCTAAAGGGGTTTCCCTGGGGGGAAAGGCCCTGAGGGCAGCTGGGTCATTCCTCTCAGCCCCTCCCTTCCCTATCCCTGGGGAACGGGGCGGGGCAGGGACACCACCTGGGCCATGGGCCGGCCCTCCGCCCCCAGGGGGCTGGGCATGAGCTTTGCTGGGGACCCTGCTCTGGCTTAGGCGGCTGCTGTGGGCGGGCCCTGGCCTTTTCCAGCCCCTGGGCCTCCCCCTGCATTCTGGAGTCCAGAGCCACTGCCTTTGCTCCAGCCGCTGCCGCCCCACCACCTCTCCTTCTCTGCCTCTGACCCTCCTTCTCACTGCTCCCCCTGCCCAATTGCTCCTCCCACCTGGCCATGACCACAGCCCCTGCTGGGACCCTGGCCCAGCTCTGAGTCCCGGGACCCTCGGTCCCCTCCCTCAGGCCATGGCCAACTCAGGCCTCCAGCTCCTGGGCTACTTCTTGGCCCTGGGTGGCTGGGTGGGCATCATTGCTAGCACAGCCCTGCCGCAGTGGAAGCAGTCTTCCTACGCAGGCGACGCCATCATCACCGCCGTGGGCCTCTATGAAGGGCTCTGGATGTCCTGCGCCTCCCAGAGCACCGGGCAAGTGCAGTGCAAGCTCTACGACTCGCTGCTCGCCCTGGACGGTAGGCCTGAGGCCGGCGGGGTGGGAGGTGGGAGGTGGGAGGTGGGAACAGCAGAGGGGTCTGGAGCAAGCTTTCCTCACAGTCTGCTGTCTGCACTGGGCTCCATCCTCCAGCCCCCACTCTACAATTCCCCACTACTGCCCTGTGCCCATCGACAGTCCAGGCCAGCCTGCTGCCCTGCAGGAGGGGAGGGCTCTAGGGTCTGGCAGCTGTGGGTCCAGATTCCTCCTCTGTCACTGTAACTTTGAACCAGTCACCAAACCTCTTCCCATTGTGATGTTCTCGTCTCCAAAGGGGAATACTAATACCTGTGGCACTCTGAAATGCTCAGTTAAGACCCTTCACCCACTTCTCCCCACACTCAGCAGACAGACACACACTGTACAATGCACACCTGCTCCCCAGTCCTGCTCCCAGGCCTGTGTGCCAGCATATGGGTGCACACACACGCATGCGAACACACATGCACACGCAGGCACACAAACACACACGCACGTGCACATGCGTGCACCGACAGGTGCGTCTGCATGCAGTCCCTCTCCTTCTGGGGTGTGGAGTTGAGCCTGACAGGCACCGCCGAAGCTCTAACTCTGGGGTGGAGGTGATCCACCTGCAATCTGCCCAGGACCCCCCAGGGCAATCTGCTCCCCATGGGAGCTGGGAGCAGAGCGGCCATCAACCAGCCCCATTGTGCCAGTTCAGGCTGGTCAGTTCAGGCAGGTCATCTAGCCTCGCTGAGGGACCCAGGTCTCCTGAATGCCCCCCAGGGCCCAGGCCGGACCCACGCACCCATGAAGAGGCAAGCTTCTAGCTGCCATGGGCAGAGGGGAAAGTGACTGTTGTCTGAATGGCTGCTGGGGAGGGGTTGCTGCGGGGCTCAGGCTGAGTTGAGCTGGGCCTCAGATGCCCCCAGCTCTTCCATCTACCAAAGCTGAGGGGACCCTGGAGCTGCCCTCAGCTGCTTGGGAGGATGGGTCAAGCCCAAGAGGGAGTTCCCAGGCCAGAAAGCAACAGCAGAGTGAATCATACCACCAGAAAAGCCTGCAAGGGCGAGCGGACTCTCACCCCCACACCCGTCCTCCTGACGCAGGCTGTCACTCCTCACTAACCCACACCTGCCAGCAGTTGGTCTGATCCCCAGGCCAGCTCCTACTCAAGCCTCTGTCAAGCTGGGCTCCTTCCACCAACCCCAGGTGCCGACCCAACCCCCATCCCCGCCAGCCCGACTCAATGTCACCCTGCCCACCTTAGGTCACATCCAATCAGCGCGGGCCCTGATGGTGGTGGCCGTGCTCCTGGGCTTCGTGGCCATGGTCCTCAGCGTAGTTGGCATGAAGTGCACACGGGTGGGAGACAGCAACCCCATTGCCAAGGGCCGTGTCGCCATCGCCGGGGGAGCCCTCTTCATCCTGGCAGGTGAGTGCCCCTCACTCCTCCACAATCACAGCCATGGCAGGCAGCCCCAGCCCCAGTGGCCTCGGGGGACCAGAGCAGAGCTGAGCGCCCCTCTGCTTTGTCCTTAGGCCTCTGCACTTTGACTGCCGTCTCGTGGTATGCCACCCTGGTGACCCAGGAGTTCTTCAACCCAAGCACACCTGTCAATGCCAGGTGGGTGCCAGGGCTTGGGTCTTTTGCTTCACCTCCTCTGGGACCACTGACCTTTGTCCACTGGATCACCTGGCGGGGGAAGTGGGGGACAGGGTCCAGCTGCTGTCCCAGAAGCTTTAAATGGGGGCGCCAGGAGTAGTGTGCTGGGGCCTCCATAGGGGCGGGAAGCCTTTGATGGGCCCCCAGGTACAGCAAGGACTCTCTAAGGACCTAAGTGCCCTGACTCTGGGTTTCAATCCCACCTCTGGCCAGGTGCAGTGGCTCACGCCTGTAATCCCAGCACTTTGGGAGGCCAAGGTGGGTGGATCACCTGAGGTCAGGAGTTCAAGACCAGCCTGGCCAACATGGTGAAACCCCATCTCTACTAAAAATACAAAAATTATCTGGGCGTGGTGGCGGGCGCCTGTAATCTCAGCTACTTGGGAGGCAGAGGAGGCAGGAGAATAGCTTGAACCCGGGAGGCGAAAGTTGCAGTGAGCCGAGATCATGCCACTGCACTCCAGTCTGAGTGACAGAGTGAGATGCTGTCTCAAAAAAATCAAACGATCAATCAATCAATCAATCCCAGCTTTGCATGCACTGTGTCACCTGGGCAAGTTACTTAATCTTTCTGTGCCTAGTTTCCTCCTCTGTAAAATAGGGCTAGAAACTGAGCACCAGTTCACGCATGGTTGTCCGTATCCAGCAAGACGCAGGTGAGGGTGTGGCATTTCTGCTGGTGGCAGCAGGGCTGAGATGACTTCCTGGAGGAGGCAGCAGTTATTCTGAGCCAGGAAGAAACTTGAGAATAAGGGCAGATCGTGGAGGGCCTTGCAACCATAGGAAGATTTTGTTCCTCATCCGAGTGGAGGCAGCGGCAGTCCCTCTGGCTGTGATGTGCAGAATGGTGGGGAGGGAGTGACACCAGGAAGGCGGCTGTCCCAAAGGTCTGAGCAGAGGGTTTGGGGCACCAGGGAGGGAGCAGTAGAGAGCAGGCTGATATTCAGGAGATAACCAGGACTTGTAAGGCTGTGGGCATGGGAACAGAAGGGGATGCTCTGCAAAGAGGACCTTGGCTCCTCCCTCACTTCTCAACCTAGCCAGGAGCAGAGAATGGGACAGTCTCAAACCTAGACATCCCAGTGGGCTTTGGGCCTTGGAGTGGAGAGAGGATGAGAAAAGATGCCTGGGCTGTTGCAATCGGGAGGGATCCCTGGAGGAGGCAGAGATGTGGAGAGGGGAGGGAGGAGATCTCAGGTACAAGGTTTGTTCCCTGGGCGGCAGCTGCAGCCACAAAATCTGCCAAGCAAGGTCCAGCTTAGGCATGTCAGGATAGGACTCGGCCCCTGATCCCTTCAACAGTCCCCAATGCCACTTGGGCTGCCAGGCCCTGTGCTGGGTCCTGGGGACACTAATGGCTCTGTCTGCCCTCAAGGGGCTTCCCAGGGGGCCGGACAAGCAAGGGGCTGAGGCCTCCTGAAGAAAGCGTGGCAGTGGAGTCACGCAAGGGGCAGTGTGAACACAGAGGATGTCAAGGAAAGACCCCACGAGGAGGAGGCATCTGAACTGGGCTCTGAAGGCAGAGAAGGAACTGGGGAGGCACAGGAGTGGCGGGCTGGGGGGCTTGATGCCCCAGGAGGGGGTGCCTTGTGCAAAGGCACTAAGGCAGTGAGACCCAGGATCGGGGCTGGACTGGCCAGCAGGGCCTGGGTGTGGAGAGCCCAGAGTGCCTTCTCCAGAGGGCAGCGGGAGCAGTCCTGGCTGGGAGTTCTGTGGGCCCGACTGTGACTGGGAAGAAAGATAGCAGGGATTGCCCCACTCCTCCCGCGCAGACCTCTCAGGCCCTCCCATGCCCCCTCCACTGGCCAGATCAGGAAATGAGCCCAAGGTTGCCCAGAGCAGGAGCTGGAGGCCAAGCCTCTGGCCTTCACGCCCACCCTGGCCGGGTCACCCTGTGTGATGTGGATCTTCTGGGCTGGCGGGAGGCAGAAAGGAAGAGCATTCACCTCAGTTTATCTGGACACATGGAAGAGGTCGTGCGGCTCCAGCCCCCAGCTCCACACACTCTGCCCTTCCTCTGCCAGGGCAGGGACTGGGAACAACCTGAGGCAGCAGCCGCACCTGATGTCATTCTCCCTACCCCTTGCAGGTATGAATTTGGCCCAGCCCTGTTTGTGGGCTGGGCCTCAGCTGGCCTGGCCGTGCTGGGGGGCTCCTTCCTCTGCTGCACGTGCCCGGAGCCAGAGAGACCCAACAGCAGCCCGCAGCCCTATCGGCCTGGACCCTCTGCTGCTGCCCGAGAGTACGTCTGAGCTCCTCCTGCCCTGGCCAGCCCCCCGCCCGGTGGCCCCCTCGTCCAGCATCCAGCCAGCCTCGCAGCACCCTGGGCAGGGCCACTGGGCCATAGGATGGGCATAGGTGCTCTGAGTAGCTTGTCCTCAACGCAAGCACCCACCTTGCAATCCGAGACCCAGATCCTCAGAGAGACCAGAGGCAGGACCCAGCCCCCAGGCACACACACGGATGCAGGTCCAGGCACGGTCCTGTCTGCACAGCCTGGTGGGCACCAGCATGCATCCCTGGAGACAGGCCCTCAGGCACCAGCCCGGCTGTTTACTCACTGAAGAGCCGCGTGGGTGTCTGCTACGTGCTGGGCCCTGGAGTTACAGCAGTGGCCAAGAAGTACCTTAGTACCCAGGTCCTTGGGGTGAGCAGAAACCTTCACCCTCCCCAGTCCCATGGGCTCCTCACAGCAACCCCACAAGGGCAGTGCCGGGATGCTGAACGTTCACACGAGGACAGGGAGGGTCTGAGTTTAGGTCTCAGGTTCTTCCAGTGCACCCAGGGCTGGGGGCTACCCACACAGATGGCTAGGTCGGACCATGGCGCCCCCGCCCCCGGGAATGGGCCCCAGGCAGGGCTGCTGTGAGGGCCAAGGTCTTGCCATGCTGGCCAGTACCCATGTCCGGGCCTGAATGCACAGCCCCTGTCCCCGACCCCACAGCTCACTCCACTAACCAGCTCTCTCTCTTTTGACTTTCAGACCAGTTGTTAAATTGCCCGCCTCCGCCAAGGGCCCCCTGGGTGTGTAATGTCCAGTCCCCAGCCAGGCTCTGTCCCCTGCCATACCTAGACTCTGTTTTTCATATTTTTTGGAAAGAGAAGTGAACATCCAGCCCCAATCATGGTGTCATTCAGTCTGTCCTCGGCGTGGCTTGGACGGGACCTGGGTCAGAGTGGTCAGTGCTGACCCCTGGGGCTCTTGGGCAGAAAGATGAGGAGACAGAGGTCCAGGGTGGGTTACACAGCACATCCAAGGCTGAGCAGGAGACAATTCAGGGCTCCTACCCCCTGTCTAGGGAACCCCCTCCCAAGCCTGGCCTTGGCCTTGGCTCAAGGTCCTCCTTGATGGGAGACCCCACCCACTCCTGGAGGCTGCCCCTGAGGCCTGGCCCAGCTCTGGGAGCAGGCCCCTGGGTCACGGAGCCCCTGGTGTGGAAAGAGGCCCCAAGGTAGTAAACCCTGCCCCTGTTACTGTGCTCCAGAGACCTCCTAAGGGAAGGGACAGTTCCTGGAAGGCCCTCCAGCTGGATGCTGGGGATCAGAGATAGATGAGGGAACACAATGTAGGAGCTCCCTATGTAGAAAAGGGAATGTGGGGAGGGCGTTAGGAGCTTGCGGGCATCAGGACTGTCCTGAGCAAGGTCTGCAGCCCCCAGCTCTGCTCACCCCGAATCCTGCCCCTTGTTTCCACACCTACCATTCCTCCTCTCCTGATCCCCAGCATCCAGCTGAGGTCCAAGGTCTTTTCCTAGAACCAGAGTGGGGAGGGGACAGCCTGAGGCTGCCTAGAGACTGTGGCTGGAACTGCTTGCTGCACCTAGCAGTATTGTCAGAGTTAGAAGGGCTTTTGGTCTTGAAGTCCAGGTACCATCCCCGCTTAGTATAGAGGGGGAAGGGCCAGAGAGGAATGTAGGGAAACCAGCCCAGGTCAGTCCCAAGGCCAGAGTCCTTTGTCCTACATCTCCCCGAACCAAAGTGTGCCAGCCCCGCCCCTCATGCTCAGACCTCTCCCACTCCAAACCCTCTCCGGTGTATCCAAGTCTCTTTGGCCACTGCATAGCAGGCTTCTGGGGAGAGCATCCCTCACAGAACCTCCCCTTCCCTGCTATGCACCTTCCTTGGCCAGCCCCATTCTGGCCTCCTCCACCACCTGCCTTGTGACCACATCTCCCACCAAGTCCCCAGATCTCAAGAATGCCGCTCGGCTTCTCCTTCGAGCTTGACTCTGAGAGGGAAAGTGATGGAAACCAAGTCGGATGAGATGACTGCCATGTACACTGCAGTCGAGGGCAGGGGCAGGAGGAATGACACAAATGGCAGGGAGCTGCTGGGGGACTGACCCCTCAGCGCCTGGCCTGGCCGGCCCTGCACATCCACCGGGGCACCACAGGAGCTTGTCCAGTCTCTGGTCAGAGGGTGTGGCCACCCGACCCTAAATAGGCTCCCCAGAGTCCTGCCCCCCTAATCATGAATGATAACTGCAAGAGTTTTCCTCTGGGTGCCTGAAGCTACAGTGCAATGGTTCCCAACCCTGCGTGCACATTCGAGTCACCTGGGGGCGACGCCCAGGCTCCAACCGCAGACACTCTGATTTCATTGGTCTAGGTGGACCTGCCATCAGAGGTCAGGTAGCTCCTCAGGGGACTGTAGTGTGTGGTCAGCACTGAGGGCTCCTCTATGAGGCCTCAAGCCCAGGTCTCTGTGAGGCCCGCAGACGGAGAAAAGAACCCACAAGAAAAGAGGTGGAGTCCAGGCGTGGTGGCTCATGCTAGTAATCCCAGCACTTTGGGAGGCCAAGGTGGGTAGATACCTGAGGTCAGGAGTTCGAGACCAGCCTGGCCGACATGGTGAAACCCTGTCTCTACTAAAAATACAAAAATTAGCTAGCTGTGGTGGTGGGCACCTGTAATCTCAGCTACTTGGGAGGCTGAGGCAGGAAAATCGCTTGAACTCGGGAGGTGGAGGTTGCAGTGAGCCGAGATCACGCCACTGCACTCCAGGCTGGGCGACAGAGCGAGACTCCAGCTCAAAAGAAAAAAAAAAGAAGAAGAAGAAGAAGAAAAAAAAGAGATGGGTAGAGGAAGCCCCAGCTCACTCCTGCCTTTCCCGATACCAGGCTGTTCTGTGACATGCCCACATCTTTCCAGTCAATTCCCCTTTCGGCTGAAAAAACATTGAGTTTGAGTCCTGTCCCACACAGCCAGAAGAGCCCTGCCTAACAGGATTTGGAACCTGGAAACTCAGCGCAGCCTTGCAGAGTCCTGTTGTATGGTGCCAGCGGAGCAGGGATGGGATCATCCTCCTATTCTAGGCTGGGTGTTGGGCAATCCTTGCTATTTGGTCATGAAGCAGCTGGCCAGGAAACCACACGTCATTCTCTCTTGAGCTTCAGGGTCCAATGGAGAATGCTGGGATAGAGTGTGCTGTCTCCTTCTTGTGGGTTTCAGGGACAGACTGCAAGAGAGACAAGATACGTGCAAGTGGCGGGGGCGGTGGGGGCGCTGGAGGGGGTGCCTGACGGCAGAGTAGGAACAAGCTTCAGTCTGTTCCTTTGTTAGGGGAAGCCCTTTCTGCCTATAGCCAGGGATTGGAGAGGCAGAGGGTCAGAGAACCACACACCTCGCTGAATTGAACAACCAATTAATACACTGATTTAAAATGTTGTGAGATCCTGGCAATGGGAAGATATCTGGGAAAAAACTAGAGGAATTTGAAGCTAAAAGACTTTGAGATGCCTGGTCCCACAGGCTTCTCCTGAAGCAAACCCACTCCCATATCTACAAGGCCACCTGAGCTGCCAACCAGAGGCAGGGCCGATAATCCAGGCTTCATGTCCAGGCTGTTGTTTACTGTCCTAACCTTAAGGCTACAGGACTGGGGAGAGACCCAGGAAGGTAGGGCTCAGACTCAAAAGGCATGATTCTAAAGCTTTTGCCTTATTCTAGAGCATTGTGTACTAGCAAACAGAGTCCCCTCACCCCGAGAAGGAAATTGGCAGGTCATAAAATACAGTTGTAGGATGAATACACCCATGTACTCAGCCCCAGGGCCAAGGAGCACAGCAACATAAGGTGTTCAGCAAAAAGGAGTGAACCTGAGCCACCGGAGGAGCTGACCAGGAAAATCAGCTACTGCTTGGGAAGAGGCTCAAAAACCGTGCAGCTGAGAATACAGCCTATGGACTGACTATTAGATTATGAAGGAGTTATTGCCGGGCGCGATGGCTCACACCTGTAATCCCAGCACTTTGGGAGACCGAGGTGGGCGGATCACGAGGTCAGGAGATCGACCATCCTGGCTAACACGGTGAAACCCCGTCTCTACTAAAAACACAAAAAATTAGCTGGGCGAGGTGGTGGGCGCCTGTAGTCCCAGCTACTTGGGAGGCTGAGGCAGGAGAATGGCGTGAACCCGGGAGGAGGAGCTTGCAGTGAGCGGAGATCGTACCACTGCACTCCAGTCTGGGCAACAGAGTGAGACTCCGTCTCAAAAAAAAAAAAAAAAAAAAAGATTATCAAGGAGTTATTGTTAATTTTGTGTTACAAGTATTGTTAGTTTTGTGTGATAATGATACTGTTTTTTTGTTTGTTTGTTTCTTATTATTCTTATCTGGTAGAGGTGCATGCTGAAATGATATAATGGTTGCATTTGCTTTCAAATAACAAAGAAAAAGTTCAGAGGCAGCGAAAGTTATAAAAAAAGATTGGTGAATCCCAGTGGTACTTACGGGTTCTCCTTGTGTATGTTCATAAATTAAAAAAATAAAAAGTTTAAAAATACCTCTAAGGTTTGCTGGTTTTATCACGTAATAGAATCCTCCTGACCAGGGGAGTAAGAATGATGGACACCCCAGAGATTTGCTACTCAAAGCACAGTCCTCAGATGGCAGCAACGCATCACCTGGAATCATTAGAAATGCAGATTTGCAGGCCCCGCCCCAGACCCCGTGACTCAGACGTGGCATTTTAACAAGCTCTCCAGGTGACTGAGACACAGTGAAGTTTGAGAAACACTGATGCAGCTGGTGAGAGCTGTGTGGTGCTTCTCCTTTTTGAGGGGAGAGTTTCAACGGACCTTATCCTGTTTTCCTCCATCATTTGCATATTAGGTATATTGAAAGTGGTTCATTTTATGATTTTTGTCTAGAGCTGGCAAATTATGAGGAGCTACAACTAAGCATGATCCAGGCCAGGTGGGTGGCTCACACCTGTAATCCCAGCACTTTGGGAGGCCGAGGTAAGAGGATTGTTTGAGGCCAGAAGTTTGAGACTAGCCTGTGCAACAACCCTGTTTCAGTTATTTAAAATTTAAAAACATTTATTTAAAGAACAAAAGTTAGCCAGGTGTGGTGGTGTGCACCTGTAATCCCAGCACTTTGGGAGGCCAAGGCGGGTGGATCACCTGAGGTCAGGAGTTCGAGACCAGCCTGGCCAACGTAGTGAAACCTCGTCTCTATTGAAAATATGAAAATTAGCCAGGCGTGCTGGCAGGTGGCTGTAATCCCAGCTGCTCGGAAGGCTGAGGCAGGAGAATTGTTGGAACCTGGGAGGCGGAGGTTGCAGTTAGCTGAGATCATGACATTGCATTCCAGCCTGGGTGACAGAGCGAGACTCTGTGTCAAAACAAAACAAAACAAAATAGATACAGGCAAAATTTCAAATGAAGACAGGCAACACCCAAAGTAGTACTTCCCAATTTTTTCTTCTCATCAAACACATAAAAATATATTTTGTTCAGCTTATGAAAATACTGCAGGCAATTTCATTCTGGCCAACCCTCCTGTTGAAAACAACTAAAAATGGGTGAAGTGTAAAAAATTCTTCAAGGCATCAAAGAGCTGACAAGGATCCTATGGAATCACCAAGTCAAAGCCTCAGGAGCTTTTCCTCTCCCTCTCAGCCACATGGTGGCCCACGAGGTCACCACAACGCTGAGGAGTGGTTGGCTGGCATGGCTGGAGATTAGTTACATATAAGGGGATTAAACAAACATGTAAATATACTGAAGAAAATGGGAGCCAGGCTTCCAAAGATGGAAAGGGGGAAAACTAGAGTAAATTCTGTGGTGTTGGATTCAAATTGGGGGCATCTGGATGAACTTGTGGTTTTTAACATATGTAGATACATATTGAAATAAATACAGGGGTGTGTGTGTGTGTGTGTGTGCACGTGTGATGCATATACATGCATGTATCTATGAGCCGTACCCCCTAGGAAGGCCTAGCAGTAATGATACCCCAGTAGCAATGGGCACACCTAAGCCACTAAGCCATAGCTTGGTTTCTGAATACCATTCTCCACTAAAAGTTATCAGGCTCCAAGGAAAAATGACTGATTTCAGAACTGGAGTAGAGAAAGTACAAAAGAAACTTGGAGCATCTTGGTATTCCAGAAGCAAAAAGTGCTCAAGAATGATGATAGTATGTCTAAAGGATCCAGAAGCTGGATTAAAGGTGGTCCCACTTGCTTTATCTGGGACAATTTGAGCATCAAAATAAATAATAATAATGAATAACGGGTTTCAACTCACTGGATACAAATAAGAATCTACTAGTCCTTACCAATTTGAAAAAGTGGGGGAAAAGAAAAAGTTCTACCATACAGTAAAATGACTATATGAATAACTTATTAACAAATAAGTAAAAATCATGACTTTATAGTGATGAAACATAGCAGACATATCTTTTTTTTTTTAAGACAGAGTTTCACTCTCGTTGCCCAGGCTGGAGTGCAATTGCGTGATCTCAGCTCATCGCAACCTCCGCCTCCCAGGTTCAAGCAATTTTCCTGCCTCAGATTCTTGAGTAGCTGGGATTACAGGCATGTGCCACCACGCCCAGATAATTTCATATTTTTAGTAGAGACAGGGTTTCTCCATGTTGGTCAGGCTGGTCTCGAACTCCCGACCTCAGGTGATCTGCCCGCCTCGGCCTCCCGAAGTCCTGGGATTACAGGTGTGAGCCACCAGGCCTGGCCAACACATATCTTAATCAAGTGATAAGAGTTACCACCAGGAATGGGACAAATCGAAACAGATGCCCCTTGCTGGAGTGCATGGAGAAGAACACAGCACAGCGTCATTTGCACGATATTCCTGCTATAGGTGCATAACCCGAATCAATCATGAAGAGACAGAAAAACACAATTAGGACTGTTTTATAAAATCACTGGCCTGTACCCTTCAAAACTGTCAAAGCTAAGAACCACAGGGAAGGACTGAAGAGATATTACAGCAAAATGCGGTGAGTCATCCTGGATTGGATTCTGGACCTATAAAGGACATGTTGGGATGACCAGTGAAACTGGAATGATAGCTGTGGTTTAGATGGTAGTATAACAGCAAAGTTAATGTCCTGAGCTTGACAGTTACCCTGTGGTTTTGTAGAACAGCGTCCTTTTTTTTTTAGGAAATATAAGAGGATAAAGAGGCATCAGAAAAAAAATAGGCAGAGATGCACAAGAAGAGTTATATGAAATATTTGCAGTATAATACTAATCGAACAATCTAAGTGAAGGACGTACGGGAATTCTTTGAACTGTTCTGGCAACTTTTCTCTCTGTTTGAAATTATTTCAAGATTAAAAGTAAAAGCTGGGCATGGTGGCTCAGGCCTGTAATCCCAGCACTTTGGGAGGCCAAGGCGGGCGGATCACGTGAGGTCAGGAGTTCAAAACCAGTCTGACATACATGGAGAAACCCCATCTCTACTCAAAATACAAAATTATCCAGGCGTGGTGGTGCATGCCTATAATCCCAGCTACTCGGGGGCTGAGGCAGGAGAATCGCTTGAACCCAGGAAGCGAAGGTTGCGGTGAGCCTAGATTGTGCCATTGCACCCCAGCCTGGGCAACAAAAGCGAAACTCCGTCTCAAAAAAAAAAAAAAAAAAAAAAAAAAAAAGGTGTAAGGCAGAGTTACTCTTGCCTCACACTCACCCCGGGGCAGAGGTAGGGAAAATCCTTGACAAGTTGTAACCATAAGCCAACTTGCTTGTGGATGTGAAGCCCAAATTCACATCACCTGAGTGGCCTTCAAAAAGTTAAGCTATTCAAAATTTTGAAAAATTGTTTGTGGGCTGGTGGTCCCTGTGTGCTCAACAGAAGCAAATGCAGGCTGGGCATGGTGGCTCATGCCTGTAAGCCCCGCACTTTGGGAGACTGAAGCAGGAGGATCACTTGAGGCCGGGAGTTTGAGACCAGCCTGGACAACATAGAGAGACCCCATCACTTAAAAAAAAAAAAAAAAAAAAAGAAGAAGAAGGAGAAGGAGAAGAAGAGAGAAAAAAAGAAGTAGCGAGGAGTGGTGGTACATGCCTGTAGTCCCAGCTACTTGGGAGGCTGAGGTCAGAGGATCACTTTAACTCAGGAGTTCAAGGCTGCAATGAGATATGATTGTCACTACACTCCAGCCTGGGTGACAGAGCGAGATCCTGTCTTTATTCTTTTTTTTTTTTTCTTTTTTTTTTTGAGACAAAGTCTTTCCCTGTGGCTCAGGCTAGAGAGGAGTGGTGTGATTTTGGCTCACTGCAGCCTCGACCTCCTGGGCTCAAGCCATCCTCCCATCTTATCCTCCCAAATGACTGGGACTAAAAGCACACACCACCACACCTGACTAATTTTCAATATTTTTTGAGCCTAGGATTGCATTATTTTCCTTTAGTAATATTTTATTTTCTTTGGCCAGGTGCCTAAGGGCACCAGCCATCCAGGATCACTTCTATCTAAGTTCAGGACTAAAGATTTCTGGGTCTTCAGTCAGGTTACAATCCACGTGAGTGTCAGCTTAAGGTACCACTATGGCACATTCATTCAGGGTCCCCAACTCAAAGCATTGGGTAGTCTAATAAAGGTTACCAGACTGTGTCTAGATGTTTTCCTCTATCACTGTACAATTGCCTCTCCCAGATAAGCACACACTTGTGCTTCCAAATCAACACTCAGTCTCTCCGTTGCCTCTAAGAGATTAGCAAATAATTCTAGGGCAAAAGCAATCCTGAGCATCAGACTCACTTTCCTACATTACTATGTTCTCCTGGACCCAAGCCTGGAAATCTCTCAGGATTTTTGTATATTTTGCATCTAGAAAGATTTTTTTAAAGTATTTTGTATAGTTTTCTTAGCTGTCTTCAGCAGAAGAGCTGTTCCAACATTACCAAAAGTGGAAGTCAAGAGTAATCTTTTCAAAATGCCGTCATGTAACCACAGGATGCATTTCAAAATTCTTGCACAAGTAGAACATTATTGTTTATTATTTTCTCTTCTGTGACACGGTTGTTCATTACAATCCAAATTAACAAAAGAATTACTAGATATTAACATATCACAAAATTGGTTTAAAATTATATCAACTTATTACTTGAGAGTTTTAAAAGTAAATATGTATTTCAAAAATTGTATAATGAGCACATGAAGCCTACTTTAAGCAATGTTTACAAAAATGGGAAAGAAAGTGATATACAAATGACAAATTCTCCTTAAATGGCCTGTATGATTATTCTGAGATGGAGCCTCACTCTGTTGCCCAGGCTGCAGTATAGTGGTAGGATCTCAGCTCACTGCAACCTCCACCTCCCGGGTTCGAGCGATTCTCCTGCCTCAGCCTCCTGAGTAGCTGGGATTACAGGCGCACATCACTATGCCTGGCTAGTTTTGTATTTTTAGTAGAGATGGGGTTTTGCCATCATGGTCAGGCTGGTCTTGAACTCCTGACATCAAGTGATCCACCTGCCTCAGATTCCCAAAGTGCTGGGATTACAGATGTGAGCCACCGCACCCGGCCGTGTTTCTATTGCTATAAACTAGTTTGCATTTTCTACTACTTGATATAAATGGCATCATAGACTACATACTTTTTATGGTCTGGCTTCTTTCACTCAGATAATTATTTCGATATTTGGCCTTTTTGTTGTGTGTTTATTCTTTATCACTAAGTAATATCCCATTGTATGAACCTATACATTCATCTTTTGATAAATATTTGAGTTATTTCCAGTTTGGAGCTATTATTACAATTAAAGTGGCTACAATATATACAAGTCTTTATGTGGGCAAATGCTTTCATTTCATTTGGGTATATTCCTAAGAGTGGAATGGCAGGGAGAATGTTTAGATTTTTAAGAGAATGCCAAACTGTTTTTCCAAAGTAGTTGTATCGTTTTATATTCCCATCTTTTAGAGAGCTAATTCATTTTATGCATTCTTTGCATTTTTCTTTTCTTTTTTCTTTTTCTTTTTTTTTTTTTTAAGACAGGGTCTTGCTTTGTGGACCAGGATAGAGTGCGGTGGTGAAATCTTGGCTCACTGCAGCCTTGACTTCCCGGGCTCATGCGATCCTCCCATCTCAGCCTCCTGAGTAGCTGGGACTACAGGTGCACACTGCCTGGCTACAATGCCTGGCTAATTTTTGTAATTTTTGTAGAGGCGAGGTTTTCATCATGTTGCCCAGGCTGGTCTCAAACTCCTGAGCTCAAGCCATCCACCCACTTCTGTCTCCCCAAAGTGGTGGGATTACAGGCGTGAGCCACCGTAACCAGCCTATCTCCACTCTAATCTTTATTGTTTCTTTCCTTCTGCTAGCTTTGAGTTTAATTTGTCTTCTTTTTCTAGTTCTCTAAATTGCAAAATTAGGTAGTTGATTTGAGATCTTTCCTGTTGTTTTTTAATGTGTTTATTTATGGCTATAAATATCTCCTTTAGCATTGCTCTCACTGGTTTTCATAAGTTTTGGTATGTTGAGTTTTTGTTTTTCATTTATCCGTAAGTATTTTCTTTTCTCTTTTTTGAGACAGGGTCTTGCTCTGTCACCCAGGCTGGAGTGCAGCTGCATGACTGTGGCTTACTGCAGCCTTGACCTCCCAGGCTTTTTTTTTGAGATGGGGTCTCCCTCTTGTTGCCCAGGCTGGAGTGCAACGGTATGATCTTGGCTAACTGCAACCTCCGCCTCCCAGGTTCAAGCGATTCTCCTGCCTCAGCCTCCCTAGTAGCTGGGATTACAGGTGCACACCACTACGCCTGGCTAATTTTTGTATTTTTAGTAGAGATGGGGTTTCACTATGTTGGCCAGGCTGGTCTCAAACTCCTGACCTCATGTGATCTGCCTGCCTTGGCCTCTTAAAGTGCTGGGATTAAAGGTGTGAGCCACTGCAGCCGGCCCTCCCAGGTGTAAGTAATCCTCTCACCTCAGCCTCCCAACGAGTTGTGACTACAGGTGTGTGCAATCATGCCTGGCTAATTTTTTTTATTTTTTGTAGTAATGGGGTCTCACTATGTTGCCCAGGCTGATCTCAAACTCCTAGGCTTAAGCGATCCTCCTGCCTCTGACTCCCAAAGTTCTGGGATTGCAGAGGTGAAACATGTGCCTGGCTTCTCCAAGGATTTTCTGATTTCCCTTGTGACTTATTTGATCCACTGGTTCTTACTAAACAATACACTCATATTGTTTAATTTCTACGAATTTGTAATTTTTCTAGTTTTTCTTCTATTATTTCTTTCTAACTTCATACTTTGTGGTCAGAGAAGACACTTGATATGATAGCTATCATTTTTAGTTTATTGAAGCTTAAGTTTTAGCCTAACCTATGATCTATCCTGAATAATATCCCATGTGCACCTGAGAAGAATGTGTATTTCACTGTCATTGTGTAGAGTGTTTGGAACGTATGTTAGATCTAGTTGGTGTATTATGTTGTTCAAGTCCTCTATTTTCTTACTTATCTTCTCTCTAGTTCTATTCATTACTGCAAGTGGAAAATTGAAGACTTTATCATTCTAGAAGTGTTTCTCCCTTCAACTCTGTCAATGTTTGCTTCATCTATTTTGATGATGTTATTAGGTACCTAAGTGTTCATAATTGTTATATCTTTTGCTATATTAAGTGTTTTGTTAATATATACATATATAGTGTCCTTTGGCTCTCATAACTGTTTTTGATTTTAAGTCTATTTTATCTTAAATGAATATAGTATAGCCACCCCTGCCTTCTTTTGTTATCATTTTCGTGGGTTTTTTTTTCTTTTTTTGAGACAGTCTCACTCTGTCACCCTGGCTGGAGTGCAGTGGTGCAATCTCAGCTCACTGCCACCTCGGCCCCCTGGGTTCAAGTGATTCTCCTGCCTCAGCCTCCCAAGTAGCTGGGATTACAGGTATCCACCACCATGCCCAGCTAGTTTTTGTATTTTTAGTAGAGATGGGGTTTTGCCATGTTGGCCAGGCTGGTCTTAAACTCCTGACCTCAGGTGATCGGCCTGCCTCAGCCTCCCAAAGTGCTGGGATTACAGGCGTGAGCCACTGTGCCCCACCTGGTTACTATTTTCATGAAATATATTTTTTCATCCTTTCACTGTTTTGTTTTGTTTAGAGGCTGGGTCTCATGATGTTGCCCAGGCTATATTTGAAATCCTGGGCTCAAGTGATCCTCCTGCGTCAACCTCCCAAGTAGCTGGAACTACAGGCAAATGCCACTGTGCCCAGCCTTCCTTTCATTTTCAACCTATTTTTTAAACACCCCCACCCCCTGCTTTCCCCCCAACATTTTTTTTTTTAGACAGTCAGTCTTGCTGCAGTATTGCTCAGGGTTAGAGTGCAGTGGCATAATCACAGCTCACTGTAGTCTCGACCTCCCAGGCTCAAGTGATGCTCCCACCTGAGCCTCCTGAGTAACTGGAACCATAGGCATGTGCCACCATGCCCAGCTAAGTTTTAAACATTTGTTGTAGGGCCAGGATCTTGCTATGTTTCCAGGCTGGTCTCGAACTCCTGGACTCAAGTGATCCTCCTGTCTCAGCTGGCCTCCCAAAGCATTGGGATTATAGGAATGAGCCACCGTGCCCAGTCAGGATTGTTGATTGACAGTTGTTTTCTTTTCCCTTTTTAGCACTTTAATTATATCAGCTCAGTACCTTCTGGCATCCAAAGTTTCTGGTGAGAAATCTGCTATAATTCTTATTGAGGGTTTCTTATATGTGACAAGTCACTTCTTTCTTGCTGCTTTCAGGTTCTTTGTCTTTAGTTTTTGACAGTTTGATTATAAAGTGTCTCACTATGGGTCTCTTTCAGTTCGTTCTACTTCAAGCTCATTGAGATTCTTGGATTTTTTTTTTTTTTTTTGAGATGGAGTCTTGCTCTGTTGCCCAGGCTGGAGTGTAGTGGCACAATCTCGTGCACTGCAACCTCTGCCTCCCGGGTTCAAGCCATTCTCCTGCCTCAGCCTCCCAAGTAGCTGGGATTACAGGAACGCACCACCAAGCCTGGCTAATTTTTTTATTTTTAGTAGAGATGGGGTTTCACCATGTTGGCCAGGCTGGTCTCAAACTCCTGACCTCAGGTAATCTGCCCGCCTCAGCCTCCCAAAGTACTTGGATTACAGGCGTGAGCCACTGCACCCAGTCTCTGATTCTTGGATGTTTATATTCATGTCTTTCATTAAATTTGGGTACCTTTTGGCTATTTCTTCAAATATTTTCTCTGCCTCTTGGTTTTCCTTTTTTGTTGTTGTTGTTGGGGTGGGGCGGGGATGGAGTTTCGCTCTGTTGCCCAGGCTGGAGTGCAGTAGTGTGACTCTTTTTCTTCTCCTTCTGGAATTCTCACAATCTATGTTGGTTTGCTTGAAGGTGTCCCATAGGTCCCTTGGGCTCTGTTCACTGCTCTTCAGTCTTTTGTCCTTTCTGTTCCTCAGACTTAGTAACTGTCCTATCTTCATATTATCTGCTTTTTCCTTCTGCCTGCTCAAGTCTGCCTTTGAATTTCTCTAGTCAATTTTTTTCTTTTTTCTTTCTCTGGAGATGGGGTCTCCCTACGTTGCCCAGGCTGGTCTTGAACTTCTGGGCTCACATGACTCTCCTGCCTCAGTCTGTCAAGTGCTATGATTACAGGCATGAGCCACCATGCCCAGGTGCTACTCAGTTTTTTCTTTCAGTTATTGTACTTTTCAGCTCCAGAATTTGTTTTTTGGTTTTCTTTCTTTTTTTTTTTTTTGAGATGGAGTTTCACCCTTTTTTGCCCAGGCTGGAGTGCAATGGCACGATCTTAGCTCACCACAACCTCTGCCTCCTGGGTTCAAGCAATTCTCCTGCCTCACCCTCCCGAGTAGCTGGGATTACAGGAATGCACCACCAGGTCCGGCTAATTTTGCATTTTTAGTAGAGACGGGGTTTCTCCACGTTGGTCAGGCTGGTCGGGAACTCCCAACCTCACTTGGTCCGCCCGCCTCAGCCTCCCAAAGTGCTGGGATTACAGGTATGAGCCACTGTGCCCGGACTGTTTTTTGGTTTTCTATCTCTACTTGATATTTCCATTTTTTTCATACATTACTTTCTTGACTTTCTCCATGTATTTCTTTTAGTTCTTTGAGCATCTTTAAGACAGTTATTATAAAGTCTTTGTCTAGTAAATCGGTTATGTGGTCTTTCTCAGGGATGGTTTTTGTTGGTTTTTCCTTTCAATGAACGGTTCAAACTTTCCCTTTTTTTTTTTTTTTTTTTTGTATCCTTATACTCTTTTTTATTGAAAACTGAACATTTGAGTCTAATAATGTTAACTCTGGAAATCAGATTCTCCCCCTTGCCCAGGGTTTGCTGGTTTTGGTTTGTTTGTATTGCTTTTGGCTGTCTCTATATCAAAGATCAGCATGAGGTTTAACTTCAGGTGTTTCCAGGTCTTTTGGTACCCTGCACTCTTCCCTGGGATGTGCAGTGACTTTCTAATTTCCCCTGTATATGCTTTTTGAGGTTTTAGTCTTTGATGTCTGGATCCCAGGAGGGGAAAAGATAATGAAGGGGGAAGGACCCAGATTATGATAAGAAGTCCCTTTCGATTCCCTGGAAGCCGCTTCAGCTGGAGGGGAGGGGTTTGCAATAGCAGGAGAGGTGCAACAGCGGCTGCTCACCTCTGTGTCTGCACCTCCTTGATCAGTGATGAGAACACAGTTCCCTGATATTTGGAGGACTTGGTCCTTATTGTCCACCCTGGCTCCTGCAAACTGTTTGCAGGGTCCTCCTGGAACACATGCACAGCTTCCTGCCATGGGGCTGGGGGAGAAGGGGATAGGTAGCTGCAGCTGAGCTGGGAGTTGAAATGGATTGGAATTAACTGCAATTTCACATCCATGGCTCCTCTGGAAGTTACAAGACTTCAACAGACTCCAAAATAATTACATCAAACAGATTCTGTCACTGTATCTAATGTCCGTGTTGTGGGGGCAGGGCAAAATGCTGTTGCTTCCTACTCATCCATCTTCCCAGAATCCTCTTGCCTTCTTACTTTTTAATTTTTATTTATCTTTTTTTGAGACAGTGTCTTGCTCTGTCACCCAGGCTGGAGTGCAGTTGCTCCATCTCAGCTCACTGCAACCTCTGCTTCCCAGGTTCAAGCAATTCTCCTGCCTCAGCCTCCCGAGTAGCTGGAACTACAGGCGTGCACCACCACGTCCAGCTAATTTTTCTATTTTTAGTAGAGATGGGTTTTCACCATGTTGACCAGGCTGGTCTCGAACTTCTGACCTCAAGTGATTTGCCCTGCCTCAGCCTCCCAAATTGCTTCCAAAAGCATGGTGGCTCACACCTGCTTACTTTTTAAATGATGCTTCTTATGAATTCAGGTTTTCTTACTCCAAGTTGCTTTCCAAGTTTCTCTCATGTGAGGACCCCATGAGAAGGGGGTGAAGGTGGCTTTCTGCAATCCATGTCAGAAGAGGACCCTCACCAGAACCAAACCTCCTTACTTTTTAAATGATGCTTCTTATGATAGTCTGGGTCCTCCAAACAGTAGACCCCTAAGTGGGATTAAATATGTAAGAATTTTATTAGGGAAATATTTGTGAGAGAAAATGGAGAGGCAGCTGGGAGAGCCATCCTACGGTGATGAGAGCCCGGCCCAGGATGCTGGGTGGAAGCATCCTAGATCACCACATAGTCTAAGAAAAGCTTGGCATGAGCATCAGGGGAGTCCTTGAGGCAACGTCAGCTGTGAGTCCCATGTCTCCCAGGAAAAGGCCTGTTTTAGAATCCCTGCCACACTCAGCCATCAGCTTGGGAGCATTTGGTAAGCAGAGCCTCAGGGCAAATAAGGTGGCAAATTTTAGAGCAAAGCAACTTGGGCCCTTGGTTAATAACATTCCTTGTAGTTGGACGTCTACAAGCCACTTTCTTGTGGCAACTACATTTTTACAGTTTACAATTTTTATACCTAGTATCTCAGTTTATCCTTATATTATTCCCATAATAATAACAGAAAACTTATTTGTTTCTTTGAGACAGAGTTTTACCCTGTTGCCCAGGCTGGAGTACAGTGGTGCAATCTTGGTTCACTGCAGCCTTGACTTCCCAGGCTGAAGCCATCCTCCTGCCTCAGCCTCCCAAGTAGCTGGGACTACAGGCATGTGCCATTACACCCGGCAAAAGAAATATTTTTTTTCTTTTTTTTGAGACGGAGTCTCGCTCTGTCGCCCAGGCCGGAGTGCAGTGGCATGGTCTCAGCTCACCACAACCTTCGCCTCCTGGGTTCAAGTGATTCTCCTGCCTCAGCCTCCTGAATAGCTGGGATTACAGGTGCATGCCACCACTTGCATTTTTAGTAGAGACGGGGTTTCTCCATGTTGATCAGGCTGGTCTCGAACTCCTGACCTCATGATCCACCTGCCTTGGCCTCCCAAAGTGCTGGATTACAGGTGTGAGCCACCATGCCCAGTCAAAAAAATAATTTTTTTTTAGGAGATTGGGTCTCACTGTGTTGCTCAGGCTGATCTCAAACTCCTGGGCTCAAATGATCCTCCTGTCTCAGCCTCTCAAATTGCTGAGATTACAGGCATGAGCCACTGTACCCGGCCTGCTAAGACTTACTGAGCACTAACAAAATGTGATTTCATTGGTTCTTGTTTCATCCTGATAACTTTAGGAAGTGAGTACTATTTATACTTCTTTTTTTTTTTTTAATCAGTTGTTTAATTTTCTCCCACATCCTGGAGTCCGGAGGCAAGTGGCTTCTGGTATTGGTAAAGGAGGTGATCAATGTTAGGACTTAAGACGAAGTTTCACTGGCAGGACTAGAACTCAGGTTTTCTTACTTCGAGTTGCTTTCCAAGTTTCTCTCATGTGAGGACCCCACGAGAAGGGGGTGAAGGTGGCGTTCTGCAATCCATGTCAGAAGAGGACCGTCACCAGAACCAAATCTACTGTCATCCCGACCTGGACTTGCCAGTCTCCAGAACCGTGAGAAATATGTATCTACTGCTTAAGCCACTTAGTCTATGGTAATTTGTTACAGCAGCCCAAGCAGGCTAAGACATGGTTCCACGGTCCCTTTCTAGCAGCAGCCCTCGTTTCCTTCACTCAGCTGCCAAGCCTCTTCATGGTCATTCATAATTATTAATTTCAACATACGTATTGAGCTTTTGTTCTGTACTCTTTTAGCCCCATTGTAGTTGCAGGGATATAGCAGTAGTGAACAAAACAGACAGAAATTCCTACCTTTATGTACCTTACCTCCTATCAGAGGAAGATAGTAAGCAAACAAGTTAATGCAGCCAGCTGATGACATGCACCATGGAGGAAAATCAGGAAGGCCAGGAATTGGGGGCTGGCCATGGGAAGGGGTGGCCTTCTTAAACAGGTAGGCAGGGGAGGCCCTGCTGATCAAGGACCTAAAGAACTGAGGGAGAAAACCACTTACTTATCCGGTAGAACATTCTTCCAGTCAGAAGGGAACAGCAGGTGTGAATGCCTCGAGGTGGGAGAGTGCCAGGAAAAGGAAGCCTGTGAGGTTGGGTGGAGGAAACCAGGCGAGAGAGTAGATGGCATGGGGCAGTTGGGGGCACATTGTGGAGGCTCCTGGAGGATGCTGGCTTCTGCTCAAAAGTGAGACTGGAAGTCTCTGAAGGATTTTGAGCAGGGTGTCTCAAGGCCTGACACAGGTGTTAGGGTAGGAAGATGGTAGCAGGGAGGCTACCACAGCCTGGACCCAAGTGGTCAGAGGTAAGTGGTCAGATTCTAGCTGTTTCAAAGTCAGAATCAATGGAATTTGCAGACTCATTGGATGTAGAATGCGAGGGAAAGTGAGAAGTCAAGGATGACTGAGGGTTTTGGCACAGACCTGTTAAGGATGGACCAGCCATTGTGGAGATGCGGAAGGCTGTGGGAGCAGCAGGTGCACTGTAGCTGCCCTATGCACCCCTCACCTGCTGCAGTCTGAGGGTTGCCTCTGCATTCCACTCCTCTCACCAGTCATCTCCTGGTTGCTAAGGCCAGTAAACACTTTTCAACCCCTACCTTCTGGGACCTATTGGCTTTGATGCTGTGAGCCATTTCCTATTTTGCTCCCCAGTTTTCTGTGATGCCCCCTTTCTGGATTTGCCACACCTTTTTTCTAGCCATCGCTTCTATGTCCTTGACCTTGTTCCAAAAGTTTGTGTCTCCATCTTCATCTCTCCACAAATGCCCCTAAAGTGATATGATTTTACCCATGATCACAGCTTCCAATAGCTACCTGATGAGTGTCACTCTGCCTCGGCCTATGCCTCCCTCCTTAGCTTCCGGCACACTCCCCATGGATGCCCCCATAGGTCCTCAAACTCCATGTATCTCAACTGAGCTATCAGACTCCTCTCCTCTTTATGCATGTTTTTATTCCAGCGAATGACAGTATCTGCATCAACATTCTGCAGTCATCCCTGCATTCAGCTAGTTACCTACATCTGCCAACTCCATTTCTGAAAACATCTCACACTGGAGCCCCTCTTTCTTACCCTGTATTTCTGGTCGAGGTCTCATTACTCATCTGGACTTTGGGACTTAACCTGTCATGCATTACAATTGACCGTGTGCCTCAGTCTCAACTAGGCGTCCAAACTTCCCCAGTCAGCTGTCACTGCCTGCCTGTTAATTCTCATTAGCTCTCTGTATCTCCTAATCTAACTCAATATAGCTCCCTTCCCAACCTTCTTTGGGGCCTGCTGGAATTTAGGCACTGCCTCTTGTCTGAATGTTCTTATTCAGCTTTTTACTCTCTCTCTAATCATACTTACCTCCACAACCTTCTTCCCTTGGAGCCCTTTCAATGGAGTCTGTTTTTTCTTTCTCCTATGTCCCAAATACCATGGTGTCTGGTGGTGGGCTAAGTCTCCTCTGTTACAGTATTGCCACTTCTTCTTCTTCTTTTTTTTTTTTAAAGACAAGGTCTCACTCTCACCCAAGCTGCAGTGCAGTGGCTCAATCATGGCTCATTGGAGCCCCAACCCCCTGGGATCAAATGATCTTCGACCTCAGCCTCCAGAGCAGCTGGGACTAAAGGCGTGCACCACCATATTTGGCTAGTTTTTAATTTTTTTTCGAGATGGCGTTCTTACTTTGTTGCCCAGACTGGTCTCAAACTCCTGAGCTCACATGTTTCTCCTGCCTCAGCATCCCAAAGTACTGGGATTACAGGTATGAGCCAGCACTGCCACTTCTAAACAATTTTTCCTCTAAGTCCTCAAAAACTCCTTTGAAGCCATGGACAAAATTCATTTAGTCCAATGAGTTTCTGGATTAAACTCATTATCCAGAAGCATTCCTTGAAGATTTAATTCCTGTACTACCTCACTGTCCTTTCCACACCCACTAACTACTTCCACCATCATTTGTGACAACTTCAACATGCACACAAAAGATCCATTAAACACTGTGGTCTGACTCCATATTCAGTCGGCTTGCCATTCTTCCTCCTCCATCTCCCATCTACATATCCACAACCTAAGGTTTGTCATTACAAGTAACTGCAACATACCCCATTCCAGCCTAGGACCACCACCTCATATCCTTCCAGTTCACTTAATAAGTACAGTCATCTACCACATAAAAGTGTTTCAGTCAATGACGGACTGCATATATGATGGTGGTCCCGTAAGATTATGATAGAGCTGATTCAGTAATTGAGCATGCCGTTCAGGGGCCTGGAAGTTGTCTGGCCCAGTCTACCACCATTAGCATATGAATACTCCTCTTGGGGTCTGAAGTTGTGCTGACGCAACCTGCCGATACCACCACAATTGGCAACCACCTGCACATACCACCAGCAGGCCAAGAGACTGGCCCGTCCAACCTCTTATAGCTACCACCAGCACTAGCATGAACCATCTGGGTTGCTCCACCACTGCTACTGCCATCACCCACATCACATCAGCTGCCAAGGGGCCTGAGAACCTGCCTGGGTACCCAGACCACAGCTGCCATTACCGGCATCTGAGCGAGCCCCCTGGAGGCCCAAGCATCAGTCTGTCTGGATTCACTGACACTGGTGCCAGTGTAAGCTGCCCAAAGACCCAAGGACAGGCATGCCCAGCCCACCATTGCCACCACTAGGGACTGAAGAGTGGCCCATCTGGCATCCTACTCCCCAACAACTTTCCCATAGCCTCCACTAATAACCATACTCTATGCCACGAGGGAAATCACAGATACCACTGAAGCTGTTTACAGTGGAAGAAATATATCCTACTGCATGCGCCCCAAATCAAAATCAAAGTGCCCTACTCAACCAACACCATAGACACATCTTCAGAAAAAGGACTTCCCCTACAAAAGTAATGTCAAAAAATTGAGGGTGGGCACAGTGGCTCACACCTATAATCCCAGCACTTTGGGAGGCCCAGGTAGGCAGATTGCTTGAGGCCAGGAGTTTGAGACCAGTCTGGCCAACATGGCAAAACCCACCTCTACTAAAAATACAAAAATTAGCTGAGTGTGGTGGTGCACACCTGTAATCTCAGCTACTCAGGAGGCTGAGGCATGAGAATCACTTGAACCTGGGAGGCGGAGGTTGCAGCAAGCCATCACACCACTGCACTCCAGCCTGGGTGATAGAGTGAGACTCTGTCTTAAAAAAAAGAAAGCAGCAACTATTATACCAGATGTATAGATATTAACATAAAGACATAGGAAACATGTATAGATATTAACATAAAGACATAGGAAACAAGAAAGAGCAAGGAAATATGATGCCTCCAAAGAAGCACAGTAATTCTCCAGCAACAGATTCCAATAAAAAATTCACAAAAGCCTAGATAAAGAATTCAAATTACTGATTTAAAGAAACTTAGTGAGATACAAGATAAACAATACAGAGAGAATAGAAAAAAAAAATCAGGATATGAATGAGAAATTTACCAAAGAGAGAGGTTTTTTTTGAAAGCACCAAACAGACGCCAGGTACAGTGGCTCATGCTTGTAATCCCAGCACTTTGGGATGCCAAGGTGGGTGGATCACCTGAGGTCAGGATTTTGAGACCAGCCTGACCAACATGGTGAAACTCTGACTCTACTAAAAATACAAAATTACCTGGGCATGGTGGTGCATGCCTGTAATCCCAGCTACCTGGGAGGCTGAGGCAGAACCATCACTTGAACCTGAGAGGTGGCAGCTGCATGAGCCAAGATTGCACCATTGCACTTTAGCCTGGGAAACAAGAGCAAAACTGTCTCAAAAAAAAAAAAAAAAAAAAAAAAAAAAAAAAAGCACCAAACAAATTTTGGAACAAAAGAATTAATTGAATGAAATACAAAACACATTTGAAAACTTTAACAATGGACTACTACATCAAGCAGAAGAAAGAATCTCAGAACTTAAAAGACAGGTCTTCTGAAATAATCTAGTCAGACAAAAAAGAAATGAATTAAAAAGAAGGCCGGGCACAGTGGCTCATGGCCATAATCCCAGCACTTTGGGAGGCCAAGGTAGGAAGATTGCTTAAGCCCAGGAGGTCAAGGTCAGCCTGGGCAGTAAAGTGAGACCCTGCCTCAATAAAAAGTTAGCTGGGCATGGTAGCTCTAGCTACACAGGAGGATGAGGCAGGAGAATCTCTTGAGTCCAGAAGGTCAAGACTGAAGTGAGCCATGTTCATGCTACTACACTCCAGCCTGGGCAAGAGTGAGACTGTTACAATCAGTCAGTCAAAGAGAAAAGCCTTCACGACATTTGTAACGACAAAAAGTGACAGAATATTTGAATTATCAGTGTCCCTGAGGGCAAACAGAGAATGAAAGGGTTAGAAAACCTATTTAATTAAATATTAGATGAAAAATATCCAAGTCTAGCAAGAGACCTAGACATCCAGATCCAGGTAACCCAAAGATCCCCAAACAGATATAGTACAAAAAGGTCTTGTTCACAGCACACATTATAGTCAAAACTATCTAAAGCCAAAACAAAAGAGAGTATACTAAAAACAGCAAGAGAAAAGCAGAGGCACCTATAAAAGAACCCTCATCAGACTAACAGCAGAATTCTCAACAGAAACCATATAGGCCAGGAGAGAATGGGATGAAATATTCAAAGTGCTGAAAGAAAAAAAATGCCATGCAATGATATTACATGCAGCAAAATTATCCTTCACAAATGAAGGAGAAATAAAGTCTTTTCTAGAGAAGCAAATGCTGAGGGAATTAACCACCACTAGACCAGCCCTATATAAAATGCTCAAGGGAGTCCTAAACTTGTAAGAGAAAGGACAACATTTACCATCATTAAAGTGCACTAAAGTATAAAACTCACTGGTAAGTTAAATATGCAAATGAGGAAGGACTCAAATGGTACCACTATAACACTAAACCACAATGACAATGAGAAAAAAAGGAACAAATATACAAAGCAATCAGAAAACAATTAACAATATGACAATAACAAAATATGACATAGCAATAATCTTGAATGTAAATGGGTTAAATTTTGCACTTAAAACACAGACTGGCTGAATGGATAAAGAAACATGATCCAACTCTACGCTGCCTACAAGAAACCCACTTTTCCTGCAAAGACACGTATAGACTCAAAATAAAGGGATGGAAAAAACACTCCATTCAACTAGAAACCAAAAGCAAACAGGAGCTTTGATATAAGCTATACTTGTATCAAATAAAAAACAGATATTAAGTCAAAACAGTAAAAAGAGACAAAGAAGGTAACTATATAATGACAAAGGGATCAATCCAGCAAGAGGATATAACAATTCTAAATATGTATGCACCCAAAACTGGGGCACTGAGACTCACAAAGTAAATATTACTAGATCTAAAGACAGACTCCACTACAATAAAAGCTGGGAACTTCAAAACTCCACACTTAGCTTAAGGCAGATCATCTCAGGAGAAAATCAATAAAGAAATACTGAATTTAAACTGGACCCTAGAGCAAATAAACCTCGGGAGAAAATCAATAAAGAAATACTGAAGGCCGGGAGCAGTGGCTCACACCTGTAATCCCGGCACTTTGGGAAGCTGAGGCAGGTGGATCACCTGAGGTTGGGAGTTCAAGACCAGCCTGACCAACATGAAGAAACCCCATCTCTACTAAAAAATACAAAATTAGGTGGTGCATGCCTATAATCCCAGCTACTTAGGAGGCTGAGGCAGCAGAATCACTGGAACCCGGGAGATGGAGGTTGCAGTGAGCCACGATCACGCCATTGCACTCCAGCCTGGGCAACAAGAGTGAAACTGTCTCAAAAAAAAAAAAAAAAAAGAAAAAGAAAAAGAAAAAGAAAAAGAAATAATTGAATTTAAACTGGACCCTAGAGCAAATAAACCAAAGAGACATTTACAGAGCATTTTAACTACAGAATAGACATTCTTCTCATCAGCACACGGAACATTCTGCAGGACAGACCATATGTTCGACCACAAAACAAATCTCAACAAATTTTTAAAAAACAGAAATCATATCAAATATCTTCTCAGACAACAATGGAATAAAACTATGAATCAACACCAAGAACTTTAGAAACTTTATGAATACATGGAAATCAAACAATATGCTTTTGAACTACCATTGGATCAATGAAGAAATTAAGATGGAAATAAAAAAATTTCTTGAAAGAAATGAAAACAGAAACACAACACACCAAAACCTGTTGGATATGTACAACAAAAGTACTACTAAGAGGAAAACTAAGAGCAATAAATGCCTACATCAAAAGTAGAAAGATTCCAAGAAAACAATCTAAAGATGCACCCCAAGAAAGTGAAAGAGCAAGAACAAACCAAACCCCAAATGAGCAGAAGCAGTTAAGATCAGAGAACTAAATGAAATAAAGACTGTAAAAAAAAAAAAAATACAAAGGATTAAGAAAAAAAAAGTTGGTTCTTTAAAAAGATAAATAAAATTAATACACCTCTAGCTAGACTAAGCTAGAAAAGAGAAGACCTAAATAAACAAAATCAGAAATGAGAAGGAGACATTACAATTGATACCACAGAAATACAAAAGATCAGACTATTATGAACAACAATATATTAACAAACTGGAAAACCTAGAGGAAATGGGTAAATTCCTGGAAACACGCAACCTACCAAAACTGAATCAGGAAAAACAGAAAACCTGTAGAGACCAATGAGTAATGAGGTTGAATCAGTAATTAAAAGTCTCCCTACTGGCCGGGTGCCAGGGCTCACACCTGTCGTCCCAGCACTTTGGGAGGCCGAGGGGGGGCAGATCACCTGAGGTCAGGAGTTCAAGACTAGCCTGGCCAACATGGTGAAACCCCGCCTCTACTAAAAGTACAAAAATTAGACGGGCGTGGTAGCAGATGCCTGTAATCCCAGCTACTCGGGAGGCTAAGGCAGGAGAATTGCTTGAACCTGGAAGACAGAGGTTGCAGTGAGCCAAGACTGCACCACCGCACTCCAGCCTGGGCTACAGAGCGAGACACCATCTCAAAAAACAACAACAACAACAACAAAAGTCTCCCTAAGAAGAAAAGCCCAGGACCTCATGGAGATGTTGCCAAATTCTACCAAATATATGAAAACAACTAATACCAATCCTCTGGAAAGTATTATAGAAAGTTAAAGGGAGGCAACTCTCTCTAACTCATTCCACGAGGCCAGCGGTACCCTGATTCCAAAACCAGAGAAGCACACAACAAAAAAACTACAGACCAGTATCTCTGATGAACACAGATATAAAAATCCTCAATAAAATACTAGCAAACTAACTCCAACAGCACATCAAAAAGATAATACACAAAGACCAAGTGGTATTACACCAGGAATTCAAGGATGGTTCAATATATGGGAATTGGCCAGGCATGGTGGCTCACGCCTGTAAGCCCAGCACTTTGGGAGGCCGACGTGGGTGGATTTAAGGTCAGGAGTTTGAGACCAGCCTGGCCAACATGGTGAAACCCCGCCTCTATTAAAAATACAAAAATTAGCCTGGCGTGGTGACAGGTGCCTATAATCCCAGCTACTCAAGAGGTTGAGGCAGGAGAATTGCTTGAACCCTGGAGTTGGAGGTTGCAGTGAGCAGAGATCATGACACTGCGCTCCAGCCTGGGCGACAAAGACTGTGTCTCAAAAAAAAAAAAAAAAAAAAAAAAAAAAAAAAAAGGGAAATCAATAAATGTGATTATTACATCAAAAGAATGAAGGGCAAAACCCATTTATCTCATAAGACACAGAAAAAGCACTGGATAGGCCGGGTGTGGTGGCTCATGCCTGTCATCACAGCACTCTGGGAGGCAGAGGCGGGCAGATCATGAGATCAGGAGTTCGAGACCAGCCTGGCCAACATGGTGAAACCCCATCTCTACTAAAAATACAAAAAGTAGCCAGGTGTGGTAGCATGTGCCTGTAGTTCCAGCTACTTGGGAGGCTGAGGCAGGAGAATCACTTGAACCTGGGAGGCAGAGGTTTCAGTGAGCCGAGATCGTGCCTCTGCACTCCAGTCTGGCGACAGAGTGAGACCTCGTCTTATAAAAAAAAAAACAACAAAAAAAGCATTTGATAAAATTCAACATCCCTTCATGATAAAAACTCCAAATAAACTAGGAACAGAAGGAACTTATCTCAAAATAATAAAGGCCATATATGACAAACCCCATAGCCAACATGATACTGTATGGTGAAAAGCTGAAAGTCTTATTTTTAAAATTTTCTAATTTATTTTCCACAGCATTTGAAAGGAAATTTTGTTTCTTTAAATTTCCTTTTTTTAGTAGAGACAGGCTCCCTCCGTTGACCAGGGTGGTCTTGAACTCCTGGCCTCAAGTGATCTTCCTGCCTCAGCCTCCCGAAGTGCTGGGATTACATGTGTGTGCTACTTCACCTGGCCAACCTTTTCCTCTATCTCGAAGAAGGCAAGGATGCCTACATTCACCATTCCTACTCAGTACAGTAGTGAAAGTCCTAGCCAGTGAAATCAGGTAAGAATAAGAAATAAAAGGCATCCGAATTGGAAAAGAAGTCTAATTGTCCCTCTATGCTGATGATATAATCTTATATCTAGAAAAACCTAAAGCCTCCATCAAAAACTCCCAGACTTAATAAACTTGTAAGAATCCATAGTGTTTCTACACACCAATAATGAGTTAGCTGAGAAAGAACTCAAGAAGGTAATCCCACTTACAACAGCTATAAAAAAAAATACCTAGAAATAACCAAGGAGGCAAAAAATCTCTACAAACAAAACTACAAAACACTGAAAAAAGACATTGAAGAGGACACAAATGGAGACATCACATTCTCATGGATCAAAATACTGTTAACAATACTGCCCAAAACAATCTATAGATTCAATGCAATATCTATCAAAATATCAATGTCATTTTACACAGAATTAGAAAAAACAATCCTAAAATTCATGTGGAACTACAAAAGAGTCTGAATAGCCAAAGCAATCCTGAGCAAAAAACAAACAAACAAACAAACAAAAAAAACCTGGAGGCATCACTTTACTTGACTTCAAAATATATTAGAAGGCTGGCCGCGTGCAGTGGCTCACGCCTGTAATCCCAGCACCTTGGTAGGCCAAGGCGGGCGGATCACGATGTCAGGAGATCGAGACCATCCTGGCTAATTTGGTGAAACCCCATCTCTACTAAAAATACAAAAAATTAGTCAGGTGTGGTGGCGGGCACCTGTAGTGCCAGCTACTCGGGAGGCTGAGGCAGGAGAACGGTGTCTCTACAAAAATTAAAAGGATTGCTTGAGCCTGGGAGGTGGAGGCTGCAGTGAGCCGTGATCATGCTACTGCACTCCAGCCTGAGTGATGGAGTGAGACTTTGTTTCTAAAAAAAAAAAAAAAAAACCATTGGTCCAGGCAAAGATTTCATGGCTAAGGATGCAAAAGCACAACTGTAATAAAAATAGACAAATGGGGACCATATTAAACTAAAAAGCTTCTACACAACAAAGGGAAACAACAGAGTGAAGAGAAAACCTACTGAATGGGAGAAAATATGTAAACTATTCATCTGACAAGGGACTAATATCCAGAGTATACAAGGAACTCAAATAATAATAATAAAAAAATCCCATTAAAAAGTGGGCTAAGGACATGAAAAGACATTTCTCACATGAAAATATTCAAACGGCCAACAGGTATATGGAAAAATGCTCAAGACCACTAGACACCAGGGAAATGCAAATCAAATCCATAATGAGATATGATCTTACCCTAGTAAGAATGGTGATTATTAAAATATCAAAAAATAACAGATGCTGGTGAGGATGCACAGAAAAGGGAATTCTTATACACTGTTCGTAGGAATATAAACTGGTACAACCACTGTGGAAAACAGTATGGAGATTCCTCAAAAATTATGAATAGAACTACCATAGAATATAGCAATCACAATGTTGGGTATTTACCCAAAGGAATAAGGGTCTGTATATCAAAGGGATGCCTCCATTTGTACATTTAGCATAGCACTATTGACAATAGCAGCAGTCAGGCGTGGTGACTCACACCTATAATCCCAGCACTTTGGGAGGCCAAGGAGGGAGGACTCCTTGAGTTCTGGAGTTCAAGACCAGCCTAGGCAACATAGGGAGAACTCATCTCTACAAAAAATTTAAAAAATAGCCAGGTGTGGTGGCACACACCTGTAGTCACAGCTACTCAGGAGGCTGAGTTGGGAAGGTTGCTTAAGCCCCATGAGTTTGAGTCTGCTGCAGTGAGCTGGGCTGGTGCCACTACACTCCAGCCTGGGAAACAGAATGAGACGTTGTCTTAAAAATAATAATGTAAAACAGAACCAAAAAGGAGTCTATCTAAGCGACCATTGCCAGATGAATAAAATGTGGTATATATACACAACGGAATACTATTTGGCCATTAAAAAAGAATGAAATCGGCTAGTCGTGGTGGCTCACACCTGCAATCCCAGTACTTTGGGAGGCCGAGGCAGGCGGATCATGAGGTCAGGAGATTGAGACCATCCTGGCTAACACGGTGAAACCCCATCTCTACTAAAAATACAAAAAAATTAGCCAGGCGTGGTGGTGGGCGCCTGTAGTGCCAGCTAGCTACTCGGGAGGCTGAGGCAGAATGGCGTGAACCCAGGAGGCAGAGCGTGCAGTGAGCCAAGATAGCGCCACTGCACTCCAGCCTGGGCGACAGAGCGAGACTCAGTCTCAAAAAAAAAAAGAATGAAATCATGTCATTTGCAGCAACATAAATGGAAATGGAGGCATGTTACATTAAGTACTGTCAGGCACAGAAAGACAGATGTCACATGTTCCTACTCTTATGTGGGACCTAAAAAAAATTAATCCCAGGCCAGGCATGGTGGCTCATGCCTGTAATCCCACCACTTTGGGAGGCTGAGGTGGGTGCATCACCTGAGGTCAGGAGTTTGAGACCAGCCTGGCCAACATGGTGAAATCCCGTCTCTACTAAAAACACAAAATTAGCTGGCGTGGTGGTGGGCACCTGTAGTCCCAGCTACTTGGGAGGTTGAGGCAGGAGAATCACTTGAACCCAGGAGGCAGAGGTTGGAGTGGGCCGAGATCGCGCCACTGTACTCCAGCCTGGGCAACAGAGCAAGATTCCGTTTCAAAAAAAAGAAAAAAAAAATGACCCCACAGAGATAGAGAATACATACTAGAGGCTGGGAAGGGTGTCAGGGTGGGTAAAGAGAGGTTGATTAGTGGGTAGTTAGAATAAGCCCCAATATTCTATAGCACAGTAGGGTGACTATGTATTGTATATTAGTAACAATGTACTCTAATTTCAACATAGCTAGAAGACAGAACTTGAAGTGTTACCAATATGTACAAATGATACTCAAGGTGTACCTCAAGGTGACATACCCCCGACCTGATCATCACATTCTATTCATGTAACAAATACTCACATGTACACATGTAAAATACTTCCTATCAATAAAAGATACTGAGTTGAAAAATTCCTACTGCCCAGTGATGTCCTCGCCATAGGAATGTCATAGGGCAACATGTTACTCGTGTTTGTACTGATGCTGGTATAAACAAATTTACGGCACTACCAGTCACATAAAGCACATACAATTATATACAGCTTGTAATAATAAATGACTGTTAATGGTTTATGTATTTACTACGTGACACTTTAATAATGTTTGCCTAATATGTTTTTTAAAAGTTAATGTTTAACTGTTAGCCCCAGACAGGTCCTTCAGGAGGTATTCCAGAAGGCACTGTTATCATTGTTATCAAAGGAGATGAAAATTCCATTCATGTTACTGCCCCTGAAGACCTTTCAGTGGGACAAGTGTGTAGGTAAAAGACAGTGATATGGAGAATCACAAGTTTACCTAAATAACAAACCAGCAAACGTCCCCCTGAACCTACAAGGTAAAATTTTAAAGAAAGCTTACAGATAAGGATGTATTTTCAGACAGTTGTAGTTTTAAGTTAAGAGTCAAAAAGTTGTTAAAAATTAGTTTGCGGCCGGGTGCGGTGGCTCACACCTGTAATCCCAGCACTTTGGGAGGCCGAAGTGGGTGGATCATGAGGTCGGGAGTTTGAGACCAGCCTGACCAACATGGTGAAACCGTCTCTACTAAAAATAAAAAACTTAGCTGGGCGTGGCGGCAGGTGCCTGTAGTCCCAGCTACTAAGAAGGCTGAGGCAGGAGAATCGGTTGAACCTGGGAGGCCTCTGCCATTGCACTCCAGCCTGGGTCACACAGTGAGACTCCATCCCCTAACAGCCCCCCACCAAAAAAAAAAAAAAAAAAAAAGAAGAAAGCAATTAGTTTGTAAGGTAAAAGTTAAATGGAAAACACCTTTTATAAGTGCTTTTTGTAGCGTAAGTGTACAGTAATGTCCTAGCCCTCCACGTTTACTCACCAATCACCCAGAGTAACTTTTAGTCTTGCAAGTTCAACCTATGGTTAAGTACCCTGTACAGGTGTTTCTTTTGAAACATTTATATGGCCTTTTTCCTCTACCTTTTCTCATTTTTCATTTTTTTTTAAAGAATCTTGCTTTGTTGCCCAGGTTGGATGGAATGCAGTGGTACAATCATGGCTCTGCAGCCTTGAACTCCTGGGCTCAAGCGACCCTCCTTAGCCTTTCAAGTAGCTGGGACTACCGGCATGTGCCACCATATCTGGCTAATTTTGAAACTTTCGTAGAGATGGGGTCTTGCTATTTTACCCAGGTTGGTCTCAAATTCCTGGTCTCCCAAGATGCTGGGATTACAGGCGTGAGGTACCATGTCCAGCCTTCTGTACCTCTTCTACGCTTAGACACACAAATATTTACCACTGTGTTATAACTGCCTGTATTCAGCAGTTACATGCTGTACAGGTTTGCAGCCTAGGAGCAATAGGCTATACCATACAGGTTTGTATACACACTCAATACCTTTGCTCTTTCCTTCCTTTGTTGAATTCACCTGGCAAAGCCCTAGTTAAATTCAACTCTCCACCTGCTGGCAATTCTGCATGTCCCTCGTATATTTGTTTTCCCATTCCCAAGACAACTACTTCACATCTTTTTAAATCTTCAACATCCCTTCAGGCCCCTTTCTGTTTGCTTTCCAAGACACGCCAGAATAACCCTGACTTCATCTATTTATTATTATTAGTTTTTTGAGACAGAGTCTTGCTCTGTCACCAGGCTGGAGTGCAGGGGCACAATCTAGGATCACTGCAACCTCCACCTCCCAGGTTCAAGCAATTCTCCTGCCTCAGTCTCTTGAGTAGCTGGGACCACAGGTGCCTGCCACCATGCCCAGCTAATTTTTGTATTTTTAGGAGATGGGGTTTCACCATGTAGGCCAGGATGGTATCGATCTCGACCTCGTGATCCACCCACCTCCGCCTCCCAAAGTGCTGGGATTACATGTGTGAGCCACCACGCCTGGCCTAGTAACCCTAAGACTTTAAAAGTGAAATACATTTAATCACTGGATAAACTGACAAGTCTTAATATCCATAAACAAGGAAAAAAAAATCCATTGTCATTTGATTGTTCTACTCCCTTCCATGAAGATCCATAAATTCACTCCTAACTACCTTTCTTTGATAGTATCACAAGAATATGTGTCATTATTTTCTAGACATTACTATACAGAAACACAACTAGCCAATTATAAACACTCAAATTTGACTACAAGATCTTTTGGATTTTCTGTGTGGCTAGCATCACCTATGCATGACAATTATTTCTCCCAAATCCTTTTTTTTTTTTTTTTAACTGTACTGCCCTAGGTCTTCCAGTGCAACGTTCAACAGAAACTATGACACAGTCACTTTTTTCCTCACTTCCTGCTCTCCTGTGTTCACTCTGCTCCAAATGGCACCTCCCTTCTGAAGACAAAAACAAACAAAAAAAACCAGGTTATCTCACAATTGCTAAGGCTGGGGAACCAGGCTCAGTGAATATAAAAACCCAAGAGGCAAGAGAGGAGGAAATCATCCCTGCTGTTGTATCACCAAAGCACAGCGACCACCCTCGCTAGCAAAATGAGTTTGCATAGCTTCCTAGCAATGTCTCTAGGTCTCATGTTGGTGCATCTGATTGGCAGAACAGGTTCTAAACCTTGATCTTGGCTACAAGTTTTCTGGGTAGTTTTTGAGATGTACAGGCTCTGTAGTTCCTTACAAATAATCCTTAAGTACTCAAAGTACTGGGCAACAGAACACAAGACAATATCTAAAAACGTGTACGTAGTTCTGTTTCCAACACTAGCACACAAGATTGTACTCCCCCAAAACTGTCCTCCTCAACGTGTTTTCAAAAATCTCATTCTAACATTATTGGTATTTAATCAGTTGTTGGTCTTCCTATTTCTATTATATCCTAATACAGATGCTCTTCAATTTATGAGGAGGCAATATTCCCATAAACCACAAGTCAGAAAATCATTAGGTTGAAACTAAATTTAATGTTGGCAACACGGCAGTCGACTTACGATGGTTTCATTGATGATTTTTCAACTCTGTGATGCCATGAAAACAATGTTTATTCAGTAGAAACTGCAACCCCACTAAATCCCCTAAGTTGAACCACTGTAAGTCAGGGACTGTGTGCATGTAAGTAACAGTTTAGATGCTACCAACAGTTTTTAAGTCTCAGGTCCATTGCACTCTTGCCAACACTGGGTATTATTTTCATAAACACCGGCAAGAAATGGGCTAACAAACTCACTTCTGCAGTACAGATATTTACATTAACTAGGGTTAAAAAAATTTTTGAGTAGTCTCTTATCAAGTCCTCTGTGAAGAGTTAGTCCCAAGCAGGAGATGACTTCCACAGCACTGCAGGATTCCTGATGTGCCACTCTGGCCTACTCCCGACCCCTGTCTATTTCTCCTGGGCCCTGAAAGCTGGCCAGGATGATCTGGAGTGTTTCTGGACAGCAGTCACTATCAACTACATGACTATTTCACAAAGCAAGCCAAAGAACATCTAACAAAACATTTAGAAAACAACAGCCAGAGTCCGGGTGCCGTGGCTCACGCCTGTAAACCCAGCACTTTGGGAGGCTGAGGCAGGCAGATCACAAGGTCAAGAGATTGAGACCATCCTGGCTAACACAGTGAAACCCCACCTCTACTAAAAATACAAAAATTAGCTGGGCGTGGTGGCACACGCCTGCAGTCCCAGCTACTTAGGAGGCTGAGGCAGGAGAATTGCTTAAACCCGGAGGCAGAGGTTGCAGTGAGCCGAGATCGCGCCACTGCACTCCAGCCTGGTGACAGAACACGACTCAAGTCTCAAAAACAGAAAAGAACAGCCAGACTAGGCTTAGGCTATAAGGTGTTGAGAACCACATAATTACAAGTTCACCAACCTCCATGTTCTAAGCAGTTTTCCCATGGGTTTTATATTATTTGTTTCCATCTCTAGGACATAAGCAGCTGAACCACACCAGGCATTGTGACAGGTTCTCCTAACACTTTAAAGTTGACATCTTCAATTGGCACACTGAAATAAATTCTCCGAACGTGACAAAACTAAGTGGAGCAGGATGAGAGTCTGGTTGGTTTAGGTTAGAGCAATGCCCTTTTAAACACTGCCTCACAGCCAAAGGAACCCACACAAAAAAAGCCTTCCTTACAAATGAGCTAATCCTTCAATGAAAAATAGCCAGGTTATCAAGAGTATGTATTTTCTAATTTTTATTATGGGCCCACAGGCATGCCACTTAAAGGATTAGAGATTTTAAAGACATTTTACCTGAGGGAATTGCCAGTGAGCATCATCTATTTGTAGACTGGGTCAAGCTGAGGGTCCTACAAATAGCTAAGAACTTAAACTAAAGCAAAACTAGACAAATTTACACAAAGACAATTATTTAAGACCTTTATTAACAGGTGCTTGCAGTTTGTTGACTTTTTTGAAAAAATCAAGTTGTAAACTTTTATTACAAATTAAAAATGAAGTTCTTAAAAATCTCAACTTGACCAGATATGAAACAATTTAAAAACCTTTAAAGGCGTATTGAGAAAAACCAGGCTTTTTTAAAAAACACGTTTGTTATTACCAAAAAGAGACGTCTTTAGGTAAAAATAATAAAAACCCCATGCTGCATAGATAATGCAGATAGTTCTATTTATCTGGTCAACGGGCAAAAAGCAAGCACTTAAGGTCTTCAGCTCCAATCTTTTGTTCATTTCTTATTGCTGGAATTTCATATTTCTTCTTGTTGGATGACTAAACTGTAAAGAAAAAAATAAAGATGATCATGTAGAATTCATGGTAATCTTCATTTAGTGTAGTACATGCTCTAGCTTACATTACTTGTGTATTGGGAGACATTAACAGATCTTTTGCCATCCAGCAAATAGCAAAGGGGAAAAAACCAAGAGCACTACTGGTTGAATGCTAATTTCGGAGGGAAGGACAATCACACACCTCTCGATATCATGTAAAATGCTGAATGAAAAGGAATCCCTTAATTTTGGAATTAAGGGTAACAAAAACAAGTGAGCTAATAAGCCAAAGTAACAAGAACAAAAATGTATCATGTGGTCTGCCAGAGAATTACTACTATTAATCTATAGGCAGTTTAAATACACCATGATAAACCGTGAGTCATTCTCCTAGGAGTTTTTAGACACAAAACACTCTCATCTTTTTCCCGGAACAACATAAACCAACAAAAAACAATTAGAAATGATTAAAAGATTATATCGATGTTGCCACTTTCAGTGGGTTAATTCTAATAGCTATCCTACTTCTTTTTTGAAATAATGCATAAATAATAATGTAATTAACTTATTTCTCAGAATACAGCTAGCAAAACTTTCCTCCGTTTACTAGTGACATCATAAAATTCATTCAGAGAAGTTGATAGAAAGTGCTAACAGTTCAAAATACTCAAGAAAATACAGGTCTCCAGTGTCAGAATTGAGAACTAGCTGAGGGGTGGCCAAATATGACTATGATATTCAATATTCCTAAAATGAAATATTAGGTAATTAAGAACAGGGCAGAACACATTATAAATAACATGGCTTTATCTGATGGAACTGAGATTTTCCCCCTCTTGTATTAATAAAATGAAATGGTCACCACTCACAACTGTCATAAATGATGGCCATCCAAGCTTGCTTACCCGGATGATGGTAGAGATGGTAAGCCGGCATTTACTCAGCCCCGCCCTGCTCAGCCTCGGGAGCGGACGAATTCTCAGCTGGTGGATCGGCTGCTTTTGTCTCTTTGCCATCTTGTGGTTTAGGGTTTTCTGGGCGTCTGCGTCGGTAATTGAAGTTGCGGCGGTACCGACGTTGAGGTGGCTGCTGACCTTGGGTCTCATCTCCTTGATTTTCTTTATCTTCTTCATTGCCGTCCTCTCTAGGCTGTCTTTGGCGAGGAGGGCCCCTGCAATGAACAGTGTCAAATTTAAGAATGATAAAACCTTCTCTCTTCAACACACCTACCAGTGTTACCAGTTGGTTCACAACTAACTCACCATGTCTGGCCCATTCTCTGTATCAAGTGGTCTGTAGGCAATTTGTGTAAGGAGATTTTTTTTTTTTGTCAGGGGGGGTGGGTGTCGGCGGGTTGGGAGTCTTGCTTTGTTGCCCAGGCTAAAGTGCCATGGCATGATGACAGCTCACTGTGGCCTCTATCTTCCAGGCTCAAGTGATCTTCCCATCTCAGACTCCTGAGTAGCTAGGACTATAGGCAAGCCCTAATGCCTCATTAATGTCTGATTTTTAGTAGAGATATCTTGCTATGTTTCCCAGGCTGGTCTTCAATTCCCGAGCTCAAGCTATCTTCCCTCCTTGGCCTCCCAAAAAGTGCTGGGATTAAAGGGTTGCGTCTTTTAATCACCAAGATAAAGATACTAAATTTTGGGATTTTCTTTCCCCCAGTGCTCAGAAACGATGGATTCCTGGCCTTTCCTTCACCCATACCCTGAGCACTCCAGAAAGCCCCAGGCCTTTAGTATCTATCAGTTATCATGGGAATAAATTCACATTTACCTTTGTACATTCTAAAACTCTTTCCCCACATCTTTTGGAACTCATGATGAATCTTCAACAAAATTGTTCTGACTTTTCTCTGTAACCCTCCAGTGGTGACTGTTCTAACCTTATTGTGGCTTCTAAATCAACTCTCCTAGCTTCTAAAAACTGTAGGCGTTCCATCTTATTTTGGATTCTGCTCCATTTACTATCTTTTTCTTATTGCAGTTATTATTAAGGTTCGAGGATAACAGCTTCTAATAACCTGGGCTTTCAGACCGACCTCCCAGTCCAGCTGTTTTCTACCTGGGTTTTCTCAGTTATACTACCCACCTTTCCAATTATGTACCTTCTGATTTTTCCTAGTTAATTCCTTATTGTTTTCTCATTCTTCATCTAGGACCTGTAATACAGCGATCCTATCACCTGTTCATCTCACTCCAAGGTTGGGCACAGTGGCTTACACCTGTAATCCTAACACTTGGGGAGGATCACTTGAGGGCAGTTCAAGACTGCTTGAGTAACACAGTGCAACTCCATGTCTACAACACAATTTTTAAAAACCCCTCATGTTCCCCTTTTCTCCCCTCTTTATCCAAGTATAAAGTCCACCATTAATCATATGACCAATCCCTACCCCAGGGTCTAAGTCTGGATAAACCAATGCCAGAGAAATCCAACTCTCTGCCCAATCTGAGCCTGATGCTCAAATGGCTAGAAACACAGAGCCAAGCTGGGTGAACTCACTTCTAATTTATGATTGTTATCCTATTACTTACAAATTTACCATCTCTATTTTCTCTGCTACAGGGTTCTTTGCCCCAAACTTTTCAAACTTCCTCTTCTTTTGACTCAATTGAGCAAACAAAGGCTTCCATGTCTTCCCATTAAACATGTTTGCCCATGTATTCTTGTTTCTTACACATGAAAACATCAGGTTTCTAACAACAGGTCAACATTTTCACCTGTGGGCAAAACCCAACTCTCTCTGAGGAAGAAAACATTCCAGCAGTCACTTTCCTGCCATCAACCGTTATCCTCGATTGCATTTCAGCCTATAAATATTATTTCTCAAAAAAAACCCTCCCTTTTTCACTCCCCATTTTCCCCTACTACCTGTCTCCTTTTCAGCAAAACTTGTACTACACTCTGTCTTAAGACTTCTCTTTCAATTTGCTCTTGAACCCACACCAGCCAGGATTTTACCACACCACTCCATGCATTAGGCGCAGCATGTTTCATTTACTCTCATTTGAACAAAAGATTCCTGCAGAGTTTGGAAAGTCTAGCATTCATTAATAACTTCAAAGCAATTATATGTTACTTCTGCTAACTATCTGGCAGGATTGAGCATTCTAAACATGGAAACACGTAGACATTAAGTCTAACTTAAATGAAATGGCAAAAACCTTTGCACTGGAGGGGTAACAATGGATAAAGATACCTTTCTAAGAGACAAGTCAATCTCAAGCTTCTTGTTTGTCAATATAAAAACAATTTGCTCAACAGTGAACTGAAGTACTGAATACAAACACAATATTATACTATTTTTAAGGACATCTATGAAACTAGTTTGGCAAAACATTTAAGCTCTTCAGTGTAACAAAAAGGTAAACCAAAGATTCTGCTGCTGGAACCCATGGACTTAATACATGAGAGCCTATTTTAGATCTACTTTGAAAAATAAAAACCCATCTATCTTCAACATCCAGCATCTGGCTAACACAATCTCCTGGCAGAAAACTGAATCAGAGATCTTCAATTCTAGTAGTGATCAGTTAGGATCCCAGCTCTTTTAACTGAAAACTCAGGACAGGACATATATTAACACAAGAAATATGATGACATCAGCTGCTCTTGCAAAACTCTCAATGTACACGTGCTGATAAGTATGTAATACAACCTCAACTAGATTCCCTAGTTCCTAAAACTACACTAAGTGCTCCGACTTTTGTAAAATTTAAAAACCTATATACAGAAACCCCCTCAAAATATACTCACAGTATATTTTGGATATGTTGGATACTTCTAGAATAATAAACTTGACACTTAAAAATTTGGGGATTTAAAAGTTGTGATTTAAGTGATCAGTTAAGATGCATTATTACTGTATTGGTTTGATTCTTCAGAGGTACCTGTCAGATTTTAGGGATCACCTATGAAAACTTAATACTTCAATAGCAAACCCTCACAGAAAGAACGATTACACCATTCTATCCTACCACCGTGGGACTGGGAACGCTGCCTTAAAGCACACCACAGCATGGACTAAAATACGCTTGGCTCACGGAATTTTTCCTCCATTACTCTAATAATGACATCTATTAATAAGATTTCTAATACCCATTCAAGCAGATAGATTAGTTGTCTAATGATAGACCAGATTTTTCCTCCCAGAATGTAAATTCTTCATGGAGCAATTTCATTTTGCAACTTTGAGCTGACATCCCAACTCCAAAAAAGGGGGGGTACATACCTAAACTAAGAATTAGTGGAAGATTATGTATGCCATTTCAAGTGGTTAACACTTACTGCTGATTCTTCACTAATGCCATGGTACAATTCAGATACTCCTAATGCTTTCCTTTCTCCCTACCGAGGAGGCAGGTTTAAAAGACGTGGTTTAAAATATTATCTTACCTGTTCAAGGATAGAAAATTTGAAATTCCATACCCTCATCATTTAAAAAAAAAAATTTATGTATAAAGCTGACCTCATCTATATGAGCTGTTTTTAACAGGTTCACCTCTTAGGCATCTGATGAAAGGAAACGTGAAGTGTTAACAGAAAAATGAGTCCAAAAGTCTGCGGGAGAGGCATGATATTGCTGAGTTCTAACAGAGGTTTATGTGGACCATACCTGCGGAATCGTGGTCTATATCCCCGATACATATTCTGCCTCACTGGTCTACCTTGTTCTCCTGCACCCTGGTTGTCAGCACCCTGAAAAAGATAATGGAAATCAAGGCTACTGGGTCAGTAACATAATAACCTTACCAGGAAATCCAGAGTTAAAAAACAAACAAAAAATCAGACCATCTAGTAACTGTGACTACACTATAAATTAATCCTGTTAGTTCTTACTAGGAATCAAAGGTGCTTTCCATATGATTAACAGCTCTAAACAGTCCTACCAGAACTTATCACATTGCTGTTGCTGATGGTGAAACTTACCTCCATCACTTCTCCCTGCACAGGAGGGTTGGAATACTGTGGTCGACGCCCATAGGGTCTCCGCATGTAGTAAGGTGGGAACCTTCGCCTGCGGTAGGGCCGGCGTTGTTGGGCCTGGCCTTCGGGAGCACTCTCCGATCCCTCGTTCTTTTCCCCACTCTCACTATTCTGGTAATTTTGCTGGTAATTGCGTGGAGGACCCCTACGACGTGGATAGCGTCTATAATGGTTACGGTCTGCTGCATATTTACTGCCTTGAACTGGAACACCACCAGGACCTGTAACATTTGCTGCCTCCGCACCCTACAAAAGCCATTACATATTGATAGTGACAAAGGAAATCAGAACACTTTCAACAAATTTCAAACAAAGCAAAAAACAAAGTTAAGGAAAACAAAAAGGGGGGTGGGCGACTGCGTGGCCAGGGGTGCACAGAAATGACTAAATATCAGTTCCTCACTGTTCTGAAGAGATTGCCCTCTAACTGCAGCCAGAACATTAGGCTTGATGCACCTGTGTTCATGAGGTCACCTGAACACATCCATCCACATTAGAGCCACCATCCTAACAGATGAGACCTCCAAAATATTTCCATACTGAAGTCAAACCTTTACACAAAAAGCATCCTCACCTTTTCTCCTTCAACAACATCAAACTCCACAGTCTCTCCATCTCCTACACTGCGAAGGTACTTCCTGGGGTTATTCTTCTTTATGGCAGTCTAGTAATATCACATTCCAAAAACAGATTAACAGGGGAGAATAATGTGCTTTTTCATTTAAAATGTACCAGAGTCAATATTATTTTAGCTTGGATATACACTTAAGATTTGCTTTAAATAAGACCAAATCATCAATAAATTTGGGAAAGCAGGGACCACGCTATCCCCAACTTCAACAAAAACACTCCAATCATACAAGGCCCCAGCATTTTACCACTATTTACAAAACTAAAACAAGTAATTTAACACTCAAGACAGACACAACATTTTAAAAACTGCTTTTTGCAAAAGCATTATATGTAATTTTGAACAAATGAGGATCTCCATCTATCCCCTAAAGACTGCACTTAATAGTAGAAGGTGGCCCCACATGGGTCAGTTTAGATGACAGGCGAGTTGGGTTTTGCATGCTTCACAGCTGACCAAACCAACTTTGCCCCTGTGTTACCATATCAAACTCAATTACAAATGTCAACCCAAATCCCTTCCAATCTGATAATACGTCAGTGGAAATGCAATTCACGTGTATTAACTATGTCATTCTTTATATGATCTGACTGCATGGAATTGTTACTTATCACCTCTCCAGCATTCAATAAATCTTGTATTAGAGACTTGTTGCTTCTACTTCTCAGACTGTTAGAAGGGAGGAAGAGTAACATCTCACGTTTCTATGAAATTTTTTTGCAATATTCTTTCACTTACTACCTATTCAATCTCATTATGAGACAGGACATGTGAAAGTATTGTTAATCCCATTTTACAGATAATGTAACAGGCTTTAAAGTTAGGTGACTTGCCCAAGGTCACACAGTTAGTAAGGAGACTTTCTAAACCCAGGTATTGGGTCTCCAAATTCCATGTTCACTCCAAATCCCAGCTATATCCATTACAGGATCACTCACGCATTTCCACTGCAGAGGAGACAGGACAACCAACGAATCTGAGGCCAATTAAGTGAAGCTGCCCAGAACTGCAGTCTCCTTGATACACCACTAAGACCTGAGCAGCCAAAGTCCCAGGAAACAACTACATGTTGAAACCACTTCCAAAAAAATGAAAGCTATTGGTGGCACCTTGTGAATCAGTACAACCGGGTGAGTTGAGTCAAATAATTGATCTCATCTGTCATTTAAACTGTCACATAGTTTTCATACCTTTCATATATAGCCAACTATCAATTACCTGCAGTCATAGGGGATAGCAGAAGTACGGATAATTAAAATCCCAACTCTTTATTTTTATCAACATCTCCAACCCCTGCCCCAACCCCAACCCTTAAGGGTTGCCAACAGGCAACAAGACTGATAAACTTTGCTGTCTCTTGTTCCTAAGTCTACATATTCTTTTGAACATGTAGAAGGGGAATAAGGAACAGGTGAGCTGTGTTCACCCAAACAAGAATCCCAATTTTATAAAACATTTGCTTTAAAATAACATTTGTCTGAAGTAGTCCTGTATTTATCTACATTTAGAATTTTAAATGTTTCCATAATTAAAATTGACCCTGAACTACCTGATTGGGTTGTGGATGTACTAGAAATTGATACAGCTTCCTCCTTGCCATCGAATGCTGTGTAGGACACTTCAGTGAGCTACAAAGCACCAACCTATGACAGCCCTTCCTATGAAACATGCTGCCATACAAGCTAGTATCTTAATTAAATGTGAGTATGGAAATTGACTTTAGGTCTTTTGATTTCTGGACTATAGTACAAAAAAGTAGTTATGGTCTCTAACTTTAATACAAGTTGACAATATTTCAAAAGTCTTCAGGAGAAAACTGATAGCACAAACATATTTTTTCCTACCCATTTTGTATCTGTAAGAATAAGTACATTCAATGTAGCTTATACCTAAATTTGAGGTATTAATAGACACTTGACAGTGGTTTACATTAACAATCTTAATTCCCGAATGTACAAACATTTTCCTTAAATGATACTTGAGGAGAAAGTTCAGTATGTAGTACTCATCCTATGTTAACAGTTTTTTCTTTCCAAAACACTGGAAGCCAATCTAAAAAATTATTTAATGAGTAGCTGCCAATCTTGTCACACTTCCCCTCACTTAACCTTAAACTAGTGAGAATTTTTTCATTTTCCAAGCCAGCCAAAACTCTCCAAAGGTTAAACAAACAAACAAAACAAAAAAACCCAATACCCATTCAAAGTGATTTAAAATAAGTAGAAGGCTCTTTACGCTACTTTTCAAGTATTCACTTCAATTACTATGTTTTGCAGGTCTGTCTTATTTACCCTTGATTATGGAGATTTGTCCCTACAGGCAGATCTAAAAGCCTCTGAAAACTTCTTGCCAAAGTTTCTGTGTATTTGCAGCAACATTATTTGTTCAACTTTAGAATCATGGAGTAATTTGTTCATCTGAAATTAGGTATAAATAGTTAGTGCAGTGAGTTTGACTCAACATTTGAGAAAGCCACAGCTGTTGACAAAATTCCAATTTGAAATGTCTAGGATAATTAAGTCAACTCTAACACATTTCAATGTATACATTTTAAGCATACTACTACTCCTGTAGTAAGTAAATAAACTGGTGGCTGGACTTAACCTTTAATAAGGAACAAAAGTTGAAAACATATCTAACCTTTTCTTCTCACAATCCTTGAATCAGAAGTGCAAATATCTACACAAGCACTCACCTGGTGTACAAATACATCTTCCTTGGTGTCATTCCTGCAAGACAGAACCAAGTTGAACACGTTAGAAAATGAAATACATCTCATGTTGTCAAAGATTAATTTTCCCAGAGACTCTCTGGCTGCCAATCAGCTACCAGGAAATTTGGCGAAAATAAAAAAACACAAGCCACCATGCTCTCTGCTTTAAAGACTTAAGCAGTTGCAAACAGTTGTAGCCTCATTACCTGTAAGATAAGCAAAAAAAAAAAAAAAAGTCTAAGAAATTAAAGTGTGACCTACTGAGCCATAATTAAGAGGGTAGCAGTGACTAGCAACATATATTCTGCCCCTCCTTATCCTATTAAACATTAACTGTTCTAGCACACCCTCCTCTTACCTCTAGAGCATGGTTATCAACAGAAGTAGTAATTACACTCTCACCTTATCCTTCAATCATTTCCTCTTCACCATCCCCTACTACCAACTTTCCTTGAGATCATAAAAACGAGTAGAACCTCCTCCCCTAGCAATAGAATGTACAACGCAAAGAGTGAAACCTAATGTGAACTGTGGCCTTTGGGTGATAAGGTATGTTTGAATGTAGGAAAGGCCCAGTTAGTTGTAAAAGCTACTCCACAAGCCCACACCAGGACTGATGAAGGTTTAGACCACAGAGCCATATATGAGAAGACATTTGAGATCTCTTTTTGAGGCAAAATGAGAAAGACTTTGTGGATAACTGAAGTCAGAAGTGAGGGGAAAGTAGAGAATAATCTCACTTTTTAGCCTGCAGACTGGGATTAAAGTGGTAATACTAGGAGCAAGAACCACCACTGGAGAAGGGAACAGATTTCCAGGCCTGTAGTGACCTGCCTCACCTTACTCCGTCAGTTCAGAGTGAGAAAAAGTTCAACAGTAGCTCTAGTGTTTAATGACAAAGGGAACAAAGGTTACAGTGAACTGGACAAACTGGATGACTGTTAGCTTCTTGCTGAACTAGGGGGCAACATATGCACCAAAGGATCCACATAAAATTAACTTTAAATCTGACCTGTAAATTATGGCTTGGATTATTATAAGAACATTTTTAATTGATGGGAACAGGATAATTTAAAAAACAGAACAGGTAAACTGTAAAAGCTACTTAAGGCAAGTGACTGAAAACTGACCTTTCAAGCTAGATGATTAGGATTGCCTAGGGAAATGATAATTGTACCTAATGTCCATCTGTCCATAGCTCCACAGGCACCAAAAAAACAGATTACGGCCATCATTTATTAGTTCTGCTCTCCAATATGACTGAATTTCAAGCTCTAAGGCTCTAAGGGAAAATACAATAAAAAACTAGTAGAGTAACAAAGGCAAAGGCAGGCAAAGTCTAGAATAGTGATTTTCAACAGGGGCAATACTTCCTCTGGCAGGGTTTTTAAAGTTTTTCCAGTCCGGGCGCAGGGGCTCACGCCTGCAATCCCAGCACTTTGGGAGGCCAAGGTGAGAAGATCACCTGAGGCCAGGAGTTCAAGATCAGCCTGGCCAACGTCGTGAAACCCCGTCTCTACTAAAATTACAAAAAAACCAGCCAGGTGTGGCTGCGTGCGCCTGTAGTCCCAGCTACTCTGGAGGATGAGGCAGGAGAACTGCTTGAACCTAGGAGGCGGAGGTTACAGTGAGCTGCTGCACTCCAGCCTGGGCAACAGAGTGAGACTCCCTCTCAAAATAATAAAAAAAAATTTTTTTCCCAAAGATTGGGAACACTATCTGCATTAATAGAAGTGGGGGGTGTCAGTTGCTAGAAGGCTATATAAAGATTTGGTCTAAAAAGTCAATTTGTTTATTGTTATCTGAGTTGTGTATGTATTTCTGTACTGCTTTAATATGCATTAAATTCACTAAAAATGCAGCTTCTGTGGAGAATTTTTCATTATTGATAATGCTACTCATGGTATCCGGGTAATACATCATTTCTTTATCGATACATTTTGTGGTGGCACTGACTGTTTGTTATGCCTTCTAATGCAGTTACAACAGGTATTCATTCACATATCAATATCATCATACCCTGCAATAAAAAGAATTATAAGTAGTTATGGGGCAAGACCCCGTATCTACAAAAAATAAAAAATTAGCTGGGCCCCAAGCCCAGGAAATGAGGGTGCAGTGAGCTATCATCATGCCACTACACTCCACCCTGTGCAACAGAGCAAGACCCTGTCTCTAAACAGAAAGTACAAGGCTGCCATTACACACACGGTAATGTCACTCCTGCAAAAACAGGGAGGTGTTTTGTGGGTACATAGATAGATATCTGAAATCAACATAGTTCACTGACCAATGTCATGACAGTAAAAAGAGTACTCCAAAAGGAACACTTAGCCAGGGTCTTAAGCTCAAGATATTTATTGAAAACGTCCTCAATTGCAATAAAAACATTATACCATTTAAAAAAAGTGATTTGTTGAACCAGTGATTTAAATGTATTGATCTGCTTTGAATTTGCAACCAGCCAGAATCTCTAGTTTAAATCAGCAGTTATAACAAAGCAGAGCCTCAAATATTAGACAGTTGCAGAGCAGCTTTCTGGGTGCAAGTGTCACTGCTCTGCCAGCTATCACTCCTCTTTTCTGTTCAGTTTTTCTCTCAGGTGTTTGCTGGGAAATTAACACTGGAACTGACCCTTTTCTGGCAGTGAATATAAGCTCTAGCTCCTCCATCTACTATAAAGAAATGTCTTCAAGATGTACAAATAAGGAATATTCTGAAAATAAAAATTATATAGTAGTAAAGATAATTCAGAAAGAAAAAGCTACCTGTTAGAATTTCCAGTCTAAATGGCACAGAGTAGTTAGGGAGAAAAGGGTTTGGAGAAAGAGAAACTATGACTACAGATGAGAGGTGTGAACAAGCTGTCAAGTTCCTATCGGCTTAAGCTGGGGCAATCAGGCCCTGAACTCCAAATCTGGATAAAATATTTTTTTGTATTCTTCTTGGGTACCTGCATAGTCTGACACACACATATGTCCAATTAGACTCGCAGGTCACAGGTGTGCCCTGCATTGTTTTCTTTTTAATTAGAAATAAAAAGTATTAGTTTAAATGTGATTCTGGGCCAGGTGCGGTGGCTCATGCCTGTAATCTCAGCACTTTGGGAGGCCGAGGTGGGCAGATCACGAGGTCAGGAGATCCAGACCATCCTGACTAACACGGTGAAACCCTGTCTCTACTAAAAATACAAAAAAAAAAAAAAAAAAAAAGTGATTCTGGTGCTGGTACCCTGTACATATGTAACAATACAGGACACGCAAAATGGATTTTGCTTCTGGTGAATCTTATTTATTGGGTTAGTATATGACTATAGTATTTCCCATTTGTATTATTATATTGGGGAAAACATTTTAATCACTTTCTATTGTTAAGAAAATGGAAAACAAATATGTTGTTAAAAATGGAAACGTGATATCTGCATTATTAAACCCCTTTGCAGAACTTAAAAAAAAAAAAAAAAAGGAAAGAAAACAGTATTCATTTTTTTTTTTTTTTTGACATGGCATCTCACTTTGTTGTCCAGGCTGGAGTGCAGTGGCGATCTTGGCTCACTGCAACCTCCGCCTTCCGGGTTCAAGTTCTTGCACTTCAGCTATGAGTAGCTGGGATTACAGGTGTGCACCACCACACCCTGCTAGACTTTTAGTCTTGATTCAACTATTAACAGCTGTGTAACCTAGGAACGCTGCCTCATTGGCTTTTTTACCTGCAAAATGAGAAAAACTACACTAAACAATAACTTACATTACTAAGGTAGGGACTCAACTCTTAGTATCAGGCATTTATATTCACTAATACTAGCCAGTTTTTTAAATTAAAATCTAATTGCTACCATTCCTATAGTACAGCCTATTCAGATTGGTAAGGGTCTTAAAAATAGACAAAATGCAACTCAAAATGGGAAAACAAAGGCAAAAAACTTTAACTTCCCTGGAAAACTTTTTAATAACTCAAAAGACAATTACAGTTTGCCTGATAACTCTCCATGCCATAGGAACTAGGAATTCCAGCATTTGCTTTTCATGGCCCAATCCATCCAAACTCCAGGACTCTACTCCAGCATGTTCACCATGTTTGACCACCCTCCCACTCCTAAAAGACAACTATCTTTATCCTAGCTGTATATCTACATTAAAAAAAGCTAAATTTTAGAAAACTTTTTTGCCAATCCACAGTATTGCCTTAAATACTTATTATTCATAACTTTATCCATAACTAAATGCTCTTACACTACTACTTTGTTGCAGATTACCAGACCAAGTTAGTCTAACACCTTAATTCACCTAACTGCATATACCAATTTACAATCCTATGGTTATAAAAACTCCAGGATTTAGCATCTATATGCTTCATAACCTAAAGCAACCAGATACCAATTTCCAAGCCTTACAGATGACTGTAAGATAACAACTCCCCTTATCTTTGTATTTCTTCTCTATTAAACTCCCTTCACACCCAACAGACTCACTTTTTCCCACATATTGTCTGTGATTCTGCCTTAGGACAGACTGTATGTTTGTTTCCAAGGGCCAAGATTGGAGGGTAGCAAACTCAGTAATTGCAGCCCCAGGACTACGGGGACAGGAAGGTAATACAGCCTATCCTTGAATAACTCAACATCTATGACGGTGGATGGAAGTTTGAGGTGCCAACCTGCTGCACAGTTGAAATGTGCCTATAACTTTTGACTCTTCCAAAATGTAATGGCTTACTCATGACTGGAAAGCCTTACTGGTAACACAAATCATTAACGAACGCATTTTCTATCTTATATGTATCATATACTGTATTCTTGCAATAAAGCTAAAGAAAATGCTAAGAAAGTTGTAAGAGAAAATACATGTACAGTACTGTACTTAACACAGTAAGTGTACATCTGTCTGAAAGGTAATTCCAGCTGTAGACCTCATCTACAGCACATATCAAGCAACTCAACTTCTTACAACGCCATGACTTTTCTCAGCTTCACTACTGCCACTCTGCATGGGTCCCAAGGTGTCATTCAAGACTTACAGTATTGCACTAAACCACAATACCTCAATTCTACAAGTTCTTTTCACTGACACACAATTTACTAGAGAGACAACTGTTCATGTGAAGATGATTAGTGTCACACGGCATTTTAAGGGGCTCAATGCAGTAGCAGTGAATGTCGTGCAGTTATGATTTAACACTGCCTGAATCTTTATGTTTGTTTATATTTCTCAACTGCAAATGGCCAAGTTAACTTTCTAATGGATTTGTGTACATTTTATGGTAGTAAATAATAAAACAGACTAGTATCTACATATTTTTGGTATTCATAACATACTCAACTTTTCCTTATTTTGGGGGATACTTCTTGGCTATGTGGCTCATCTGAAGTTTTCAGGTTGTTGCAAATCTCCAAACATTTTTCCAATATATTTATATATGAAAATAAATCTGTGTAAATGGACCCGTGCGGTTCAAACTCACGTTGTTCACGAGTCAAACTGTATACTAGTTCTCTATCTTAGATTTCAAGAGTAAAGGATTCTACTTTGGGAGGACACGGGAGTGGGACCTACAGGTATCAGTGACTTGGTGAACACGGATGACTTCTTGCCAGCTTAAGATCAATGGCTAATCTAACCAGCATATGAATCTCTCTTAATGTCGCCTGCATACATGTCATTGATGTTTGTCTTTAGGGTTCCAGTTTGGAACCTTCAACGTCTCTCCCTTAGTAGCACCTGCAGAAAAGTCTTTAAGCCTTTCCTAGTGCCAAAACATTTTGTCAGTTATGTTACAGTCTACCCATGACTTATATGGCTTAGCAATGGATCTACCCTGATCGAGTTAAGACCAGTGTGACTTTAACAGCCCAAGAGATTTTCGGTAATGACATCCTTCCAAAGGTTTCCACTTTTATTAAGAACCACACATTTGGAAGGCTGAAGCTGGAAGATCACCTGAGCCCAGAGCCCAGGAGTGCAAGAACTGTATGGGCAACATAGAGAGATTCCACCTCAACCAACCAACCACCCACCACACATTAAGTACTTTACACTGCCGCCTTAAAAAAAAAAAAAATAGCACCCTTGAGAGGCCCCGCGCAGTGGCTCACACCTGTAATCGCAGCACTTTGCGAAGCCGAGGCGGGTGGATTACCTGAGGTCAGGAGTTTGAGACCACCCTGGCCAACACGGAGAAACCCTGTCTCTACTAAAGATACAAGATTAGCCTGTGTGGTGGCGTGCGCCTGTAATCCCAGCTACTTGGGAGGCTGAGGCAGGAGAATTGCTTGAACCCGGGAAGTGGAGCTTGCAGTGAGATCACACTATTGCACTCCAGCCTGGGAAACAAGAGCGAAACTCCATCTCAAAAAAAAAAAAAAAAAAAAAAAAAATCACCCTTTAAAAAGGCAATATTCATTCTTACCTTGCAGGCCACATAAAGATTAAGTAAGATAAGGTGCAATGTTCTCTCCTTCAATTCTTCGCCTCCCAGTATCAGGAATTAAGCAAGTCCTTTTATTTGTAAAGCTGACCTACATGCTAAAACTAGAACTTTTTAACAATCCCAAACTTCACAAAGTAGATAGTGAAAGGCAGAAAGCTTTTCAAATCCAGGAACTACCAAGTCAGCACGCAAGAGCCCCAGTGACATACTTGGATCATTTAAGAATCTTTCAATGGCTAAAAATAATCACCCTAAGAAATTATCTGTAACTACGTGGACAACCACCAAATTGAAAATGGCTAGGGTCTATTTCAGAGACAGCATAACAGCAGTTGGTGAACACTAACTCCAGAGTGAAAAAACAGTTCCAATCCTGCCTGCCACTTATCACCTATGCTTATGGGGGCAAGTAACAACTTCTTTGTGCCTCAGAGTGACAGTACCTACACCTCAAAAGTTTTTAAAGATTAAGGGAATTGGCTCATTTTAAGCAACTTACTATAGACCCTAGTATAAATACTTGTTAGCTGTATCTATTTTCACCAACATGTGAAGGAAGTCACCTATCAGTTATGTACATATAGAATCCCCACAAGGCAGCCCCCACTCCAAAGGGAGACTTAAACCTGATAGGCGTGACTAAAGAGAACTAAACCTTTCCCTGGCTTGGTTTATTACATCTTCCCAGACCATGGGTAATCAACTCAAATGCACACACAGAGGCCAGGCGTGAAGCGAAGTCAGCAACCTAAGACAACTAAGCATGACAGACTGTTGTAAAAAAAAAAAAAAAAAAAGTATACTCCCCCCAAACGTGGTGACAATATGGCAGGTGGTTTTTACTATGTGGAAATACAGCCCCCAAAGCTAGCTAAAGTTCAGATCTTAACAATATAATAATCTGGATTACTTGGTGTCATCTCCTGAATTATAAATGTTAGTAATTAATCCCAATTCCTTTAAAAAATACTGTGCTGTCTAATCAAAGCATCTGGGAGTAGTCTTAGAAAGGTCACAAATTTGTGACCTTTGCTCCAAATTCTTTCTTCACCTCAAAACATAAAGAATTATTAATTTAGACATTCTAAGTACTCTGGAAACAGAAAAATATTCCTATTCTGGTCACCATAAACTGTTGCCAATTCATGGTAATCTTTGGTGAATATGGATCAATTCTCAACCACTAATAACATTCAACAGTAATATAGGAGGAGCATAATAAACCCCTCTAAGTCACATTCTCCAATTATGTTTTGTAGACAGAGTTCACAAAAGAATAACTCAATGAATTTCTTAGAATATCTAGATTACACAGTCTAACAAAATAAAGCCAAAACTTCTACTATTCTTAAAAGCTCTATTCTCATGTTACTTAGCACCTTCTTCACAATATAACCAATCAGGGAGAAGCCCTTTAATGAATTAATTCTAACAAGGTTGTAACAATTCATCAGGTGGTAATTCAGGCTGGAATAAACACATTTACAATGGAATTGCGTCTTTAAAGGCAGAAAATTTACATACAATGTTGTAATTATAAAAATACCGTACAATCCTGGAATATATAATCCAGCGCATCCAAAAACAGCAATTAAAAGTCGTCATAATAGTCATCCCAAACACTGCACTCTCTCCTTTATACAGAAAACAGCACGTTATGTGTCAGTCAGTCTGCCTCCCTCATAAGAGCCAGGTGCCTCCAGCCAAGTCCATTCGTTCTACTACAGGAACTACATATAGAACCAACTGCTAGCTTCCAAACTGATTTAACACATACATTTTCCTTAATTAAAGCAAATCTTCCCTGTATTTAATTGGAGTCAGATTTTACAGCATCTTATTAAAAAAATCCCAGAATAATTAAAACAACCAGTTCAGAAGCATAAAGAATATTTTAACCAGTTAATCTGACAAAATAATCGAGGTTAGGATAGTCCAAAGGACCATCAAAAGCCAATTCATAACTTGCCCTGGAGGATGACCAACTGAGTTGATTCCAATTCAGAACAGAGATATTCAATGAATAGTATCTCATGGACTAAATACTTATAAAGTGTAAAGATAATACTCTTATTTTGGACAAAACTATTGATTTCAAAAAATGTCATAACCTATGCCCACTTAAAAAAAAAATGCAGCGAAACAAGGCACATGCTAAAACTTCTTAAACACATACAAAAACTGCGATCTATCTGCTGAAAAGGATGCATATTTGCACACCAGAGTTACCATTACATTGGGTCAAGGGTTAAAAGCAGTGATTTTGAAGGTATGGCCCGAAGACCATTATCATTCCTGTTAAAAATGTACCCAGACCTAATGAATCCAAAGCTCAGAAGAAATACACCACTTAAATCACACCCTTCCAACGTAAGCACACTTAAATTTGAAAACCACTGGTTTAAGAGTTAGACTAGTAAGGACAGTCAGTAAGACACAAATACAAACTAAAACACTAACAAATTCAGACAGATCAGTTAAAAAGCTATCAGTTTACCAATCATATATAAGCATTCCCTTTCTTCTTTGCTAGTAAGCTTTTATCAAAAAATTAATGAAAACCGTAGTTTCAGCCAGCCAGGAAGGCAAACAGTATAGAACAAGTTGGAAAATCCTAAGATTCTGGAAGAAACAAAATGTTTTCCCACAATTGCAAAAGTAGAGAATAGATCATCAAATGCTTATCTCTTACTTTAAGTATTTCCACAATACTCTATGATTGATTAATGAACAGTTTTTCATCAGGCCATGAATCTGTCCTTAAGCTTGATTTTGCCCATTTGTTGTCCATTCCACGTTGTTCTTTTAATCATCTGCTTAGGTCTTCTACAGTAAGTAAGCAAGAGAATGCTGAGATGGCACTTAAGTACCATACCTGTGAGGCCAAGATTGCTACTGGCATACCCAGTGCTCTACACCCATGTAACTGCACTACTAGCCTTGGCAGCCATCTTGAAAATGATGCCCGGCTCACAAGGAAGCCCATGGAATACTGTGCGTCTACTGCACGTTACCACCACCACTGCCACAAACAACCCGAAGGGTAAGTCCTAAAGACGTATCTGCAGCTTTACCTTCAAACAGGAAGAACAATGTCAAGTTACTAGTGACTATGGCCACTCTAATAAGCTACAGCCAGGGATCTAGCGGAAATTGACTTCATCAGCATGATTTTAGGACAAGGAAGAATGAAATAAGAACTGAAGGAAAAAAACCATTTTCTTGCAGATATATTATTTATGAACAAATAAAAACAGTTCTCTCTGGTCAAAGCTGTGCTAATACAGAATTTATCTCAGGTATTAAAATGAAACGTGAAACAAAGGCAATACAACCTCTCGGTAAAGATGACAAAACCTCATATACTTGACACGTCAAATCCTCTTACCCCCAAAATGTTAACAAGGCGTAAATATCCGATGTCAGTGGATCACATTCTCAAATACCGAGTTCAATAAAGTAGAAAAGGATGACAAGAATAAAAATCTACTGGACCGTACTTTCCCGTTTACCCTGTTAAGGAATGGCTCATTCACTCCGCTTGCCTTTTAAATTGCTTTGTGCTGTGACGAAGCCCTTGAAGTTAGCTTCAAATTAATATTTAGCTGCAAAACAAAGGCATTCTCTAAACCCAAATCCCTCCAGTCGTCAAGGAAAACAAACAGACAAAAAATCACATTAATACACCAGAGGTAGTAAACGCCTTTCAGAAGAGGACTGTGGATTGGCACAGCAAGAAGCAAGCAAGAAGGTAGGATGGAGGCTTCAGAGCCCAGCAGCTCACCTGTTGATGAAACCATATCCGTTCCTTACATTGAACCATTTTACTGTTCCCAAAACCTTCGTTGCTGGAAAAGAAAACAAAGCAAAACAAGCCACGATTACCAGCTATCCTTTTCCAAACCCGTCTCGCTTCGGCATCCGGTCCCTCGCACGCTGCCCGCCGCGGCCACCTGACAGCCCTTTCTCTCCACCGCCTGGGTGCGGGTCCGCGCCGGGGCCACGCCGCCGCCGCCGCACACGTGGGTGAGTCTGAAGCGCGGGGCGCTCCCGGGCAGGCCCGGGGCGCGGGCCCAGGATGGGTGTGTTCGCAGGCCGCGGACGGAGAGCACGTGAGGGAAGGGGAAGCAGCTCCGGACTGCGTAGGCGGTGCGCCGCGCCCTCCGAGCACACGCGGAAGGGAGCTGGGTGGGGGAGACGCGAACAACGGCGTGCGGGCCCGAGCGCACGAGGCCAGTCGGCGGGGAGGGGACCCCGTCGCACACGCGGTCGGCGGCGCGCGGCCGCAGGAGGAGGGGCGCGCGGCCGCGCGGGGTCCACAGGGGGCGCGGGAGGCAGTGTGCGCGCGCCTGCCGGGCGGGCCCCCGCAAGAGCGAGTGGGGGGGCGGGGGGAGGGGCGGCCGCGCGCCGCGGAGTCGGTCCCCACCGGCCGCGCGCCCGCCGGCTCGCCCAGCCCCGGCTAACGGTTCCGCTGCCAGGCTGCCCGAAGGCCCCACCCCCGTCCCTGTCCGGTCCTCACCGATGACCTTCTTGTCCCCGCCGGCAGGCGCCGCCGATGTGAGGCCGCCCGGGCCACCGCTCCCTGCGCCGCTGCCCGTAGTGCCGGGCTTGGTGTCGGCGGCGCTGAGGGCGGGGGCGGCGGGGGGGGCGGCGGGCGGCTGCTGGGTCTCGGCCTCGCTGCTCATGGTTGCGGTGATGGTGACTGGGGCCGGCTGCGGCAGCTGCGGCTCCTCCCGGGGTGTGATGGTAACTAGGCCGGCGGCGGCGGTGGGGCTGCTCAGGGCTCTCTGGGGTCCGCTCTCCGCTCCCGCTACCGATCGAACTAGCGAGAATGGCGGGACAGGCGGGATAAGCCCTACGATCGACCCGCCCTAGGCGTTGTTCACTGGCCGGTGGTACTGTCAATCTGCCCACCTGACCTCAGTCCCTGGCTTCTATTGACTAACATTTTATCAGTCCTCCACTCTCATTGGCTGTCTGGCGGCTAATTCAGCCGACCTACAACCGTTCCTGCCTCCGCCGGCCGCCATAGAGACCGGAACTAGAATTAGAGTAGTCGGCCACGAAAACCATAGAGTACCTGAGAGGACGGGCAGAGGGAACGTGACTTCCACGAGGCAGTCGCCGGGCTGGCGGGCCCGACGTTCAGGGTTGTGTCTCGGCTGAAAAAAAGGCACGCCCGAACGCTGGGCAGGGATTACCCGGCCGGACCCGGGATTGGAAGGGGGCTCGACGACGCCTTAGCTCCCCGTGAAGAAAAGGCTTCCCTCCCTCCCTGCACCAAATACGGTCCCTGTGATCTGAGAACATTACGGCGGGCATAGAGTCGTCTTTTCTTTAATGGCCGTGTACTCGCGGCACAGCCGAGGGTTTCTGGAATTGCCTTAAACGTATGCGTTTGAAGAGCGTACGCTTTTGTCGGAGCAGTCACCTTGGAGGGACCACGCAGGCTCTGGCAGCCCGGGCTCAGCATGTTTAGGGCGAGGGTGTGCTCCGTGGGGACCTGCCTTCTGATCCGTTTTACCAGGCATATATTTTTAAAAATGTGTCTTCCTTTTCAAGTGTTAACGTGTTTTTCTACTGGCCACAAATCAGATTTAATTCAACTCACATTTATTGAACAAGCTAGCGTCCTATGTTTTTTTTCATTTAATTCGTACAACAGCCATGTGATAGAGGAATTACTATCCACGTTTCACAAACGATAAAATTGAGGCTGCCACCTGATGTTACTGAAGTCCTCCACCCACCTTCTTTCGTTCTTTTTTAAGCGTCTACTATCGGCTGGGGATGGAATAGTTCGCGAGTCAGTTTCTGCCTTCTGATGGAGGCAGAAATTTAAACAGCCAACACGGTAAATACTCCAGAGCTGCAGAAGCACGAAGTATTTTGGGAGTAGAAGCAGGGAGAAGGTGGAGGGCTGACTTTCTGCGCACAGGGTACAGGCGAGAAGGGGTGGGATCTCGGGAAATGCAGTCAAGTAGTTCAATAAGACTCGAATGTGACATTGGGTTGCAGAGGTGGGCAGAGTCACTTAGGTGTATTGAATTGGAAATATATCCTGAGGGGAAGAGTGAGAAAAGCAATTTTAGAGTCGTAAGTAGGGAGGGGCATCTTTTTAAAAATGGCTGCGGAGTGGAGAATGGGTTGCAGAGGGGCAAGGAATGGAAGTAGAGAAAGCAGTTAGGAGGCTAGTGCAGTATCCCTTACCCCTACCAATGCCGTCTAGGCCTGTCAGTTCCACCTCCTAAAGGCCTTCTTGAGTCAGTCCTAAACTCTCTAAATGTCAATTCAGAGTCTTCATTCCTACTGCCACTACTGTAGGCCATCATCGCCAATTGCTTAGAGCAAGGGGTAGGAACTTTTTCTGTGAGAACCAAATAATAATACAAGCTTGGCCGACAATATGGTTCTGACTTACTACTCAGGTTTGGAGCTTGAAAACAGCCCTAATTTTTACATGACACGAATCTTTACATATTTTCAACTATTTAAACATTTTAAAAACGATTCGTATTCTTAGCTCATGAGCCACAGAAAAACGGAGTGTAGTTGGCTGATCCCTAGTATAGAGCAGTGCTGTTGGCTACTAACCACACCTCTCTACCTCTGTCTTACTCTAATATTCCTCACCACAACAGCCAGAAAGTTCTTTTGAGAACATCTATCTGATCATGACACTGTCTTACTTAAAATCTTCCAGTGACTACCATTACCCTTAGGGTAGTCCAGATTCCTGAATGTGGTTTACTGGACTCTATGATTTCTAAGTCTTAGAGTCTTCTCTTGTATTCCCTGTCCAACCTTCCAGGTGCTTGTAACTACTGGCTGCAGGATACTGCAGGAGCAGAGGTAGCAAACAGCTGAATTCTGTGACAATAGAACTTGGTTAAAAGTGTTGCTTCAGTGTATCAGATGACAAGGGAGATGGTGAAATATTACAAGGCCCTACAGAATAGACACTTGCAACTCTCTAGCCAAGTAAACACGCTTCAGAGGGCACTGTAGAGAAAGGACTCATCTAGTGGAGTCCTTTAGCCACTGTTTCCTTTGGAGTATCACATAAAATTCTGCATATAACACCCTTCCTTTCCTCCTTCCTCTTTGCCTGCTTAATTCATCCTCTAGGTCTTCGCTCAGATGCTCCTAGGTTAAGAATCTCTCCCATCCTAACATACTGTATTGCTCTAATTAAATGTTCCCCACCAGACTGTGACTTCCTTGGGCATCTTAGTTCCTGACACATAATACCTTAAAATATTTGTTAAATGAGCGACATGGTGTAGAAAATGAATTGAAAAAGGTACTGGCAACAGAAAGGTAATCTGCGCAGCTGTGCCAGTAATCCAGGTGAAAGAGACTTTCAGCAGCAATGTGTACGGAGAGTGGGTGGATTCCACAGCCTCTGTTCATGTGTTCCAGCTCCAGATGACTTTTGAATGTTAAAATATTGCCTCAAAAGGCAGTTTTGCCAACACTGAGGACATTTAAAAGCATGCCCTATAGGCTTGAGAGCTTTTCTCCAGTTACAAAGACACTTAGAAAATATTGCAGCAGCACCTCTACGAATAAATGAACAATCTCACTATGGAACTGCTTTGAAGGGATGGCTTCTCAGGCAAAAATACAAATTGTGTAACATCTGTCTTTTCAATGTTACTTTAAAAAGTATCATTACTTACTCATCCAGTTACTTCATTCAGCTCTCTTCGGGCTCAGTGAGCCTGAGGATGAGCTGTTTCAGAAAGTAGTTTGCAGCTAGGCATGGTGGCTCATGCCTCAGCACTTTGGGAGGCTGAGGCAGGTGGATCACTTGAAGTCAGGAGTTTGAGACCAGCCTGGCCAACATGGCAAAACTCCATCTCTGCTAAAAATACAAAAATGATCTGGGCATGGTGGCATGTGCCTGTAATCCCAGCTACTCAGGAGTTTGAGGAGGGAGAATCGCTTGAACCCGGGAGGTGGAGGTTGCAGTGAGCTGGGATTGTGCCACTGCACTCCAGCCTGGGTGACGGAGTGAAACTATGTCTCAAAAAATAATTTTCTTGTAGCGACCTCTCTACAAGCATCAACAATTCATGACAAATTTCATTTCCTGTTCCAAAGTAGGAGAGCGCCACTCCAGAGCTTTGCTGGTCTCCCTGCTATCCTGGGAGCTCACACCACCCAGGTATCCGTGGTGACCACGGTACAGACAACTCCAGGGCCTGCCTTTAAGTGATGTGATGGGCAAGGGATTCATCCCAAGAATCTCTGCAAAATAACTTTTACCTTGTCCCCCATCTCTAACAGACTGTGGCCTAAGAACATAGTTCCCTCTTCCTAGAAAGCACCTGCCACCTTGTTGATCTGGCAAATTAAAGCCTGTCACTACTTACCTCAAACGTCACTTCTTCCAAGAAGCCTTTTTCCCCTTTTTTTCCCCTCTTCCTCTCATACCACTATCATTCATGCAACAAATATTTATTCAGCATCTATTAGATTCCAGAAGTTCACTTCCAGGTACTGGGGACACAGCAGTTAAAAACAAAACAGGCCGGGCGTGGTGGCTCACGCCTGTAATCCCAGCACTTTGGGAGGCCAAGGCGGGCAGATCATGAGATCAGGAAATTGAGACCATCCTGGCTAACACGGTGAAACCCTGTCTCTACTAAAAATACAAAAAACTAGCCGGGCGAGGTGGTGGGCGCCTGTAGTCCCAGCCACTCGGGAGGCTGAGGCAGGAGAATGGCGTGAACCCGGGAGGCGGAGCTAGCAGTGAGCTGAGATTGCGCCACTGCACTCTAGCCTGGGCAACAGAGCGAGACTCCGTCTCAAAAACACAAAGCAAAACAAGAAAAAGATCGGCTGGGCACGGTGGCTCACGCCTGTAATCCCAACACTTTGGGAGGCCGAGGCGGGTGGATCATGAGGTCAGGATATCGAGACCATCCTGGCTAACACAGTGAAATCCCATCTCTACTAAAAATACAAAAAATTAGCCGGGTGTGGTGGCATGTGCCTGTAGTCCCAGCTACTTGGTAGGCTGAGGCAGGAGAATTGCTTGAACCCGGGAAGCAGAAGTTGCAGTGAGCCAAGATCGTGCCACTGCACTCCAGCCTGAGCGACAGAGTGAGATTCTGTCTCAAAAAAAAAAAAAAAAGACCAAATGTCATGCCCTGCCCTCATACGGGCTCACATTCTAATACCACCTTGCATTGAAACTGTCCCTGTCTCCTATCACAAGTATGAGCCACAACTTACTCAGCTCCAGGGCCTAGGACAGAGACTGGCATAGAATGTAGGTGCCAAATGTAACAGAGTGTAGCTGAACAGCCCATCACAAGAATGTGAGCTCTGGATCACAGCTGTTCATCCTCCTTCCCATCTCTTTACAATCCCACCCTATATAGTTACTTAAAAATTTCTCCTCTACTAGATGAGTCCTTTCTCTACAATGTCCTCTGAAGTATGTTTCCTTGGCTAGAGAGTTGCAAGTGTCTATACTGTAGGGCCCTTATCACCATCTCCCTTGTCATCTGACACACTGAAACAACACTTTTAACCAAGTTCTATTGTCATAGAATTCAGCTGTTTGCTACCTTTGCTCCTGCAGTATCTTGCTGCCAGTAGTTAAGAGGCATCCCCATCCACAAGACAGAAGCAAGCGAGAAAGAATGAGAGCAAACAGAAAGTGCCTCATGAAAGAAACATCAGGGAACTTTCTTCTTTGCCTCTTCAAAATAGATGGAGTCTCACTCTGTCACCCAGGCTGGAGTGCAGTGGCACGATCATAGCTCACTGCAACGTCCAACTCCTAGCCTCAAGGATCCTCCTGCCTCAGCCTCCTGAGCAGTTAGGACTACAGGTATGTGCCACCACACTCAGCTAATTTTTGTTTGTTTTGTAGAGACGGGGTCTTGGTATGTTGCCCAGGCAGGTCTTGAACTTCTGCGCACGGAAGTGATCCTCCCACCTCAGGCTTCTGAGTAGTTGGGATTATAGACAGGAGCTACAGCACCCGGCTCAGTGGGATCTTTATATGTTGAGCTGTTTCCTTTCAAAACTAACATTTTCTTTTTTTGAGACAGTCTCACTCTGTCACCTAGGCTGAAGTGCAGTGATGTGATCTCGGCTCACTGCAACCTCCGCCTCCTCGGTTCAAGCGATTCTTGTGCCTCAGCCACCAGAGTAGCTGGGATTACAGGTACGTGCCCCAAGCCCAGATAATTTTTTTATTTTTAGTAGGGATGGGGTTTCACCATCTTGGCCAGGCTGGTCTTGAACTCCTGGCCTCAAGTGATCCACCCACCTTGGCCTCCCAAAGTGCTGGGATTACAGGTGTGAGCCATGGCACCTGGTCCCAAAACTAACATTTTCTAAGGTATTGTTGCTGTTTCCTACAAATTACCTTCATATCCACTCTCTTATTTGACTCTTTCAAGGATGCTCTGAGGTAAGTAGATAGGTCAAGTTAGTGACCCTTTCCCCACGGGCTCCATCCAGAACTAACCAAATTGATCCTGCTGGGAACATCCTTGGAATAAGTAGAGCTGTAAAGTCCTAGGGCTGTGCCTTCTTTGTCCATCAGCTTTAACCTACGAGAGTTAGGTTTGCTACGACTGCCTGCAATTCAGAGGCATCAACTATACACAGCAAAAGCTTGGCCCTGGTCCATGCTGGCCTCTGAGGAGTGCCAGTCCTCCTAGCTGAAGCTGAGGTGTGAGGAGACAGGGCTATTACAACTATTTAAAAACAACACACAAACAAAACCAAAAGAAAAAAAAAATACAAAAAAATTTTATTTACAGTTGAAAACTTAAAGACAATCTTGGATTCTGAATCTCTGACACTTCCATGGTCTCTTGATCAAATGGGGCAGCAGCAGGCAGGGAAGCAAACACGAGGGCCACTCCAGATTATCTTACTCAAGACCACCACCAAGAAGAAGGGAAGGCCTACAATGGCAGAGACATGGAGGTCAATGTGGGATGGGGAGGTAAGCACCTCAGAGCAACTGGAAGGGGACATCCCATATGAGACAATGCTCCCAGCTGTTCCTTTTTTTTTTTTTGAGACAGAGTCCTGTTCTGTTGCTCAGACTGGAGTGCAGTGGCACGATCTCAGCTCACTGCAACCTCTGCCTCCCAGGTTCAAGCAATTCTACCTCAGCCTCCTGAGTAGCTGGGACTACAGGCACACGCCACCACACCCACACACCCAGCCAATTTTTGTATTTTTAGTAGAGACGGGGGTCTCACCATATTGACCAAGCTGGTCTTGAACTCTCGACCTTGTGATCTGCCTGCCTTGGCTTCCCAAAGTGCTGGGATTACAGGCATGAGCCACCGTGCCCGGCCACTCCCAGCTATTCTCTGCACTCCCAATCCTCTTTTCCCAAAAGGGTAGAACAGGTCAGAGTCTCACCATAGGTCAGACCTTTGGGTCCCCAGAGCAAAGTTGGGCAGTAAATTACAAAAGAACCAGGAAGAAAGCAACTAACATTTATGGTCAAGCATACTGTCTCATTTATTTGCCCTTCACAACTCCATGCATTATATATTATCTAATTATGCAAAGGAGTACGGTCCCAAGGGGTTTCACGGCTTGACTAAAGTCACAGAATTAGACAGTGGTGGGGCTTCCTGGTCTACTTGGCTCCAAAGTCTTTGTTCTTTTTGTCAGACTCTGATGGCTCTCTGTGGAGGTCCAGAACAAAAAGTAATCCTTCTTCCTTGCAGGTTTCGGTCCCAGAGGTAAGAGAAAGGGCAGTCCACATTCTCGGTTTATAGCCTTGAAGTCGAGCAAGCTATACTAAGAGAACAGGGTAAGTACACTCAGATACTATTGTCCCCCTCCTCCTGCCATTCCTCAGACATGCCACACCTTGCTCCAGTGGACAATGAGTGCTGGCATCAATCGTACTGTAGGCACAGACTGAAGTTTAATTGTGGGCCCTCAAGCAAAATGTATGAAAATGCATAAATGTACTTTGTAAGCTGCATGGTGTGCCAAGACCTAAGCTCTGTCAGACCAAGCACTATGTTAGTCAGCATGATCTCAGTCCAGGGAAAAACAGACCGACACATTTGTGATACAGTGTGTTAAATGCCACAGTGGAGAGATGAACCAAGTGCTGCGGGAGCACCCAGGTGGGAACCACTGTCTGGGCTTAGACCTGGAAGAGGAGGTGGAGGGATCAGCGACGGATTCACAACTGATGTTAGCCACAGCTGTGGGCAGGCTCCTGGGAGGTGCTGGGAGGATTTAGGATTAGTTAAAACTACATATAAACAGTATGTATTTCTATTACAAGACACATGTTCGAGGTAGAAAATTCAAGCTTAAATAAGGCAACTGAAAAGTCTCTTTGCTATCTCTACTCTGCAGAAATATTATCAACAGTCTGCTTTATATCACTGCAGAGATTCCTGAAAATCATTTAAAATAAACAGTAACATGCTTACATAAATTACTACATCTTGACTGTCACTTAACTTACCTTAGAAATCTTGCCAACACATCCAAATCTACCTCTTTGTTTTTATTAAGGCTGTATAGTATTCCATTGAAGAGAATGGAAACTCTATGTGTGTAAGACTTGGCTGCAATGCAAGAAGCTTTGCTTTTGTACTGGACTGGAATGGACTGGAGCCAGACATTCTCCCCTCCCCTGGCCTTTTCAGCTGGCAGAGCTTCTGCGTTTCAGGACAGGGAACAAACAGTGTCACATGCTCAGCAGGCACATAAACATTTGCTGCCAAATCTCCAGTGCTCCCCAGACCCATATTTTCATGTAAAATCTCTTTTCTCTTGCCTGGACTACTACGGCAGTGGACTCCTCACTGGCCTCCAGCCTATCCTCCACAATGCTGCCAGAATCATCTTCTGAACATGAAAATTCAACTACAATATTCTGCTGAAAATCCTTCAGTGGTTCATATTGGTCTGATTCTTTTTTGGAGGGTCAGTGCCCCTTTTGAGAATCTCAGGAACACAATGGACTCCTTCCCCAGAGGGGAAAAATTACTTCATGCCTGAAAGTCAGCCCCTGCCCTCAGAATAACATACGAACTGCTAAGCTTGGCACTAGCTTTCACTACTGGCCCTGGCCTCTCTCCAACCTTCTTACCGTTTGCTTTTCATATTTTCCTGCTTCAGTCATATTGAATTATTTGCAGCTTCCTCTACATTTCCTGCTGTTTGCTGCCTTTGTGACTTTGCATAGGCTGTTCCCTCTGCCTGGAATGCCCTGCCCAGTTTTAGCCACCTGACAAGTTATATTCCTTCTTTACTAAACTGGAGCATCATCTCTTCTGTAGTCTACCCAACCACTCCGGGAAGATCCGGGCATGGATCTAAAACCTCCAATACAGGGCTTTATTGTACTGCAATTGTCAGTTCTCCCGAGACTGAGTTCCTTGAAGGAAGGAACTGGACTTTTCAAATCTGTAGCTTCGTATGCAGCATGGGACCTATCTTAATTCATCAGCGCTTAGTTGTGCAATGAATAGAGCCCAACTGCTACCAACACATCTTCCCTCATCTTCCCCCCGGGAATCTCGCATCTACAGGTAATTCCAGAATGAAAGACGGTGTTTCTAAACCTTAGTCATTCAGATAGCACCTTCACAACTGTTACAGTATCTATCATCCACAGGTGCAATTCACTTTTTAAGCTAATCACTATTCGAACTTCAATATTGCCTTACTGTAAGCTGTAATAACTGTAAAATTATGTATTGTGCTAATTCTATATTTTCCCCTAAGATCCAAATATTAAAAGACAGTCATCCCAGCACTAACTAAAGTAGTGTTTCCCACACTTCTCTATTAAGAAGCACGTGAGATACTTGGTACAAACATAACATCCTGAGTCCCACCCCAAAGCCACATCAAACACTCCAGGGAAGGGATCTGGGAATTCGTAGGTTTAACAAGTGCCCCAAAATGATTATTATCTGTTGGAGAATCTAGGCAACAATGAATTAATGAACGCTCTCCACCACTTGGTACTGGTACCAGGTTTGAGGATCACAGGGAAGGGGGGTAGCGTATCAGACTAGCAGAGTTGCCAGAACTCAGGCTTTCAAAAGAGAGGTGCCACCCTCTCCCATGTATATGTAAGTAGCAAAGAACCCATTCCGACTACAGTAGGGGAATCCTGAGGGTAGAGGTTCATTTATGCTACACATATCCAAATTCATTATAAAAAGTTTTCCAAGGGCTGGGCACGGTGGTTCATGCCTGTAATTCCAACATTTTCGGAGGCTGAGGAGGGAAGATCGCTTGAGGCCAGGAGTTTGAGACCAGCCTGGACAACATGGTGAGACCCCATCTCTAAAAAGTTAGCTGGGTGTAGTGGTGCATGCCTATAATCCAAGCTACTAAGGAGGCTGAGGTGGGAGGATCACTTGAGCCAGGGAGGTCGAGGCTGCAGTGAGCTGTGACTGTGCCACTGCACTCCAGCCTAGGTGACAGAGTAAGACCCTGTCTAAAAGAAAAAAAAAAAAAATCTCCCAGAACTCACTGAGATAAAACCAAGGTTTCTGTACCTAAAGTTGTACAGACCAGGCATGGTGGCTCATGCCTGTAATCCCAGCACTTTGGGAAGTCAAAGGCAGGCAGATCACATGAGGTCAGGAGTTTGAGACGAACCTGGCTAACATGGTGAAACACTGTCTCTACTAAAACACAAAAAAAATTAGCCAGGCATGGTGGTGCATGCCTGTGATCCCAGCTATTCAGAAGGCTGAGGCATGAGAATCGTTTGAACCTGGGAGGCAGAGGTTGCAGTGAGCCGAGACTGTGTCACTGCACTCCAGCCTGGTCGACAGAGTGAGGTTCTGTCTTAAAAAAACAAAAAAAAAGTTTTACACAAAACTTCATTTTCACTAAAACCAAAGTCAGAACCTAGGAAGGCAAAACACAAAGGTTCTGGAAAGAAGTGCTCCATAGGGAGGTAGAAGTGATCAAGTGACCTGTCTTCTATCTCCTTCCTAGCTGTTTCACTGCATATGCCCAGTGCCTGGGCACAAGGCCTCAAATGCAGGATTAAGTGATACCTTGATGTGAATGCCATGGATTCCTGCTGGACTAGTGCCACCAAGAGATTACTTCCTCTTCGTCTTTTTCTTTGGAATATGGCAAGTTCTCAATTAAAAGATAGACTCTTATTCCCCATTGCCTTGCCTCTCAAAGTCTGCATCAGCATCACCTGAGAGCTGATTAGAAATGCAAAATCTCAGTTCCTATCCAAACCCACTGAATCAGAACCACTGTTTTATAACAAATCTCCTGGAGATCCATATGCACATTAAAGTATAAGAAGTACTGCCCAATAGGGCTTAAAAATACCACTTCCCTTCCCTCCAGACCCCTGCTCCCTGGGAAATTCATCTCCTCTTTCATTAATTTTTCCCAAATCACATTATTCAGAAACCCAAAATGGGGCACCCATCTGTGGAACCCCTTTACATTAGACTGCCCCCAGATTTCCTAACACTTTAAAACCTATGATAGGGATTTTTGGTAAAGTGAAATGCGATAATTCAAGTAAAGTTCTTAGCTCATTATCTGGCACAGGAAGAATTCAATGAAGGATAACTGCTTTAATTATAGTATCCTTAAGTATTAGCTATGAGATTCAGTTCTGAGCAAGCCAGGGCGAGTAGACTGAGAGGCTTACGTTTAAAAGAGCTCACTGTCCAGTACAGTAGCCACTAGCCACAATTGACTCTTTACATTTATTATTATTTTTTCTTATTTATTTTTGAGACAGGGTCTTGCTCTGTTGCCCAGGCTAGAGTGCAGTTGCACAATCTTGGCTTACTGCAACCTCTGCCTCTCGGGTTCAAGAGATTCTCGTACCTTCGCCTCTGGAGTAGCTGGGGCTACAGGCGTGCGTCACCATGCCCGGCTAATTTTTGTATTTTTAGTAGACAGAGGTTTTACCATGTCGGTGAGGCTGGTCTCAAACTCCTGGCCTCAAGCAATCCATCCGCCTCGGCCTTCCAAAGTGCTGGGATTATAGGTGTGAGCCACCACATCCAGCCTAATTTAAATTTAATAAATTACAGCCTAGTTCTGTCAATAAAAAAAAAAAATAGGCTGGGAGGCCAAGATGGGCGGATTACCTGAGCTCAGGAGTTCAAGACCAGCATGGCTAACAGGGTGAAACCCCATCTTTACTAAAAATACAAAAAATAGCCGGGCATGGCAGTGTGCACCTGTAATCCCAGCTACTCAGGAGACTGAGGCAGGAGAATTGCTTGAACCTGGGAGGTAGAGGTTGCAGTGAGCCAGGATGGTGCCATTGCACTCTAGCCTGGGCGACAGAGCGAGACTCCATCTCAAAAAAACAAAAATAAATAAATAAAAATAAAAAATAAAAAAATAAAAAGTTAATGGTGTAGTCCCTCAGTTGCACCAGCCACATTTCAAGTGCTCCGTTGTCACATGGGGCTGGTAGCAACCATACTGGACCTCCCAGATCTAGAACCTTTCCATCATCACAGCCTATGGACAGTCCTGGTCTAGAGGGCCTGTGGAATGTACAACGGCCACCTGAGGAATGCATTCTGCTTGGGTTGCAGACTGAGAAGAAGGGCTTTCTTAAAGGCAAAAGTTCATATAACTTTTGCTAACAGTGGGGGATGGGGGAAGGGTTGATGATCCCCACCCTCAGAAATAAAACCACAACAAGGACTTCCAGTAACTCTATGTAAAAGACTCAGACAGATACAGAAAAGAGGCCCCAACATAAAGAATTTCTAAACTTTATTCTTTTTGTTATCGTCTGTCCTCTGGTAGTGATCAGTGGTCAGTCTTTGGAAAGAAAGGACCTATGAACTCAACTTTAGTTATAGCAAAGAAATGAGCAGAAGAGGGAGGGAATGGCCAGCAGCCATTGAAGAGGGAGAGCAGGCTGGGCCCAAGGGGCACCCAGTATTGGCAGAAAGGAAAGCTCAGGGTGTCAAGTGAGCCTGAGAAGGGATCATCTGGCTGAACAAGAGAGGTCCACATGCAGCTTTCAGCACACACTTGTGCATTCCAGCCTCAGCATTTGCTCACACCAGTTCCCCGCCTAAAATGCCTGACATTCTCCCTCTCTACTTAACTCGTGTAATAAATTTTTACTGAAGTGCCAGATATTCTGAACAGAGTTGGTCACAGATAAAGGTGTGTTGTAGAGTCATTAAAATGGTCAAGTATTTGACTGGATCTCCATTTGGAAAAAAAAAGAAGAAAAAGTCCTATCTTAACACTATACAGAAAAATTAATTATAAGATGATTTTATAAATATACAAATAAGACTATAAAAATACTAGAAAAATGATCTTAGTTCCACCATATAAAAATAAATACTAGAAAAAACACAGAAAACATTGTGATCTGAGGTAGTAAAGACCGTCTTAAATCAGACAAAACCAAAAAGCAGTGAAAGACTGATAATTTGGACTTCATCAAAATTTAGAACTTCTCTTTAACAAAGAATATCACCAAACTTAAGCAACATCATACTAATTTTTTTCTTAAAATATATTCTGAAGAAAACAATTACAACATATAAAATTAAGAACTAATGCTCAGCTGGGGGCAGTGGTTCACGCCTGTAATCATAGCACCTTAGGAAGCCAAGGTGGGCAGATCACTTGAGGTCAGGAGTTCTGGACCAGCCTGGCCAACATGGTGAAATCCCCATCTCTACCAAGAAATATAAAAATTAGCTGGGCATGGTGGCACGCATCTGTAGTCCTAGCTACTTATAGCTATTATATAAGGTAATCTTGTACAATATTTTAAATACTTTTGTGCATGAAACAAATTTTTGACTATGATCCATCACATGAGGTCAGGTGTGGAATTTTCCACTTCTAATGTCATATTAGTGCTCAAAAAGTTTCATATTTTGGAGCATTTGGGATTTCAGATTAGGGATGCTCAGGCTGCACTGCAGTTTTGGTTTTTCTTTTTCTTTCTTTTGTTTTTTGAGATGGCGTCTCACTCTGTCACCCAGGCTGGAGTACAGTGGTGCGCCATCATAGCTGACTGCAGCCTCAAACTCCTGGGCTCAAGTAATCCTCCCACCTCAGCCTCCTGAGTAGCTAGGACTACAGGCTTGCACCACCACACCTGGCTAATTTTTTTTTTTGGAAAGACAGGATCTCACCAAGTTGCCCAGGCTGGTCTCGAACTCCTGAGCTCGAGCTATCTGCCCTCCTTGGCCTCCCAAAGTGCTGGGATTACAGGAGTGAGCCACCGTGCTGGGCTGTTTTCATTTTTTAATACAAGGTGGTTTTACATGAACTAAGAAGGAAAAGTTTTCAAGACATAATTTCCTAGAACATTTAAAATATAGTATGATTTCATTTGGGAAAAAGAAAACCTCCCAAAATTAGATGGGCAAGGCAAAGGCCCTGATGGACACACATCAAACTGATAAGGAAGTGATCTCTGGAAAGAGGAGTGGAATTGGGGGTGGGTGTTGTCAAGAGGGGCTTTCACTTTATCTGTTTGGTGTGAAAGTTTTCACAAGGAGAGTGTAATATGTTACTTGTGTAAACCAAATGAAATGAAATATGGGAAGCTTGATTGGATCACCTTTTTTTAAGCTACAAAAGTTACTTTTGGGACAACTGGGGAGGTTTGAAAATGTACTATATGTTAGATAATATTGTGGTTACATAGGATATTCTTATTTTTAGGAGTTCCTCGCCGAAATACTTAGGGGTAAAGTGTCAAGAAGTCTGCAACTTTCAAATGGGAAAGAAAAGAAGAAAGGGTAAAGGAAGGAAGATGGGAAGGAAGGATGAAAAATAGGAAGGGAAGGATGGAGGGAGGGAAGAGGAGCAGGAGGGAGGAGGAGAGGCAATGGAAATGGATGAGGAGGCAAGAAGGGAAAGAAAAAAACCAATGTCAAGGCAAAGAAATAAAACAAGAATGTTAATCACTGGTGAATCTAAGTGAAGATATATGGGTGGTCAAGGTATTCTTCTAACTTTTTTGCAGGTTTGAAATTAAAAAAAAGAAAAACATTACTATCCCTCACCTCGGATTTCCCCCTTGTACTCTTCTCACACTTGGCAGTGTCACTCATATTACTAGTGATGACCTCTGAGAATGTCTTACTTCCCATGAGCTCCTGAAAGGAGACACCTTTCAATTCTTTGCCCCGCTCTCTGCAGCGAGCATGCTGCCCAGCGCAGAGCAGGCAGTGGCAAATACGGGTAAGAAATGAGTCCATGTAGGCTGGAAGATGCAAGGCATTCACCTGTGAGGCCGGCAAATACGAAGTCAAGGCCTGGAATTGCAGTATCAGTTCTGATGAGGTGCATGACAGGCGTGTCTCCTGGCTGCTTGGCCTGGTCCCAGCAGAGAGTTACTCAGGCCTGGAGCCAGGTCTTTCTAGGGGGACTACTGAATGGAACTGTAGTCTGAAAGTGCTGTTACAAACTGCCTGAGTAGTTTTCAGATTGATACTTTGTACATTACAAAGTGATAGAAAAGTACAGTGCTCCTACAACCCTTTCTCTTTTGATTTTTACAGTGACTCTGAGAGATAGGTATTACAGTATTTCCATTTGACAGATGAGGACACATGCTCAGAGAAGGAAAGTGACCACTCCAAGGTCACACACAGAGGAACTGGGCTCAATCTCATGTCTTCAAGACTAAAGATCTTTCCACTAGACCATGCTGTCTTCTTTGAGGTCTGACTCCTAACCTAATAGCAGAAAGACACACTTACCTGATTCAGTCTTTGGACTACATCTCCCCACACTGTGAGATCACCACAGGCAGCTTGGGCTTATTGTTGGGGCCTGTGGGAACATTCTAGGAAAAAAAGCACAATGGACATTCATCCACTCAGGCACTTCCTCATTCCCTTATCAAACTTTTACTGATGCCTGCCAGCCCCTGTGCTAAGGACTCAGCACTCAGAAACTGTCCATGTCCTGGCAGACAGGTATCAAAGAGAAAATGCAAAACACTTAGAAAACATCAAACCTATGATAATATAACAAAAAGTTATGAGAGAGTTGGATAAGGGGTAGACGGGTAACTAAATTGCTGCTTAAAGAGGTCAGGGAAGGATTCACAAAAGAGGATTATTTGAACTGTGCCTAGAAGGATGAATGGGATTCCACCAGGAGGGAAGGAAAGAAGAGCATTCCAGCTACAGGAAACAGTGTGAACAAAGGCTCAGGAGCAGGAAAGAGCAAGGGGCAGAGATGTGTATGGCAGATTTAGGGAAGAGCTAGTAGCCTGATGTGACTGGAACATGAAAGAGGCAGTGGCAGGAGAAGGGGCCGTGGAGAAGTAGACAGGGACTAATCATGAAGGACCTTGAATGCAATGCTGAGGAGTAGAATTTTATCAAGTAGGCAACAGGGTCGTCAGGGGCCAAACCTCAGTGCTGACCAGACAGGCTAACTTAGGTGGTCTCTCCTCCCTTTTCCTGAAGCAATGAAGACTGGGCCTAACAAACTGGAGCTCATTCCCCCTTCTCTAGCTCCTGGACGCTAGTCAGACAGTACCAGACCAGAATGGGAGAGAAAGAGAAAAATCAAAGCAGTACTTACCTCAATCTTTCTCATCACTAGAAGTCCATCGATGATTTTTCCTGTAGGAAGAGTGTGAGCTGGACTTTATTCTTGTTTACATAGCGTTTTCCAGCTTCCAAAGCCCATTCTTAGCTATTATGTCATTAGATTCTGTTACTAACTTTAGGAAATTAAGATGCAGTAGAGGTGAAATGACTTGCTCAAGGTCATAGGTAATAAGTAGAGTTAGGGCTCACACTTATATCTGAGTGACTGCAAAGTCTCACCATATCATGCTGCCTGTATGGCATTTCTTTGGTGCTAGCTACTGGGTTTTTCCCCTGAGTGGTTCCATACTATATCAAATGGCCCTTTTGTCCTTCCCTCTAGTTCTCTAGCCAAACATGTTCCCCACCTCCCCACCATTTCTGTTTTCTCTGTTACCACCTAAGCAGTTATCCAAGTTGAGCATTCTTGGTAAGAGTCTGAGAACTAACTCCTCTGGAGGTTCCATCCGCGGTGAATGGGGCCTGGACCATGGGACATGAGTAGGACTTACCAAACACCACATGCTTCCCATCCAGCCAATCGCACTTAGAGCAGGTGATAAAGAACTGACAGCCATTTGTACTCGGACCACTATTTGCCTGATGGAAACCAAATATACCTGCAGTAAGTTTCCTTGGCCATGTTACCTGATGGGTAAGATTCCCAAAAGAGCTTGTAACCCTAATCCCTCCATGTTTTTTTCAGTAAATCTAACTTAGCACCTATTATGAGCCAGGGCCTAAGCTAGGATCCAAGGATCCAGAGATGAACAGGATATGGCTCACTGCAGACTCAAATTCCTGGGCTCAAGCAATCCTCCCACCTCAGCCTCCCTAGTAGGTGGGACTCCAGGTGTGTGTCACTATACCTGGCTAATTTTTTTTTTCTTTTTTTAGTAGAGACTTAAGTTTCACTATGTTACCCATACTGGTTTCAAACTCCTGACCTCAACCTCAAGCAATCCTCTTGCCTTGGCCTCCCAAAGTGCTGGGATTACAGGTGTGAGCCACCAGGCCCAGCTATGAATATGTCTTGAAAGCACAGCTTTTTACATTCTGAGCAGTAGGGCTGAATGCCTAGACACAAACCCTGGTTCATATTTTAGTTCCCCAGCCTGCTAGCCTGCTAGAGGGTCTTACCTACTGGTTTTCTTTTCTTTCTTTTCTTTTTTTTAAGACGGAGTTTCGCTCTTGTTGCCCAGGCTGGAGTGCAGTGGCACGATCTTGGCTCACTGCAATCTCCCCTTCTTGGGTTCAAGCGATTCTCCTACCTCAGCCTCCCAAGTAGCTGGGATTACAGGCACCCACCACCACACCTGGCTAATTTTTTGTATTTTTAGTAGAGATGGGTTTCACCATGTTGGCCAGGCTGGTCTCGAACTCCTGACCTCGGGTTATCCACCCGCCTCAGCCTCCCAAAGTGCTAGGATTACAGACGTGATACAGGCTCACACCTGTAATCCACCATGTACCTACCGGTTTTCTCAATCAAACCAGACTGAGAAAAGAGGTGGTAAAGGTGAGTCCTGGGGCAAGCAAGAGAAAGAAAGCATTTGCTTTCATCATGCCAAAACACAGCATTGGGCCTCAAGAGGGGCCCAGAAACCAGCTGGCTGTAACGCAAAACCTTGATTGGACCTCACTTACCATGGAAAGCAGGCCTGGGGCTGAGTGTCTAAGTTTAAAATTTTCATCGGCAAATGGCCCCCGGTAAATACTGGCAACTCCAGTACCATCTCCCTGAGCAGACAGAAGGGAAATATTAGTGACTTGGAGTGTTGGGTCCCTGGAAACCAGAGGAAGAACACTGTCGCACCTAAAGCCTGACATCCTTAAAGTCTACTCTTACTCTTGTTGGTCATCTTGGAAGCTGCACCTATTTGACCCCACCCTGCCATCAGAGCAAGCCTTATACAAGGTACCTACAGCCCACAAAAACTGGCTGGAGCATTTTATAGACTGGATAAAACAGGTCACAGCTGGGCCCCTAGAAAGATCAATTAAGATGCAGACAAAGTAGGGAATAGCAACAAGGTGATCACATACTCAATCGTTGCCATTCCCGAAGACTGTCATGCCTGCAGTCATATAAAAGTACCCACTTAAGTGACTACCACCCATTCCTCCAAACTCTCTAAGAGGGTGGGTGAGCTCTTGGCAGTCTGTATGTACAACATGATACCACCCTCCTGATCATAGTTGATTGATCCAGGGGAGGATGCCTAACTCACACTGGGCCAACTAGAGTTCCTTCTCCGGGAATCTGGAGGTGGGATAGATGCTGTCTTTGAGGCTAAATTTGAATCATGTAAACCTGGAAGCTGGATGTGACTACCATTTGCAAGGTGGGCTAGAGAACAGAAAGAGAACACAACACAGATGTGTAGCAAGCACTAGAGAAACAGAGATAAAGAACTGCCTTGGTTCTCTATGGTTCTAGTTCCTAGTTCTATTTCTTCCTTTAGTTCCATGAAACACTCCCTTTATTATAAACTTCCAATTTCTGCTTAAACTAGCTTTATTTGCATTATCTCTTTGCTCTTCCAGCAACCTTGAGGAATAAGCATTATCACCTTCCCCATTTTTCGTGTGAGGAAACTAAAGTCTGGGTAATAACACAATTTGACCAAGGCCATATTTGCAGTGCCTTAAATAGAATCCCTGAGTTTTAAAGGCAATATTGAGGACTGCCAAAAAGATCAAGCTCTCCTCGCCAGTTAGTAGAGAAAGAGTGCATGGGAGAAAGGGAAAACACTGACCTGGTGTAGAATCAACAGTGAGTGAAGAGAAAGGGTGCATGGGAGAAAGGGAAAACACTGACCTGGTGTAGAATCAAGGGTCCCTTTTTGGGACAAGGACTATCATTAAGATAAGCCAGAGAATACAGAAAAACTGTCCAAATTCAAACCTTTATTTGGCTAAATATTAGCAAATAAAATCAAGTCTGTATATTAGAAAGGCCTGGCCTGGCGCGGTGGCTCACACCTGTAATCCCATCACTTTGGGAGGCTGAGATGGGTGGACAACCTGAGGTCAGGAGTTTGAGAGCAGCCTGGCCAACATGGTGAGACCCCATCTCTATTAAAAATACGAAAATTAGTCATGTGCGGTGGTGGCGCCTGTAATCCCAGCTACTCGGGAGGCGGAGGCACGAGAATCACTCAAACCCACCCGGGAGGTGGAGGTTACAGTGAGCCAAGATTGAACCACTGCACTCCAGCCTGGGCGACAGAGCGAGACTCCATCTCAAAAAAAAAAAAAAAAAAAAAAAGACCTGGATTTGGGTTCCTGATCTATCACTTAGAGCTGGGAAAGTCACTTCCTATCTGTGAGCCTCAATTTCCTCATCTATCAAGTGAGGGGGAAATTACCTACTCTTTACAGTTATCATGAAGATTCAATTAGATAGTGTCTGTAAAAAGCACTTTGCAAACAATACAGCACTATATAAATAATCAAATAAGCTATTATGTCATTAACTAACTCCACATACTTATTAATACAGAAGGAAGAGAGAAAACAAGTTCATCTCCAATTTCCCAGTGAACCTCAGGGACACATCAGTTACTACCATTCTCCGTAATCACATTATCTATAGTTCTCCAGAAACAATAGGCAAAATTACAAAATTAATAATTTGGAGCAAACAATAGAAAGCAACTAATCTTCCAACTATAGTGAATTGATCAAATAACTTGTCATTCATAATGAAATATTAGGTGGCTATTAGAAAGTATGTTTTAGAAGACATAATGACAAGGGAAAGTATGGACAATTATGAAGTACAAAAAAAGTAAAACATACAGATTATTTTAAGTCTGTTAAAAATTATATAAACACACATATACATACTAAGGTAAGGCTGACAACTGTAAACCAAAATGCCAATAGTATATTGTGAGGTGAGATTGAGGGTGATTCATCTGGTGATTTATTTTCTTCTTTGCACTTTTCTTTCACAAACAAAATAATAAATACTATTAAAACCAAAAATAAATGAACAAAACAAATATTCTTGGTCCAACTTTGGAAGGTCTCAAATTCTGATTTTTCTGGCGCTTGCTCATTCCATTTTGCCCTCCCCAAGGAAGGTTCTAAGCAAGCTTTTTTTTTTTTTTTCCTTTAGACAAGGTCTCACTCTGTCCTCCAGGCTGGAGTGCAGTGGCATGAACATGGCTCACTGAAGCCTTGAATTGACCTCCTGGGCTCAAGGGATCCTCCTACCTCAGCCTCCCAAGTACCTGGGACTACAGGCGCACACCACCAAAAATAAGAAAATAAAAATAACTTTTTTTATTTTTGTAGAGACAGGGTCTTACTATGTTGCCAGGCTGGTCTCAAACTCCTGGGATCAAGCAATCCTTCCAGCATCCCAAAGTACTGGGATTACAGATGTGAGCCCTGCCACCAATTGCTTTTAACTCACCCTTCAGAATGAGCAACTATTGTCTAACCCCAGAGTTATCAACAAGTGATCAGATGTGCCTGGGGCAAAGACTAGTAAAAAGCTATTCCTCTCCTTGGGCAACAGGGGAGCCTAGGGGAAAAGAAAGGAAAGAAGGCAGAGAGGATAGCTTCTCCGCCCTTCTTACCAGCTAACAAACCCCACTACTATTATTTGTTTCCAGGGGTTGCAAACAGATGCCTACAGGAGCAGGCAACCTAAATAAGGGAAACAGTTGTGGAGACTGGTGAAATGGCAAAGATATGCCATGTCCAGAGGGACCAGTTCCTTTATTCCAAGCAATTGTCACTGTCACTGCCACTGTGAGAAATGCAGGCCCAGCATACTTCCACTTTCCATTTTTTAAAGAGAAAACAAAACTAGGATTTTTTTGTGCCATTTCACAGTTATACAACACCATGCAGACGAAACAAAACATAGGTAAAAGCATAAATCGGCCTAAAACCTGCCACTCTGCAACCCTATATTGCATAGGAAAGGAAAGAGGTCTTAAAAACTCATGAGAGCCGGACTAAATAAACATATAAAAAAGAACAAATGTCTCCCAGATCCAAGAAAATAGCAACACAACTAACCAAATGATATTAATAAGAGTAAAGAAAGACCATGCACAGAAGTGGGTGGGTAAGGACGAAAGCAGGTTTAAGAAAGAAAAACTGTAGTTTATCCCACACCCTCCAAGGTTGGGGTGGGGAGGGAGGCTTCATTTGGGGGAAAAAAACAGTCTACTTACAAGAAAGTTATGGTTAGCAAAAAAGAACTATTTCACTGGGCCCTCCCAGTGCATAGCGCAAAATTCCTCCAGAACTATCTACCTATCTCGCTCTGATTCCTTGCCCACAAATCAACTTCTTATGAAAAACTCAGCTTTCCAGGCACTGTGACACCAGAAGTAAAAGAGAAAATGAGACAGGCATTTAGTCCACTAGAAGGAGATTTACCTCCATTCAGAAAAAAACAAAAACAAAAACAAACCACAGCTGATTTCTGACTAAGTTTCATATGACTAATTAGTGTGAACCTATCATAGATCATCTACAGGGTATTCTTAAAAAGTCCAATTTCTGGCTCAAAAAGGCTGAGATTTGGACCATGGAAGTTAATGCCTCAATCAAAGTGCTAAAGTCTGTTATCTACAGTCAGTTGTACCTAGCCACTTTCAAGAACTTCCCCATCACCATTCTCTCCAACACCCCCATCAAACCTGGCTATTGTTCTCAAGCCTTAAGACTGGGTCTCTGTAGTAAAAACAGCAATTGCAACAATAATAAAAACTAAAACTACAGGTCTTTGATAGAAAAGGAATAGTACTTACATTAACAAAATCTCCACCCTGAATCATGAAATCCTTTATGACCCTGAAACAGAGAGCAAAGAATACTGAGAGAAGATTTTATGGAGACTTTGTTATTATTGTATTAGATTAACATTGATTTCAAAATACACTATAACTTTGGCTATTATAAAATCACCATTCTTAGCTGGGTGCGGTGACTCACGCCTGTAATCCCAGCAGTTTGGGAGGCCGAGGCAGGCAGATCACATGAGGCCAGGAGTTTGAGACCAGCCTGGCCAACATGGCAAAACCCCATCTCTACTAAAAATACAAAAATTAGCCAGTCGTGGTGGCACATGCCTGTATTCCCGGCTACTTGGGAGGCTGAGGCAAAAGAATTGCTTGAACCCAGAAGGCGGAGGTTGCAGTGAGCCAAGATCATGCCACTGCACTCTAGCCTGGGTGACAGAGCGGGACTCTGTCTCAAAAAAAAACCAAAAACCAAAAACCAAAACAACAAAAAAAGAAGATTATTCTTTTCCTGGAATGATTAAGCTGAAAGGATAATTAACCATAAAAAAGGATTTTAGTTATAAATTAGGGCATGTTAGAGTTGATCAAGTGCATGATCTGGTACCTGAACAGTAACAAGAAGAAGGGGCTGAAAGCCTGCAGGAAGAATGACCACATTACTTGCCAAAGCAAAAGGCAGATCAAGGATTTGATGTAAATTTGGGGGAAAGAACTACAGAGAATTTATGTGAAAGGTACTGCTACACATGTAAGGGCTTAACAATTGTTAGCTATTACCCCTAGGGAGGGTCCTTAACCTTTGTTATCCTCAGTTTCCTCCTCTGTAGAATGCAGATCACACATACCACTTCACAGGAGTCTTACTGGGGATTAGAGACCCACAGTTCTAAAGCTGTGATATAATTATGTGCTAACATTGTTACTAACCACAGTGAGGCCATGAGAAAGATTCTATATTGAAATGAGACTAAGTGTTGCCATACTCCACTCCCCAGGAAATATGATTATCCTTGGACAATCATATATGATCATTTTAGGAATTAGTTATAAATAGCAACCAGCAGGATATATTATATGCACTTTAGGATTACAAGTGTACTTCTTTAAAAATCTGCATTTGCACAAACAAGTGCATGAAAAAGACAGGATATTGTAAAGATGAGTAGTTTCTGTTTTAAAGACATAAGAAGTGGGAGAGTATAAGTAGAGTTAGAATATTTAATAAATCTTCAGTTATTGAGTCCACAAAAACATTTCTTCTCAAGAAATGTAAGAATTACCTCTGGTTTTATTTTCCTCTAAAGAGCCTAATCCCCCAGGAAATATTTCTGAAAGACTCTAGGATGGCTTGCCAAAAGCCTTACCTGTGGAAGGTGCTTCCTTTGTATCCTATTGGAACCCCATCTTTTCTATAACAAAAAGAAAGAGACTTGGAGTGATAGCAGGTAGCACAAGGCCTTTCCAGTTTACCATGCACTGGAGCCAAAAGGACTCTCCTAAAGATGGTTGACAGACATAAAGAAGGCAAATAAACTAGGGACAGACCCTTGGGGCATTACCTTCTATCACTGTCACCAGCAATCATTCAAGGCCAGCAGCTGGTTCACCGATACCCTCACCGCAGCCCCAGAACACCCTTCTGGAGCAGGCAAAGAAGTCAAACACATCTGAAACTGACCTGAATTCTCCGGTGCAGAACTGCCTGAAAGGGACAAAAAGTGAACAATTCAATCACTATGACATCACAGTCGTGACCGCCTCTAAAGACGGGAAAGAATAAACAATGGAGCCAGCAAGTCCACCAATCCGCCAGCCAGACGTCCAAACACGGAGACGTACAGACTAACAACGTAAATTAACACGGGAACAATCCAAACGGCAACCAGACAGAGCAAAGCACGGAGGAATCAGGTCTCAAGAGCAGTGAGCGGACGGACAGAGGTAGACAGGCTATTCAGGCGGCTGACTAGAGCCCGACTTCTGCCTTAGCTAATCCAGCGGAACTGGAGCACGTCCTTACCTAAAGTTCTCGGCCGTCTTAGGCACAACGTCTGCAAAGAGCTCGATCTTCATGCGGCCAACTTCCTGCAATCAGCGGGAGACTGTCAGAAGGCCCAGTCCAAGACCATGAGGGCTTCACGGAGCTGGGGGCAGGATGGGCTGACCCACCACCCTGCCGCTCGGTATCACCCACCTCCGCCTCTCTGGTCTAACCACCCAGTTCCTCCAGAAGCGGGGCGCTAGGATTGGGGAGACTTCTCCTCATTTCTCCCCGCCCTGCAGGTCGGTAGGTTCGGGTGCAATTTCGCTTTCTGGCTGGCTTCCCGAGTCCGCTCTCTCTGAGTGAGTTCTGCCTGCCTAGCTAGCCCCGAGCAGTTTCCCTTCGGCGCAGGTGTGGGTAGCGTCCTGGATCTCACCTGACCGCCAATGCTGACATCAAAGAACACCACGGGGTTAACAGGACTTGAATTTGCCACCGCCATGGCTCCGACCCGGAAGCAGAAGTCGGGAGCATGGGATTCCGGCGAACCTAAAGCCCTGTCCGCGGGTTTCGTCCGGGGAGCAGGCGCGGTGGACGCAGAGAGAGACCGGGCCCCGCCCCCGGAAGCTGTCGCCCCGTGCCGTGTGTGCTGAGGCTGCTGGGGTCTAGCTGGGAGACTCTCCCTGAGACGGGGGACGCGGGAGTGAGGAGGAGGAAAGCCTTGACATCTTTTTGGTTAAGGTCGATGGTCACCCCACTCACGTGGCTGTACTAAGGGCAGTACAAGTTGATCTTGCTCTAGCTAGGGCTTTTGGACTAGGCAGTCGCCAGGGTCCTCCTTATCGGCTCTTGGAACCAAGCCCTCTACACCGCCACACGTGCTGTGTCTGTCTTCTGCCCGCTAGTCTGTGAACACCGTGAAGGCAGGAACTCTGGTTTGTTCATCCTCAGCGTTTAGAACAGCTTGGCACGTAAAGGCTTGCTAAGTAAATATTTGTCCCTTCCTCTAAGTCAGGACAATAGATTAGGTTTCCGTTCTGCCACAAGCTCCCAGTTTGGTCATTTCCAATTCGTTTCCCACAGAGTAACTAGAGTTTTTTATTTTTTATTTTTAAAATACCTCTTGTGATTCCTATTTATTTTTAAAATAACTCCTGGCTTCCTATATTTAGAATAAAATCCAATTCTGTACATAGGAAGCCCTCCAGTGCATTAATCTGGCTATTACCTACCTGACCTCATCTTGTACCACTTGCCCTTAGTTACTGTGCTCTGACCTGTCTGCTCCTCCAGGTCACTGAGATCCCTCCTTTCTTTAAGGCCTTGTAATAGCTGTTTCTTCTGTCTGAAATATTCCTTCCAGATCTTAATGTGGGTTGGCGGGGTGATGGTGGGGTTTGGTTGGGCTATGTGTGTGGGAAGTAATGCTCCTTGTAGTTCAAGGCTCACCCCAGATGTTACCTCCTCAGAGGCAACATTAGACCTAATCTAAAGTAGCCCTTGGTCACTCAGATCACTGGTTTGTTTTCTTCATGCCACCCCCCATTTCACATTTGTATGGTATGTGTCTGCACCTCATTTCCTGCCACACACACATACATCTTCCTCCCTAATAGCATATAAACTCCATGAAAGTAGAGACTCTCTCAGTCCTGTTCGCAGCTGTAGCTGCAATGTCTCCTACTGAATAGCACATAGTAGGTAAATATAATAGATTCAATGAATTTAGTGAAAGAAGGGGAACTTGGGCAAGACTCATTAGCTATAACAGCATGCATTTAATATAATAGTTATTATTTCCTAGGTCCTTTGATCATCTTTTCTAGCTCTGTCGTCGGAGGAAGCAAGAATTACATATAAAAATCCAGTGTGTCTCAATTTAAAGGGTCATTTTTATTCCTGGTTACTGATCCTCTCCTCTTGGTCTCCTCCAAATGAAAAAGAAGAAAGGGGAAGAGGGAGAAAAGGAACAGCAGCAGTCATGCTTCAGTATAATTTTATACCAACTGTTTTAGAATAAATATTTAAAATTGATAATACCCAATGTTGATGAGGTTGTGAAAAAAATAGTACATTGATAAACTGCTAGTGAAAATAAATGATGATAGCTAGCATTTATTAAGCAGTTACTAAGTGCTAAATACTTTACATGCTTCGTTTCATTTGGTCCTCACAACCCTGTGGGATAGATAACTATTATTGTTCCCATTTTATGAATCAAGAAATTGAGGCTCAAGGAGGTTGAGTAACTTGACTATGAAAACAGTATGTTGACACACTTTTTTATTTATGTTATTATTTATTTATTATTATTATTATTTTTTTTTTTGAGACAGAGTCTCACTTTTTGCCAAGGCTGGAGTACAGTGGAGTGGTCTCAGCTCACTGCAACCTCCACCTCTCGGATTCAGGCAATTCTCATGCCTCAGCCTCCTGCATAGCAGGGACTACAGGTATGCACCACCACACGCAGCTAATTTTTGTATTTTTAGTAGAGACAGGGTTTTGCCATGTTGGCCTGGCTGGTCTTGAACTCCTGGCCTCAAGTGATCCGCCCACCTTGGCCTCCTAAAATGCTGGGATTACCGGTGTGAGCCACTGCAACTGGCCAGGCAGAACCCTTTTTTAAAGCAAGGAAGTGATGTCCTAGAGCAATATTAACATTTATATCCTTTGACTCAGTCCAATCGTGTGAATTTGTTTTCTGGAATAATTCAAAAGAAGAACTACATGCACAAAGACCTTCAACACAGCATAATCTTAATTAGCAAAAAAGTAAAACCATAGAGGCTCATGCCTATAATCCTATCACCTTAGGAGGCTGAGGTGGGAGAATCACTTGAGCCCAGAAATTTGAGACCAGCTTGAGCAACAGAGTGAGACCTTGTCTTTACAAAAAGTTCAAAAATGAGCCAGGCATGGTAGCATGTGCCGGTACTTGCAAGAGGCTGAGGAGGGAGGATCACTTAAGCATGGGAGGCTGAGGCTGCTCAGTCACACCACTGCACTCCAGCCTGGGTGAGAGAGTGAGACCCTGTCTCAAAAAAAAAAAAAAGTAAAAACAACATAAATGCCAAACAAGAGAACATGAGAACATGTAATTTACAGAACATCCACATCCTCAGAGATACTGAGCAGTGCTGTCCCACCCTGACTGGTGACATGGATGTGAGTGTGGCTGATCTTTTCTGAAGAAGCAGTCCCACTACACTAAAGATGAGTTGGAGACTGTTCACCTACTTTGTACTCCTATTTGGAAATATTTAGGGGTAGTTTCTATGTAATGGGGTTTATGTGAACTCTCTTCTCATACTCCCTCCTCCAGGAAAAGCTCTTGGTATTTTCCTATCCACTTTTATTTTATTTTATTATTATTTTTTTGAGATGAATTCTTGCTCTGTCACCCAGGCTGGAGTGCAGTGGTGCAATCTCCGCTCACTGCAACCTCTGCCTCTCAGGTTCAAGTGATTCTCCTGCCTCAGCCTCCCCAGTAGCTGGGACTAGAAGCGCACGTACCACCACATCTGGCTAATTGTTTTTGTAGTTTTGTTAGAGATGGGGTTTCCCCATGTTGGCCAAGCAGGTCTCGAACTCCTGACCTCACGTGATCTGCCCACCTTGGCATCCCAAAGTGCTGGGATTACAGGTGTGAGCCACCGTGACCAACCTCCTGTCCACTTTTAAATAATGTATTGCTCTAAATCTTCTTCATTAAACATTTAAAACTTTTCCCATAAAAATAATTATAGAACATCAACATGATTGAATATCATATGGCTATTGAAAATGTTTCCATGGTATATACAGTAAATTAAAAATCAAACTGTGAAAATGAATATACAATATTATAATAATAACAATTTAGAATATATGCACTTGAATTAGGACCAAAAGGGAATAATTGTAAAATAAAAATAGTTAAGATTGTGGTATTGGTGTAATCCCAGCACTTTGGGAGGCCAAGGCAGGTAGATTACCTGAGTTCAGGAGTTCGAGACCAGCCTGGCCAATATGGTGAAACCTCGTCTCTACTAAAAATACAAAAATTAGCTGGGCGTGGTGGCGGGTGCCTATAATTCCAGCTACTTGGGAGGCTGAGGCAGGAGAATTGGTTAAACCCGAGAGGCGAAGGTTGCAGTGAGCGGAGATCATGCCACTGCACTTCAGCCTGGGTGACAGAGTGAGACTCCATCTCAAAAAAAAAAAAAAAAAAAAAAGCTTGTGGTATTATAGGAGGGTTTTTGTTTTTGTTTTTTTTTGAGATGGAGTCTTGCTCTGTTTCCCAGGCTGGAGTGCAGTGGTGCTATCTCGGCTCACTGCAAGCTCTGCCTCCCAGGTTCACCCAGTCTCCTGCCTCAGCCTCCCGAGTAGCTGGGACTACAGGCACCCACCACCACGCCTGGCTAATTTTTTTGTATTTTTAGTACAGACGGGGTTTCACTGTGTTAACCAGAATGGTCTTGATCTCCTGACCTCGTGATCCGCCTGCTTCGGCCTCCCAAAGTGCTGGGATTACAGGTGTAAACCACTGCGCCCATCCTAGGAGGGTTTTTTTAAAAACAAAATTTGCTTTAATATGACTGTATTGTTTTTACTCTTAAAAAATAAATCATAAAAGAAACCCACGATAATAGGAAAGAATGCTTAATTAACCATACATGTGCTCTGTTGAAGAGAAACCTAAATAAATCATTGAACTAAAGTAAATATTTTGGCCAATACAAGGCATCTGAGGATATCAAACAAACTTGAGAAATCCATTTTTAGAATTGCTTTAATGAATTTATCAGCAATTTTGAAGACTCTTGGCTGATATCCATTTGGGATCTGTGGTAACTCTTCTCAATGTCATGGTCCACCTTTTGTCCAGGCTTTAAGTTAGCAGTTTTGTTCAGTATAGCTTTAGGCACCAGTGATTTTATAGTTCTGACTTTTGGTCTTGTTCTTGTATACCGTGTGTCTCTTTCAGAGAAGTCACATTTATGTATCCAGCCTCAGAATTCTGTGAACACACAAGATTCTCAGGGGACTTTTCAGGGGACTTTGAACTTGCCATTGCTTCTTTTGACTTAATGTCGTCAGTCTCTTGAAGACTTACAAATGACTCTACCAAACCTTTTCCTGAAAAACTAAGAAAGGCCATATGTGAGGACATGACGTAGACAAGAGTTTCTTGGTAGCAGTTTGGGGTTACAGGGATATAGGCATTAATAGAATTTCAATTTTTTGCAACTCTTACACAAAGAAAGCCAAATAAAATTTACCTTAAACCTATGTTCATATTTTATTTCCTACCTTAAGTCAGGATTCTGTGGGGTTTAGGGGTGAAGGAGTGGCAAGGGGAGGAATTGGAAGAAGACTCAAATAATTCATGTAGAGAAAATGACCCCAGAATGCTATGCCTTCTCAAGCCAGCAATCCAGGACTAGTTAGGCAGCCATGACTCTCAGGCGTGGCTGAGAGTCCATCTCAGATAGACTTGACTTTACTTGTCTTAACTTTACTAACCTGGAGTTTGATAAAGGCAATATTTCATTCACTACTTCAGATTCAAGGATGTCACTAATTGTTGTTTCCTAAAAGGAAAGAAAGGATGAATGTGAAAAGTTATAGTGATAAATCATTAGCTATATGATCCTAGAAAGAATATGTATATAATAGATATAATACCTCCACATAGTACAAACAATGAAAAACATAAAAGGGTATAGAATGAAAAGCTGGTTGCCCTCTCACTCTCTCTCTCTATAATCTATCTATATCTATTTATAGACTATCTATATCTGTCTATCTAGTTTTACACATGTGGTACTAGACATACTATCTTCACCTTGCTTCTTTCTTTTGTTACATATATTTTGGAGATATTGCAGAAAATTTATTTTTAAAATAACAGCTTTGTTGAGAATTAACTCACATACTATAAAGTTTTCCCTTTTAGTTGGTTCAATTCAGTGCTTTCTAATGTACTCACACAGTTATGCAATCATCACCACTATCTAATTCCAGAACATTTTCATCAGCCCCCAAAAAAGCCCATACCCGGGAGCAGTCTACTCCCCATTTATTCCTCCCCCAATCCTTGGCATCACTAATATACTTTCTGTCTTTATGGATTTCCTTATTCTGGATGTTTCATATAAATGGAATCATGTGGCCTTTTATGTCTGCCTTCTTTATTATCATGTTTTCAAGGTTCATTATATTATAGTAAGTATTAATACTTTATGTCTTTTATGGCTGAATAATATTCCAATGTTTGGATAAAACACATTTTGTTTGTCCATTCATCAGGTGATGGAGAGTGGGTTGTTTTCACTTTTTAGTTATTATGAATAATGCTGCTATGAATATTTATGTACAAGTTTCTGGTAGGACATATATTCTTATTTCTCTTGGATATTGTGATAGTCAGAAAGTTTTTTAAAATTTATATTTATACTATTGAATATTGACAAATTATAAGTGCATATACTTATGGGTACAAAGTGATGCTATGATACATGATATGAAATGACTGAATTGAGGTAACTAACATATCCATCACCTCAAATACTTATTCTTCCTGTCTAACTGAAACATTGCACCTTTGGCCATTGCCTCCCTACCACTCAGTCTCTGGTAACCAGCATTTTGCTCTATGCTTACATGTGTTCAATTGTTTTAGATTCCATATTTAAGTGAGAAGATGTAGTATTTGTTTTTCTGTGCCAGGCTTTTTTTCACTTAGCATAATGTCCTCCAGGTTCACCAATGTTGTTGCAAATGACAGAATTTCCCTCCTTTTTAAGGCTAAATAGTATTCTATTGTGTATATATACCACATTTTTACACACCATGGTGTATATCACATCCTGACTTCAAATCCTTTGGATGTATATCCAGAAGTAAGATTGCTGGATCATATGGTAGTTCTATTTTCACTTTGTTGGGGAAACTCCACACAGTTTTCCATAATTGCTGTACTAATTTATATTCCAAACAACAGTGTACAAGGTTTCCCTTTTCTCCACAACCTTGCCAACACATTATCTTTCATATTTTTGGTTTGTTGAGATAGGGTGTTGCTCTGTCACCAAGGCTGGAGTGCAGTAATGTGAACATAGCTCATTGCAGCCTTGACCTCCTGGGCTTAAGGAATCCTCCCACCTCAGCCTCCTGAGAAGCTACAACCACAGATGCACACCCAACTAATTAAAACAAAAAAAATTTTTTTTGTACATACAGGGTCTTGCTGTGTTGCCCAGGCTGATCTAGAACTCCTGATCTCAAGTAATCTTCCCACCTCAGCCTCCCAAACTGCTGGGATTACAAGTTTGAGCTACCCTTATCTTTCATCTTTTTGATAATAGTCATTTTGACAGGTGTGAGGTGATATCTCATTGTGGTTTTAATGTGCATTTCCATAACGATTCATGATGTTGAGCTTTTTTTTTTTTTCATATATCTGTTGTCCATTTGTATGTCTTCTTTTGAGAAATGTCTATTCAGGCCCTTTGCCCACTTTTTAATTGGGTTATGTTCTTGCTATTCAGTTGAGATCCTTATATATTTTGGATAGTAATCCCTTATCAGATGTGTAGCTTACAGATATTTTCTCCCAATCCATAGGTTGCCTCTTCACTCTGTTAATTGTTTCTTTTGCTGTGCAGAAGTTTTTTAGTTTGATGTAATCCCATCCCATTTGTGTATGTTTGTTTTTGTTCCCTGAAATTTTCATGTCAAATTGAAAAAATTGTTGTCCAGATCAACATCATGTAGTTTTTCGCTATGTGGTGTTCTTCTAGTAGTTTTACAATTTCAGGTCTTGTCTTTAAGTCTTTAATCCATTTGGAGTTGATTTTTTAATGTAGTGTTAGGTAAGGGTCCACTTTCATTCTTCTTGCACGTGGATATCCAATTTTCTCAATACTGTTTTGTTGAAGGGACTGTCCTTTTCTCAATGTCATTCTCATCCTTTGTCAAAACATCAACTGACTATAGGCCAGGGGTGGTGTCTGACACCTAAATCCCAGCATTTTGGGAGGCCAAGGCAGAAGCATTGCTTAAGCCCAGGAGTTTGAGACCAGCCTGGGCAACATGACAAGACCCAATTGCTACAAAAAAATTTAAAAAATTAGCTGAGTGTGATGGTGTGCACCTATGGTTCCAGCTACTTGGAAGACTGAGGTGGGAGGATTGCTTGAGCCCAGGAAGTTGAGGCTGCAGTGAGCTATGATTGCACCACTGCACTCCAGACTGGGCAACAGAAAAAGAAAAATCAATGTGCTGTAAATGTGTGGGTTTGTTTTTAGGCTCTCTATGTGGTTCCATTTGGTCTGTGTGTCTAATGCCAGTCCCATGTTGTTTTAATTACTATAGTTCTGTTATATATATATATATATATATATATATAGACACGATCTTGTTCTGTTACCCAGGCTGGAGTGCAGTGGCACAATCATGGCTTACTGCAACCTCTACTACCTGGCTTCAAGCAATCCTCTTGCCTCAGCCTGCCAAGTAGCTGAGATTACTATGCCCAGCTAATTTTTTACTTTCTTGTAGAGATGGGGTTTTGCCATGTTGGTCTTGAACTCCTGGGCACAAGCTGGTCTCAAACTCCTGAGCTCAAGCAATCTGCCCGCCTCAGCCTCCCAAAGTGCTGGGATTACAAGTATGAGCCACTGTACCCAACCTGTAATATAGTTTGAAATCAGGTAGTATGAGGCCTTCAGCTTTGTTCTTTCTGCTGAATATTGCCTTGGCTATTTGCGAGTTTTATAGTTCCACATGAATTTTAGGACTGTTTTTTCTATTTCTATGAAAAATGACATTGGAATTTTGATAGGTATTGCACTGAACCTATAGGTTGCTTTGGGTGGTATGGGCATTTTAGCAATATTAATTCTTTCAATTCATGAACACTAATATCTTTTCGTTTATTGTGTTTTCTTCAATTTATTTCATCAAAGTTTTGTAGTTTTAAGTATACAGATCTTTCACCTCTTTGGTTAAATTTATTCCTAAGTAGTTTATTTCTTTTGTAGTTACTGTAAATTGTATTATTTTCTTGATTTCATTTTTGGATAATGTGTTGTTGGTGTATAGAAGCACTACTGATTTTGGTGTGTTGATTTTGTATCCTGCAACTTTACTGTATTTTCTTCTGAGTTCTAACAGTTTTTAGGGATTTCTATATATAAGATCATGTTGTCAACAAATAGACACAATTTCACTGTTTCCTTTCCTATTTGGATGCCTTTTATTTCTTTCTCTTGCCTAATTGCTCTGGCAAAGATTTCCAGTACATATGAAATAGAAGTGGTAAGCGTGGGCATCCTTGTCTTGTTCCTGATCTTTGAGAAAAAGCTTCCAACTTTTCACCATTGAGTATAATGTTAGCTGTGGGCTTGTCATACATGGCCTTTATTGTATTGAGGTATATTTCTTCTAAACCTAATCTTTTGAGAGTTTTTATCATGAAAGGATTTGAATTTTGTCAAATGCTTTTTCTGTATGTAATAAGATGATCATATGGTTTTTGTCCTTTATTATATTAATGTGGGGTATCATGTTTATTGATTTGCATATGTTGAGCCATCCTTATATTCCTGGGCCAAATCTCACTTGATCATGGTGAACGATCTTTTTATATTCTTGCCTGGTTTTGGCATCTGAGTAATGCTGGCCTCACTTAATGAGTTTGTTAGTATTCCCTCCTCTTTATTTTTTTTGAAGAGTTTGAGTAAGATTGGTATTCATTCTTTAAATATTTGGTGGACTTCAGGAGTGAATCCAGTAGGTTCTGATCTCTTCTTTGATGGGAGACTTTTTATTATGGCTTTGATCTCATGATTCATTATTGGTTTGTTGAGGTTTTCTATTTCTTCATGGTTCAATCTTGGTAGGTTGTATGTTTCTAGAAATTTATCCATTTCTTCTAGGTTTTCCTATTTGTTGGCATATAGTTATTCATAATAGTCTCTAATGATTCTTTGTATTTCTGAGATCTCAGTTGTTATTCTCCTTTTTCATTTCTGATTTATTTATTTGGGTCTTCTCTCTTTTTTTTCTTAGTCTAGCTAAAGATGTGTTGATTTTGTTTATCTTAAAAAAAAAAACCCAACTTTTTGTTTCATTGATTTTATGTATTGTTCTTTTAATCTCAATTTCATTTATTTCTGCTCTAATCTTTTTGTTTGTTTGTTTTGTTTTGAGACAGTCTTGCTCTGTCACCCAGGCTGGAGTGCAGTGGTGTGATCTCGGCTCACTGCAAACTCCACCTCCCAAGTTCAAGTGATTCTGCTGCCTCAGCCTCCTGAGTAGCTAGGATTACAGGTGCGTGCCACCACATCCAGCTAATTCTTTTGTATTTTTAGTAGAGATGGGATTTCACTGTGTTGGCCAGAATGGTCTCAATATCCTGGCCTCGTGATCCGCCCACCTTGGCCTCCCAAAGTGCTGGGACTACAGGTGTGAGCCACTGCGCCCAGCCTGCTCTAATGTTTATTATTGCTTTCCTTGTATCAATTTTGGGTTTGGTTTGTTTTTGCTTTTCTCATTTCTTGAGGTGCATCTTTAGGTTGTTTGTTTGAAGTCTTTCCACTTTTTCGATATAGGTGTTTATTATTATAAACTTCCCTTCTTAAGGTCAGGCATGATGGCTCAGGCCTGTAATCCCAGCACTTTGGGAGGCTTTGGTGGGCGGATCACCTGAGGTCGGGAGTTTGAGACCAGCCTGACCAACATGGAGAAACCCTGTCTCTACTAAAAATACAAAATTAGCCGGGCATGGTGGTGCATGCCCGTAATCCCAGCTACTTGGGAGGCTGAGGCAGGAGAATCACTTGAACCCAGGAGGTGGAGGTTGCAGTGAGCTGAGATCGCACCATTGCACTCCAACCTGGGCAACAAGAGTGAAACTCTGTCTAAAAACAAACAAACAAACAACAACAAAAAACTTCCCTCTTAATATGACTTTTATCATATCCCATAGATTTTGTATTCCCATTTCCATTTGTTTCAAGATATTTTAAATTTTCCATCTTAATTTCTCTTTTTTTTTTTTTTTTTTTTTGAGACAGAGTCTTGCTCTGTCGCCCAGGCTGGAGTGCCATCTTAATTTCTTAATTAACCCATTGGTCATTTGAGAGTATGTTGTTTTATTTCCATGTGCTTGTGTAGTTTCCAAGGTTTTTCCTGTTACTGTTTACTAGTTTCATTTCACTGTGTTCAAAGAAGATACTTGACACAATTTCTATTTTTTAAATTCGTACTTGTTTTGTGGTCTAAGATATGGTCTATTCTGAAAAATGTTCTATGTGCTGATGAAAAGAATGTGTATTCTGCAGCAGTGGGTATGTTCCATAAGTGTCAGTTAGATCTAGTAGGTCTAGTGTGTAGTTTAACTCCACTGTTTGTTGATTTACTGTTAGGATGATCTGTCCATTATGGAGAGTTGGGTGTTAAAGTCCCCACTAATACTGTATTGCAATCCATCTCTCACTTTAGATCTATTAATGTTAGCCTTATATATTTGGGAGTTCTGGTGTTGGATGCATAGATATTTATAATTGTTATATTCACTTGCTGAATTGGCCCTTTATCATTATATAGGTTTTTAGTCTTTGATTTGTAGTCTATTTCATCTGATATGACTATAGCTATTCCTGCTTTTCTTTGGTTTCCAGTTGCATGGAATATCTTTTTCCACTCCTTTTCACTCTCTGTGTCATTATAGGTGAGATGGGTTTCTTGAGGGCAGCATATAGTTGGGTTTTATTTCTTTATCCATTCAGCTACTTGGTGAATTTTATTTTTTTGTATTGATTTTATTTATTTATTTTTTTGAGATGGAGTCTCCCTCTTTCACCCAGGCTGGAGTGCAGTGGCTCAGTCTTGGCTCACTGCAACCTCTGCCTCCCAGGTTCAAGTGATTCTCCTGCCTCAGCCTCCTGAGTAACTGGGATTATAGGCACATACCACCACGCCCAGCTAATTTTTTTGTATTTTTAGTAGAGACAGGGTTTCACCATGTTGGCCAGGCTAGTCTCAAACTCCTGACCTCAGGTGATCCACCCGCTTCAGCCTTCCAAAGTGGATTACAGGCATGAACCATCGCACCCAGCCAAATCTTTAATGCTAGATCCCTGCCTCCTTTTTGGCTCTAGGTGGCACCTTAAGCTCAGGTTCACCTTGGCTCTAGTAAATGGTCAGAGCACTGCCTGTCCCAAATAGGGGAGGTCCCAAACGGATTATCCTGGCAGTGAGGGAAGGCTGTCTAGGGGTTCATGCCCAGGAGACCTGGGGGACATAGCTCCTACAGCCACTCTTATGTCTTCTTTGGCTGAGTTACAGAGCAGAGTCCCACCTCCTCTGTTTCAGGGATATTTCAGGGATATGTCTGTCTTCAGGGGTATTTCTGCGTTCAGGAAGTTGTGATACTACCCGCGGGTTAAGACAAGGACTGGTTTCTGGCTAGGAAACCCAAGAAAGTGGGGAATCTGACTACTTCAGTTTTACTTTTTCCAGCGTAGAAACCATAAGTTGAGAGATTTTCCAAACAGTGGGTGCCTGGCAGATTGAGGGGAAGGGCATTGTGGATGCGGAAGTTCGATTCTCCTACCATCTGCTCAGAGTGTTTCCACTTCTCGGTGGCCTTGGGAACTGACTCATCCTCATGCTGGAGTTCTGCATTGTTGCAGGTGCAGACCTCAGTGCTGTATATTTCTTTCCGTTTCTTTGTTGCGGGGAGAGAAGCCAGCTTGCCTCTATGCCACCATTTTGGAACAGGAAACTCCTTAAGATTCTAAGTTTAAAAACAATTTTGGAGTTATTCCAATAGGTATCAAGATGTTAGAAGTTAGTACCTTTGACACATATGGAATATTGAGTTTGATGTGCTATAGTTCTGACCCATGTGACCCTTATCTTGATTCAAGGGTAACAATATACATCTCAAAGCTATTGGTCCCAGACATACTCCATTAAGTCTTCTAACTCAGCACTTGTGATACTATAGGACTTATTTACAAATGTGTCTGTCCTTCTCTACTAGACCAAAGGCCTCTGAAAACAGGGACTATCTTTGTATTCTTAGAACCTAGGCTATTTCCTGGAAATGGTAAGTATTTGCTGAATGAATAAGTAAAAGAATGAATGACTAGACAATTGAAAACAGTTGTAGCTCAAGGAAAGACATAAATTACTGGATATCAAGACACACTACTTGGCAGTTCTACTTTTGACAAAATTGGAAAAAACCCCAAAAACCCACTCATATAGCTTGGAAATAATCACCTCTCTGAGACCAAATAAGTCTTGTAGCAACACTGACCAACAAGCAGGATCTACTGTCCAGTATCTTGGGAAGAAACATCTAGTAGGTGATATAAACCAGAGAAGAAAGTAATCAGCCTCCATCTTGGTTTCAGAATATGATTCTGTTCATTGAAGTCCCTCTTGCTGACTTGCTTACCAGACAGACTATGGACCTGATCTGAACATGTACTATTTTCTGCATCTCTCTGTATTTGGCTACTTGTCTGCTTGGACTTTTGGAACATAATTGCTTTTCTTTCACTCAGATGCTCTCTTTAGGCTTGACTCTTTTGCCATAGGAAACTTCACATTACTTCGCTGAGCCTCAGATTTGCTCATCTTTCATATGGGGCTAGAATCATACATGGCAAACAGGGCTGTTGAGAATGAGGCACATATGTTAAAACACTGAATATTTATTCATTCTCAAATATTTATGGAGTACCTGTCCATAGATACAGTAATATATGAGATACACTCCTTGCCCTCCAGGAACTCACTGCTGAGTTAATCAGATAGAGAAGAAAAAGGGCAATGACAATACAGTGTATTAAGGAAGAAGCTATGAGGCATATACAAATTTCTTGGAGATTACACAGGTGGAAATAGTTTACTAAAATCTGGCTGTTCAAGAGCAGTCTAAAGGTCTGCTATCCTGATGTGCAGCCAAGAGCCTCTTTGCCACAGCCTACCATGAGGCCAAGAGCCCAGCTACAGCTATATAAAGATGAAGGGAAAAGACAGCACAGCAGCCGTAGCAACCCGAACTTCACATTAAAGGCAGGCCCAATAGGAAGCACACATCTTACCTCTCCTCTGCGAATATGGATGCTCCTTATAATTCGCTCTAAGAAGCCAATCTGCTGTGTGAGACGAAGACTATTTTCCTGTAATTGCTTATTTTCTTTATCCATGTAAAGTACCCTAAGAATGGCATAAATCAGTGGCATGATTAGAAATTTCTGTATCATTACTAAAAACCCAAAACTACATTCCCACTGGCTCTGGATCTTAGACCACTGTCCAGATTTTAGAAGCAAGTTTTGACAGAATAATTCCCACCATATTCCAAGACCAAGTGTGATATTAATACTGAGTGTCAACTTAATTGGATTGAGGGATACAAAGTATTATCCTGGGTGTGTCTGTGAGGGTGTCACCAAAAGAGATTAACATTTGAGTCAGTGGGCTGGGAAAGGCAGATTCACCCTTAATCTAATCAGCTTCCAGCGAATATAAAGCAGGCAGAAAAACGTGAAAAAGAGAGACAGGCCTCGCCTCCCAGTTTACATCTTTCTCCCATGCTGGATGCCTCCCGCCCTCGAACACAGGACTCTGAGTTCTTCAGTTTAGGGACTCAGACTGGCTCTCCTTGCTTCTCAGCTTGCAGACAGCATATTGTGGACCTTGTGATCATGTAAGTTAATACTTAATAAACTCTTCTTTTTATATATATATATGTATATACACACACACAGTCTCCTTTACATATACATACATACATATATATACACACACACATATGGGAGTGTGTGTGTGTGTGTGTGTGTATATATATATATATATCTCCTGTTCTGTCCCTCTAAGAGAACCCTAATACACGAAGTAAAAGTTAATAAGATTTTGGGCTGTACATGGTTATTAAATACATGTACAAGAGTATTAATTCTAGCCCTTAAAAAATTTAAGGAAGGATATGATCCCATTTAGGGATGGGAATGAAACAAGAGAGGCTCTGTATCCCTTCAAATATTGTAGCTACATAGCTTATATCTGGTTCTGTTCTCATACTGATCTGCTTCTGATTTCTTGTGAAGTAGAAATAGTAGTAGCAGTAGCAGCAACCAAGTTTCAAGTACTTGCCATGTACTTTATGCAATGTAACCTACCCACACCATAAGCACTTAAAACTTTTCATGTATTAGCTCATTTAATATGCGTAGCAACCTGATGAAATATAAACTGTTGTGACAAATCTGAGCCTCCGTTTCCTTATCTGTAAAATGACGAAATACTCCTTGGAAGAAACTTACTCTAAGGAAAACATTCAAGTCCAATCCAGGTGATTGTGTCATCAGTAGGGCAAGGTAGAAAGATTATTCATGTTAATGCAAAGGTAATGAGTTAATTGTGTTAGATCCTGACTGTCAGAAGCTATGACAGTTTGAGAAGAGCAGTGATTTATATGGGACATCTAAAAGGGAGACACAGAGAGTAAAAGATCATCAGAGATTCTCCAAGCCTGCCCAGAGATGTGTGCCCAAAGGAGTGGACAAGAACATTCCAGTCTGCTTGGCAGTCCTCTCCCCAGACTATGGTGCTATGGTCTAGGGCCAGGCTGCTGAGGTCCACATGCTGCTCTGTCACTGACTGGGCTGGGTGAGTTCCCTCACCTCTCTAGACCTTGGCTTCCTATCTGTAAAATAAGGCTAATAGTGCCTCTCTCCTGGGATTGGTGTTAGGATTAAATGAATGAGAGAGCTAGCATATAGTAATTGCTCAGACAAATCTTAATCATTCCAATTATTATTGGTGACATTATTTGTTAACATCAACCCACTCTCTTTGATTATAATTAAAGTCTCCTATGAAGAAGAGAATGCTCAGGCTGGCTGAAATGTAACTTATTTTCTGCTTATAATATTTCTCATTAAAAATTAATACACTGGTATCCTGTGGATTTCATGAATTTAAGTTACTTCTGTGAGCCTAATTCTCTCTTATTCTACCTTGATTCCATAGGTATTGAATAATAAAAATGTGGATCAACACACACAAAATGACAGGCCAGAATACACACAGCCAAGTCCTCAGTGAGGCAATGACATTATGAAACAGCCTATCTAAATAGCCAACCAGCCTCCTCCATTATATTTTTCTCTTTGATTTAACAATTTCTGCCACTTGTATGATCTGCTGAAAACAGCAGACAGCAGAGCGAGAGTTATAGGGTAGGCTGCAAACTCAAAGGAGAGCCTCTAGAACCATCTCTTTGTTGAGG